>NW_027466836.1:340000-696190 GCF_046128005.1 Genypterus blacodes
GACGGCCCCTTGACCCCCACCTGGGAACCGGAGACGGCGGAATATCGAGCACCTTTCCCATTCGATCTTCACTCATCATCGTTCTGTCAATTACCTGGATCCAAATGACTCCCCTGCACGGACTAACCTGACTTCTAGACACATGATGGCCAACCCAAACAATGGAGCATTCAGTTCACCAGGGAGCAGTCGCACGTCATTCTTTATTCAAAGTAGCTCCAGCATATAGATTTTGCCTACAGCTATGCAGGCTAATTTTAAATACACAAATTCCCAAATTACACACAGGGACTTACATATGGAATACAATCACCATACACACTGCAGGATGATGCATGGCTCATAATGGCAGCAAATGCATGTAAGCCGATGATGAATTTCTCGCCTTTTCCTAATGGAGGGATTTCCATACGAGAAAGCGCGAATTAACTGTCTCACATTTCATATGAGGGCTCGCGGAGAACTGAGGGAATCTGTCAGCGAGATGGGAAATAGAGGTGATGAGCGACGGAGAAGATTGCACCCTGTACAGGCCCCCGGAGCTATTATTACCATATCATGAGAACAATCAATCAAATTGGGTTAAAATGTACACGCTGTTTCAGGGCCATGTCGACGCGCATAATGAGATCATGAGCCTCCACATGTGGCGCCGAGCGGCTTCCTCCTACCTCCTGAGGCTCAGAGTAACCTCAGCGTGATTTAACGTACAGCCGGAATCGGCCTCATTTCATTTCCATTGCGTTGATCCCGTATCCTGGTCCATCTCGGTCGCGGCCGTAAATACTCAGTCGCCCGTGCAAAACGTGGAGCGCTACCTTTGCTTTGGCGGTCTAAAATGGGACACGGCAAGAAGACATAAACAGTACACACGGGAATTCAATGCATCTGACCCGGTAATGTCGAGAAACGATGGAAAATAGACGTATGATTCACTGGAATCGCCTTGGATGGTGATTTTATCGCGACGTCTGGGAGCGCCGGGCTCAATTGACGAGACTGTTTATATGGGATTTGTGTCTTTCTTCTTTCCAGTACACAGCTCGCCTTATGCAAATCATCTCCATCTACACTGAGACAAGTGTGAGGGGGGGTGGGGGGGTATGGGTTCCATTCCCAGACTGGCGGGAAAGACAAGGAGAGTGGAGTCGTGTTCCTCAGCAGATGGTTTGAGCGAACATGAAGACGTGCCTCAATTACACCGATGCTTATAACGCGATTTCAACTCCAACCCTTAACCTCTTTTCTCGACCATCAAAGGCAAAGCACAACAACGAGGCTCCCACGTCCTGAAATATGATGAAACGCCATCATCTGGACGTTAGAATACGCTGTTATTTTCAGATAACAACCCTGAAGAACTGTGGTTTGTGGCCTTGCATCACTGCGGAGGCGCTGTGAGGACATCTCTCATCTTGTCTCAGCAGGGGGTCCTCTCTCAAATCCAGCGTTGTGGCGTCTTTCTGGCCCTTTAAGACTTTGAGGGTGAAAAGATGCCGCAGGGTTCCATTTGTTCACTTGTTTGTCTGTATGCGCTCGTGTGTTTATGTGTGTGTATGCGTGTGGGATAGAGCGATACCAGTGGCCGTGTAGAGCACAATATGTATGTTCGATTAGCACGTTTCTCATTGTGTGTGTGTATGTGTGTGAGGGAGTAAGCAGAGTGTGAAATGTCGGCCGTTAGCTTTGGTTCACTTTAATTAGCCATTAGACGCCACGCCTCACCTCCTGCCGCTCAGACCCGGCTGGTACCAGCTGGGGACTGACAGCAGAACCTCTGTTTGAGATGTTCCCTCACTTCTTCGCCCTCAATCAATCAGTAAGTACACATTGTTTTAGCGCCTGCCGTACCTGACGTGCATAGCGGACAACTCTCCCTTCTGTATTGGGAATGTAATTACGCTATAGGTAATATCCCTGTCAATTCCATTTCAGCACAACATCCGCACACACACACACACACACACACACACGCCTACACAGTGAATTAACTATATGACTCCCGTGTGCGTTTGCATTCTCGTGCTTAATTACGTCGGAGTCTGATGGGGATTTGGAGTTCAATGGTGCTCGCTACAAACAGAATATGAATTAGTGCGACACGCTCCACATCCGGATCCAGGAGAACGCAGGACTCCGCGCTGAAGGACACTTATTATCAAGGGTCCTTGTGCAGCTTCAAAACAGAAGAAGCGCTGAGGTATGATGAGTCACGTAGTCGCGTCTAAGTGGAAAACAGACACCACTTGTTGTTTTCTTTCTGCTTTCAGAAGTGTAACATCTGAGTGTTCTCAGACTTGACATTCCCTTAAGGACGGAGTTCTGTGGGTCAACGGAAACAAAGACAAAGCGCGTTTCTCTTCACTCTAGAAACGCAGATCTTCCTTCATCTATGTGTCGAGTCAGCAGAGTCACGGGTTATTTGTAGTCTTGTGTGTGTTAGGTTTAATGAAAGCGGTGCTCTTCCCACAGCGGACAGGGCACCTTATCTTGATCTGTGGTCCAAACACCACGCCGGGCCGCAGCAAGGATCTGCCACCGACCACAGACAACAACCCTGTCCTCATTCTGCATAACCATCCCGTCCGATGCTTTGCACGCTGCTGTAAAGCGATCAATCTCGGAAGCTCGCCCCTGCCCGGAGAGGGCATTGAAATGTGGTCGGCAATCCAGTTGTTTACCCTGCATCCAAAGCAGGGATGGGGACGGGCGGCTTTTGCTTCACCAGCATAATTCTCGGTACAAAACCGGCCACGTTTTGTGTGAAACATCAACTGGGGCGGAGTGACGGCGAAGGACATCATACAAACAAACAGATGGTATCTATAGAGGAAATATGTGGCGTATGAAATGCATAATGGGCTGAGGTGATTGGTCTCTGGCAGCAGGCGCCCTATACATCCACAAGCACCAGCCCAGACTTTGATAAGACATTTTCTGGACGGTTCCACTCTTGGATCTCCTTATCTCACCCCGACTCTGCAATCCTCGCCCGCCTGCATACAGATACCCTCCAATAAATAAACGCAGAGCGCAGCAGTCTGCGGCAAATCTGCGTTGTTGTTGTTGAAACGGTGGTCTTTGTACACTCCAAGAAAACGCCACGCATTTGAAGCGCCGGCCATGATTCTTAACTTGCTGGTTTCTCCATAATCTAAACAGGGGAAACAAGCTGTAGACTCACAATTGTTCCGGCAGCTATAGAGAGAATTCATGCGCGGGATGGCAATGAAAGACAAACAGCTACAGATCAAATCCATTCTGCAGCTGTATCAGTGAGATTTTGTTTGTTTTCTTCTAAACTGTCGAGTTGAATAAAGAAACCTGAAGTGGTGCGATAAGATCCTGCCGCCGGCCAGGAACAGGAAACGCTCGGCTAATCGATTTCTTCCATTTCACGCCATATGTTGCTGCTTAGTCACACAACAGAATGGAACTACAGATGTACAGATGTCTGGCTGAAGAATTGGGAGTATTAGAGAACATTGTATTTGTGCGTAATTGTTAGTTTCTTGAAAGGGTGGAGTGTGTGTGTGTGTGTGTGTTAGTTTGGCAGAGTTAAAGGCACTGCTGAAGTGAGGGATAGTCGTACACACACAGGCGCACACACACACACAAACTTAAAAGGGACTGACTGAACAGCCGATCCAGTCCAGTAAGAAAGGAGAGATATGATTCTACTTCTTCTTTCTACCCGAGCAATGGGAGCTGAACTCATCATGTCAGAACACCACGACATGACTCAGCAAAGGAAGGAACATGATTCAGCTTGTTCCCAGAATTCACGATTCCAAGATTCGGTGTTAAGCAAGAAAAGACGACTATTACAGCCTGAAACGGCAGCTCGGGCACTTCCTGCAAAGTTCATGCCGTTCTGTTCTTCCCGCTTCTCTATTCAGTGAATGATCCACAATTATTCTCTTTTCATGTTAAGTCGCCTCCGTTTCATCTCTGGCTCCTGTTATTTCCTCACTTGGTCGCAGCCTTCACCTCCTCTTCTCACCTTCTCTTCTCACCTTCTCCTCCATCTATTCTCTCCCCCGCCTTCTCGTCAACCCTCTGCTGCGGCGCCCGCTCTTGCCGGCTTGTGCATGCATGTGTGCGAGCGCGTGGCGAGCAGCTGCCTCAGGACACACACGCTTCTGCTGAAATGTCTTTGAGTCCCCGGTCTGTCCCCTGAGTGGTCATTACTGTCTGTGCAAACTAGCGTGCAGACATGTGCGTCCTAATAGCTGCCTGAGAGGATCTTTCACCGCCGTTACTCTGAGTCTGCATGTACGCAGATGATGTCGGCCTCTTTTTGGGGGGGGTCCATCTATCGCCTGGAGCTCTGAGCTTAAAATGACATTAGCATTCTTCTCTTTTAGATTAGACAACAATGTCTTTGTGCAGCTTAAACCTCATAAATATGCTGCACGTGTCATTCAAGCACATCTCTTGGCTGCTTCTTGTTCCACAATGCCAAAAGTGTTTTCATTGGACCATTTCATAACCAGTCAAAGCTTCAGGTCAAACAAAAGAAACATCATTGACCGCAAGTAAAATTCTCCAGTACCTTGAATGCTAAGTGTGCTTTATACTCTTTCAACACCAAAGAACCAACAATTACAAAAGAATGTAGCCATGACTGGTGGTCCTCATTCAAGCTCAGCAATGAGTTTTCCAGAACTAAACTCTTTCTCTCACCATCGTTTTCGTGTCCCTCAGGTTGTTCAATTATCTTTGAAATATTGAGTTTAGTTGTTTTCACTGGAATGTGTCCCCCATGTCACTCTGCATCTGTGCAGGAGCCTCAACTACAGTGTCGCCGCATTAGCATTTCAATCGCTCCGTGGTGCTTTGAGTCGGGCGCAGAATTGCAGGCCGAACTACCAGGCCGGGCATGTATGTCCTTGATTTGAGCAGCTCTGTATAATTCAGCTTCTGTGCTCCTCTGCAGGGCTGCGGACAGAAATGCATGTAAATGACAGATGACTCGTCATTCATCACTGTCATTACCTTGACACCCGGGAGGAAATAACAGCCCAGACAGTGTGTGTCACTTCCTGTGTGCGGGTACTTTGTCTTCGCCCCAGGACCATTTGAGGTGCTGAGCTGAATGCAAACCGTGTGGGTGTTGTGGGTGTTGTGGGTGGTGTATGTGTTTGGGTACTCTCCACATGGAGAGTACCCAAACACATACACACTCATATTTTACTTGAATATCAGCACCGATTCACAAGTAGCAAGACACACACACACACACACACACACACACACACACACACACACAAACACACTGCATGCTTATCCCTTATTTTCGGTGTCGGACACATTTAAAATCTAGAATTGACAGTTGTGTGGCAACAAGTAACCTTTTTTTTTATAAAACTAGCAGTGTGACTCGTTACTGTCCCCAGCTGTCTTACTTCATGTTAATGAAATAATGCATTTTTAATGCATTCATTTACACCGTATATACAGTACATCATCAAAGAATGCACCCCAGATGGTGCGTAACAGCTGTGTGTTGCCTCCATGATTCATGAAGACAACCCTAACCCAAGACCAGACAAGAAGTCTGTGCCCCTTTAACACTGAATGTGTTTGAACTCATCTGAAGACTGATATTCCTGCCTGGCAGTGCCAAGGAAGGAATGATGTAGATGCTGACTCATGTCCTCTTTGTTCCCCACTATGCAATCGCTCTCTACTGATAGCCGTCTGAAAAATGAACCTTCACTTCACAGGAAAACCACCTGCATATCCAAATGCATGCAAGTGTCAGCGGTGATGCAAGAAATGGGTGAATACATTTCTCTTGGGTGCAGACCGATCCTCTAAAAGGAGGGACTTTGTGGACCAACCTTTGTTTGAAGCTGGCCTCCTTTCGGCGACAGTGCAGGGTGACGATCCTGTGACCTTCACTTCTGACGTCCTGGCTCACGGTCCAGACGACAGGATTGCTTGCTCTGGCCCCCAGGAATGCCACGCCATCCTTCAGTCTGATCCTGGAACACACACATGGGGGAAATATATATAATAAACAATGCATTTTGTTCTTTACATTCAACAAATGGCTCAGCTGGCCGCAGAGGTCTGAACATTCTGGGAAAAAAATGTGGGCCTCAAGAATTGTCACAGTCCAAATAAGATTAATGAGCATCGGAGAGATAATGATGTAGCTATGATGAAGAGAAATGTGAGAGTAAAGATTAAAAAAAGAGAGAGAGAGAGAGAGAAAGAGAGAGAGAGAGAGAGAGAGAGAGAGAGAGAGAGAGGGATGAATCTATCCACACCTCAATCTCAACAAAACCCACTTGCAAGAATATCCCAGCAGTTCGGCAATTAGACAACATCATTCTGCCATTAAAATGGAGTTACGGCACAGCACATGCTCTCCCATCTGTCTCTGTCTATCACAGGAGAGGGAGAGAGAGGACAGCAGAGAGACAGGAAGAGAGAAACAGGAAAAGACAGAGAGAATGACAGAGAGAGAGAGAGAGAGAGAGAGAGAGAGAGAGACAGAGCAAAAGAGAGAGAGAGAGACGGAAAGACAGAGAGAAGGGGATTGATATACACATGATCAAACTGCTTATTGATTGCTAAGTCAATACACCTGCAGATCTCACTGCTTGCTTGTCTCCTTCACTTGCTTGTCTCCTTCACTATAAATTTTAATATAAAACTATTTATTCTTTAGCTTCATTCTGAATAGGAAACACACGTAAGTGAGAAACTTTTTTGACTCCCATGCTCGTGTTTTGCCTTGGACTGGCATTGCCTCGGGAAAGCGACGTTCCAGCATGCAAAGTCATTTCTATTAGCGGTGATCAAGGAACAACAGATGGCACGCCGGCTGAATGCAAACCACTACAAGTCGGCGGGGGCACGTTCCAAATTAACCTCGATGAGCGTGCATGTGTCCGACACAGAAGCGAGGCCGATATTAAAGGAGTGTTGTTTTACATGGGATGAGTATGGAAACCTAACATCCTGCATGTGATCCTACAGGTGGCAGGTTCTACTTTGCTCACTCGTAGCCTCCACGCTTGTCTTGTTGTGCCCGTCACCTCTCCATCCCTTCCATTACACACGTCACGCTCTGAGGGAGGACAGTTGACCGCAGATGCCCAATAACCACAACCTCTTCCTCCTCCTCCTCCTCCTCTTTTTTGGCTATAATTTTGTGATTTTCCTTTGCTTTTCCCCGACATGTCAAATAGTTTTTTGTTCGATCCACAGGCTTTTAAGAAGAGGAACCTCTGAGTTATGGAGAGTGAAGATGAGGAGAAAAATGTAACGAAGGTCGAGTAAAGGGGAAAGGAAACGGAGTCGCCAGACAGTGAAAAATGAAAAACTAGAAATTGCTCGAACCGCAAAGGACTTCTGAAAGATTAGAAAACACTGAGCTGAGCATTAATGGGCGGATAACGACCCGGCAGACCTCGCACCGCTGCACAGAGGAGCCCCATCATCGTCACATTCGCTCGGCTCGACCGGTCCTCTCTTTGATCTCAGCCCGGCTTCCGGGGCGCTAATAATTCTGGCCGGCCGGCGGGTTTGTGTCTTTAGTCCCGACGAGCCCAGATAAAGGCTGCCGGCTTTGAAAGGATGCGTAGGGCGATCGGGAGGAGGCCACTGATTGCCGGCTGCTCTCCCGCCTCTCAGCTTTCACCTCAGAGTAAATCACCACACACTCACAACCACTGATGGCAGAGGGAACGATAATTCATTTAAACCTTGGCGAAAACTCTGACGCCATGTCTTCTTGCTGTACCGGTTAAATACTGAAGGCCAATTGGAAGATAGAGAATGATAGGAAATCAGCAAATGACCCAATTTATTGATAGATTAGTCACAAATCGATGATAATTAGTTAAACTGCAGCTCTTGGCATTGTGCTGTCGACCATCAATCACTGCGATGAAGGAATCTGCGCGTCATTACACAATTTCTTCTTTCCGGCCTTATTTAATTTCCTTAATCCTTCCCTCTCCCTCTCCCCCCACCCCTCTCTCTCTCACACACACACACACTCTTTCTCTTTACTTCTTTGACAGACAAACTCGACCACGTGCAAAGAGCCGACGAGCGAGAGGGCTAAATTAACAAATGGGACATGTTGTAAATGGGATTGGTTGGGCTAATATGATTTCTGGTGTGGGCAGGGGACGCGGGGTGGATGGAGGGAGAGGGGGGGGGGGGGGGGAGCAATAAAGGAAAGCAATTTCAGGGGAGGCCCACTTTCTCATGCATCAGCACATGAAGCCGCCTCATTAATTCCATGAGAACCTGTGCATCAGTGGGATTAGTGTTTACAGATGAGATGGGGGGGGGGGAGTTGTTGTCAAAAGAGACGGTCAGACCTCAACTCTGCCTGATTAATACTGGGAAATGACACCCGGCGATGATGGAGGGCCGCTGTCCAGCTAGCAGAACGTAACTTTCCACTTGAGTTATGCTGAGGGCACGCCGCTAAAAATAGCAACACGCATTAATATCAGACACATTAATATTAATGCTCCAAAAGCAAGTGTGAGGATTATAAATACACCGGAAGACTGCATCAGCCAAGAGTCCTCTGTGCAAACATGTAGGGAATATGTGTAGTGAGGAGTGTAGCACACACACCCACACACACACAGACGATCAAACTATACACACACCCGAGCAAACGCACACAAAAACTAGGACGGAAAGTTGTTTTGAAAGTACACAAACACAAGCGAGTTAGAAGGAAAAGGGGTTAAAAGCTGCAATCTATTGGTCTAGTTGGCATGAGACACACTGATCACCTGTACACACACAACCAACATAGTAACTAAAGCAGGTTTCCTGCTCAGATGACGTCTGTGAAGCTTCTCAGTCGTCCGTTTACATGACGTGTCTGAAACAAACTTACTGCCAAAAGTGGAGGAGAACCAGGATACTGAACACAGGAGGTTCTCTCCTTGTCACACACACACACACACACACACACACACACACACACACACACACACACACACACACACACACACACACACACACACACACACACCTTGGTCTGTGTCTATCTGATCTATTGTTTGAACAGGAAAAGTGTGTGCCGGTGGACAGAGGTAAACTTTGTCTAGAGATAAATGAAATTGAGAAACATTGCTCCGCCACAAAGAAACTACCTTTGGTGCTCTTTCATCACAGACGGATTCCTGCCAAGCCACAGACCAAACGGAACAATTACCTGCCCCTCCACTGCCTGCCGCCGGTACCCACCAGCCTTTCACACGCATACATGACAGACAACAAACCGTTCTGGATGAGGCTTCATTCCATAACCTCCATTTTAAAAAACCCTGAAACCGACGGAACCGACAGCATTAACTGCAATGACGCAGGTGACAAATTGGTCCAGTCCACTTTTGAAACATAATTCACAAACACACTCTCTCACGGTTGTATAAATCTTTTTAATGCATTTAATTCGACAGCAAATTACACTGAGCCACTTTCTTTGGCCACCTGCAGCTAAATCCAGTTACAAAAGCACAAACACACAAGCTGTTGTGCGCAGCGACTTCTTCTCGGCATCTTTTCTTTCATCATCGTCCGCACCTCTCTGACCCTCTCTCTCTCTCTCTCTCTCTCTCTCTCTCTCTCTCTCTCTCTCTCGCTCTGTCTTTCAACAACAGAATCCTCTCATCACCTCAAAGATGAAATTAAATTAGATGGCAGCCAATGACAGGTTAGCCTGCGAGCGGGTCCAGTAAATTAGCGAGGTGAAACCAGAAGGGCCTCGGCGGCGATGCTCGGCGTCAATTAGCGAAGGAATGGTTGACGACGGAGTGTTTCTAAGGAGGCGAGCGGGCGTGCGAGGCAGATGCGGAGATAAAGACAGAGCTAATTCAATTAATGAGTTGGATGCTGTACTTTCCATTATGGGAGCTAGTTAAGAGTGCTGGTGCGTGGCAACATTGCGAGCGGAAGACACGATTAACGCTATCAGATAAAGAGCTCTCGCCAAACAAAGGCCCTCTCTCTCCGCCCAGGCATTCGACCACATCTCTCACTGTCTCACGCTTTTGTCTCATTTTTTCGGCATGACTCACGTTATCTCACGTTATCTCTCCATCTTTTCTTCTGAGGGATTCAGCCCCTTCTTACCGTCTTCTGCATCTAATGTTTGCCGGCTCTACACTCTGCACTTTCTTATGTTTCTGCTTCACTTTGACGGAATCCCTTCATTCTGTCTGGCTGCTCTTTTAAAACCTTAACAGTGAAGGCGATAGAAGGGAATCAATGAACCGATCCATGAAGTCGGAGCTTTTCACGCTGGGCTAAAAATACATGCATTGGCACCTTGGATACACCTGTGCAGTCTAATGCAAGCCAATACTTTTACCTGGCAACAAGCAACGCCTTTGTGAAGCTTGAAATAATACACACGAGCTGGGGTCTTGGATTGGATTGGATTGGATTGGATTGGTCATTGGACATTCGACATGTTTTGTGACAATTGACCTAAAATTGTAGGAGGAACTCCAAATGGGCGTGGCCTATATGAACTTGACATGTGGTTCAAAACATTCCAGCCAAAACGTTAATTTTTGTTATCAGCCTGCTAGTGGCGCTGTAATAACCCTTTGTAAAACAACACTGTCAACATCCAACTGTGGAGCACAACCTCTAATTTCTTCTGGATATCAGTGGAGACGAGCATTTGGAAAATGAGGCCTTACACCAGTTGTTCTCCAGCCTTCAATACCGTTGTGAAAAGTCAAATTCACTTCACTGTGCCATCGACCGCCTCCATGTCTCACCGTTATTTACAGATCAATATCCCGGCGCTCCACACTAGACATTGAACTCTGTGGTTATTGGTGCCGTTAAGGGTTAAGAGCTCCTCATCTATCAAAGACAAACATGATCAGAGGAAGTAGTGCTTTGAGTGCTACTTAGTCATTTCAGTCCAGAGTGGATTGTATTGAGTGCTACTTAATTGGGGGGATGCTGACTGTCACCAAACACTAGACACATTTACAATGAGGTGATAGACCCACAGAACTGGACTGACCAGGAACTTTCCACTGTGAAGATGGTGACACAGCCTGGGCCTTTCTTCATATATAGGTAAGGACTGTTACAAGAGTAAAAGTAAACGCTCTTTTAGGACATACAGTATTTTGGGTAGAAGTGTCCCGTCATTGACCTCAGATGAAGGAAAGGATCAAAATTCCTTCAGGCGCCTATTCACAACATAAACAAAACCTGCGACAGCTCAAGCACGATCATATGGACCAGGATGGCTGAGAAGTGAATTCAAGACAGTGGAGGATGAAATTTAAAGGAGCCTCTGAGCTCCTCTGAAGAAACAAACCTTCCCTTTAGCGAAGATTTGGGGCAAGGGCATCTTGAAACACCTTCAGATAAGCACCTGTTTATTCCTCCCTGAATATAGGCACAGACGTGATTTGGATCCCAAGGGCTTTGGAAAAATCCAAACCTGGTCCTGATGTCTCTGAACTTGAAACAAAGGAAGCAAATGGAATTCCATCAACATCATTTCATAAACAAGAGCCTCAAGAGTGCCATCATCATAATACAGTATCATTACATGGCATGAACGCAGAGCCCATCCTTGCATTATGCATGCTGCTGCTTTTGGTAAGGCTGCCATGCATACATAAACTTTCACAGCAATGAGGTAAGCAGAAATGAAAGCATTATATGCTTTACAAAAAGGGGCGGGGGTAGAAAAAGATCAAGGTAATCAAAATGAATTGAAACGTATTGAGGGTAAAATTGAATGAGGCCTAATTATGCTTAAAACCACAGAAGGAGAGAGAGACGGGCTGGATGTGTGTGTGGGTATGGACCGTGTGGACTGAGGGAGCGTCTTCGTGTGTGTGCAGCTACTGTGTACTGTGTCAATGAAAGCACGCCAGAAGGGATGATGACAGTGTGTGTGTGACGGAGCAACACCCACCACGGCCAAAAAGCAAAGTCGCCCTCAGCCCAGCTCTCCTCATAACGCAAGGCTCCACAAACAAACAAGATATGGTGGCTAAAATATTAGAAATACATCTCATGGTCCCCGATCAATCAATCAATCAATCAATCAATCAATCAATATCTGTCTGTCGATATCTATATGTCTATATATGTACGTATCTGCACACACACACATTTTGTGCAGTGTCTTCTTTGCTGTGAGAAGTTTTGAAAACAGTTTCAGTGTTTCAAGCTGCCAACTCTCTCTCTCTCTCTCTCTCTCTCTCTCTCTCTCTCTAGGCTGTATACGCTCTCTCGCTTCATCCTCCCTTTTTTTCCGGTTCATGGCTGTTTGACCAGACTGAAATGATGGCGCGTGGGCTGGTGTTATTGTTGTTTCATGTTGATAGAGGCTCGCACTTGCAGCCACAGGAAAAGTTGTTTAGCGCCACGTCCACGTTTCATGCAGTTAAACTGTTTATGTGGTGGCTTTTTCATGTAGTGCTTTGAACGCAGCCTTTTCCCCGTTAATGGTTGTTTTACATTTGTTTATAAACACATCAGATGCAGTTTCAACTCTGAACTTTACTGTGGTTCACGTTAGATAATCCCTTTGTGTGTTCTGGCTTATATATTCCTTGTCATTTACAGAGGAATGTAACATGGAGGATTATATCTTGCTATATGTCATGATTGTCAGAATTGACTAGCTAAATACTTTAAATACTCCAGAACTGTGAATAACTATCTAATTGGCGTGTGGACCATCTGTTACTTGATAGATATAATATCATGGCTTTATGCGGAAAGAATCTTGAGTCATTTTGGCACCCTGCAAGTCGTCAGTGGCAAAAATAGCAGCTGTTGAAACGAATTTTGTTAAGGCGCCGTCTTTATGGTCCACAACAGCAGCTATCTCTCTGCCATTCCAACGTTTGCTCTTTTTAGGCTTAAAATGGCCCAGATTAGTAGTTTATGATGCTGACATTTGACCATTTTGTTTTTATTAGACCTGAAATGGTTGCAAGTAGCAGCTAATGTTCCTGAAATAGCACCGGGAGTCTTGCAATGACCAAAATTAGCAGCTAATGTTACACACTTTCGATCTTTTTGTTGTTGTAGTTAGGCCTTTAAACGGCTGACATTAGCAGCTAATGTTACTGAGGTTTCATTTGGTTCTAATTAGGTTTGAAATGCCCCCAAAATGAGCCACTAATGACACTGATGTTCATATTATTGTCATCTTTAACGTGGCGAAAATTAGCAGTTGATGTTACTGACGTTGATAGTTACGTCACGCTTTGATTTGGCGCAGTCACGCTCATTTTCTTAACACTCACATGTTAGCACAACTTAGCGGGCTAACGTCACACGTGATAAACCGCGTCTAGCACCCAGCTTTGGCTTCCTGCCATAAACTGATCCCTTTCTTGAAACTGGACTGATTAAGACCTGCAAAATAATAAGAGACTCAAAAGTGTCTAATTTTGGAAATTTGTTTGTTGTTTTTTGGCATCTTTGTTGTATATCTTATACGTATTTACATATATATTTTCTACCATGTTGGATAATTGAACCTCCTTCGGTGATCTGTTGAATACCTCAGTTTCTAACGAATTTCCCTGAGGGGGTTTAATAAAGGAGGAAGACATCTTCCAGTGCTCCAGGTGCCAGTGGGCGCTCTGTGGGCTCTGTGGACTCTATGGAGTGTGACAGAGCCCCTCTATAGTGCCGGCGTTATAAGACGTTTTCACTAAAGCTTTAATTGAAAAGTAATTTCAGGCGGAAAATTTAGAGTGCTGTCAAAAACCACTTCTGCAGCTTAGACGTCATGGAGAGGAAGACTAAAAAAAAACTTTGTAATTGCCATACGTATGCAAATGGAATCAATCTGAAGCCATTACCGCAACAATTAATCTTTGGCAATCACCGAAACATTTTAATCAGGATCGTTACAAATGGTTGACTATTCATTATGCCTTCTAATTAGATCATAAATTGTATGAATACACAGATGTGGGAGGTGTTGAAGGATATGACACGCTGGGGACAAATACAAAAGCCAGCGAGGACTGATGAAGCGTGGCGCTTTAATAACGCTGCAGGCTGAGAGGGGAATAAATGTGCCACTGACTTCTTCTCTGAGTGATTTATTGACTGACAGACTGGAGGTTTGAGTTGGTGGATGTCAGATCGGGTCGTGCAGGTTGATCGGGATGGTGGGGATCAATACGTCATTCAATCGCCCAAGGTCAGAGGGACTGTCGATATTGATGATTTCATTGATTAACTGTACCCGGCTGCTGATTGAGATGTTTGTCATCCCTGCTGGTGTGAGTGTGAGTGTGTGTGTCGGTGCAGTGTGGTGACATTTAGGAAAAGCTGGCGGAAGCCGGAGCAAGCGGCTCGCGATGACAATGTGCGAAAGAAATTTTGACAGGCGCCAGAAATTCTGTCACAATGTCACAGAAATGTTTGCAAAGAGAGCTGCGGTCCTTAACGTCAAGGAATGAAAAGTCCAGTCTGTCGCGAGTCGGAAAGTTTACGTCAACATATAAAGTCTCACATGTCAGCTAAAGAGTGTATTCATTATGATCAACTATGTTATTGGAATTGCAGGTAAATCAATTCAGGTCAGATCCTTAAAAGCAACCACGTCAGCCAGTACATTAGCCCCATTTACACCTCATTATGTGCACCAGTGGGCACCGCTGAACAGGCATCACACACACACACAAGGCCAGGAGTAGGAGCGACCCAGGTGGCTCCTAATATATACATAAAAACGTCTGGAAGGTATTTCAGAAAAAAAAATGTGTGTTTGTCTGCATGTGCGTGAAGATGTGAGAGAAAATAAGTGATGAGACGGGGAGAATGAGGGAAGGAAATGGAGGGGGTAATCAATGGAGAGAGAGGGATGATTTAGGGGCTGAATGAGTAACTGTGGTGGAGGCCCGGGCTGAAAACAACGCGATAATTTGAGCCGGCCGCTGCGCTGTGCTCTCACAAGGACAAAAAAATTGAGAGAGTCGTGTTTGTTTTTGGAGTAAAATGCTCCCCGACTGTTCCCCTCACAAGGGAGAAGATCAAGAAAATCACACGGGAATTGTCGCGTACACGTGTTTTCCGTTCGTTCCCACCGAGTTCAGTTTGGAAAAAAAAAGGCAGCTTTGTTGTCGCTACATGGACGAACATAAACCCGATGTTTCTCTCTCTCTCTCTCTCTCTGTCTCTCTCTCTCCCTCGCACCCTCTCTCTCTCTCTCTCTCTGATTTGTTGTTTTTCCTCTACACTTCTTGCTTCTTCTTGCTCTCTGGGCCCTGAGCACTGAAACTTCACGCCAGATCTGTTCCAGCAAAAGCAAAACCCACTCGTCACAGCGTTTCTGTTAAAACTGTAAAAAAAAAAAATAAAGTTATGAAAAGCGTCATGGTTCCTCCGGAGCAGAGGGACATCAACCGCACATTTTGAATCTGATAAAACAGATTTAACGTGTAGTTTCCAAGAACCTGGTTAGTATCGAAAACCTTTTGCAAATGTAGAAACTGTAGTATTGGAGTGTTTTGCAGCCCTGGTAGCACAGCAGCTGTCATCAAAAAAGTCCAACTTAAAGATATCTGACTTCGTTAACAAGCTCCTCTCTGCAACCACGTCCTTACCTAATGGTTTCATCACGCTCGGTCCACAGCGGGACATTTCATAGAGACCTTGCGAGGAAGGGAAGGACACCACAAACCTGACATGACCGGCAAAGAAACGTACGACCTCACAAAAAATACATTTTACTCATCCCGGCTAATCATTGCGGTCTGGATCGAGATGATTTGCTCCAAATGTTCTGTAAATTAAAACATGTGGCAAAGGTCACTGTCACTTATTTGGTTCATTTGCTTGTTGTTGCTTATTTCATCCAATTCCTTCCATGCCGAGTCATTAACCAGCGGGATGTTGGCAGAACGCGGTCGTAATCTTCCTCTATGGCTCATTAATCCGTGTTAGAGGGTCACACACGGCGACAACATTTAGATATCCTTCCAGATTCCATCATCGCCCAGTTCCTGGCACTCCCTCCCTCTCTCTCTCCCTTTCTCTCTGAGTCCCAGACCACTTGTACCTGTCAGTGTGTTACCAGTGGAGTGAGCTACGGCTGCACCGTCACGAACACATCAGTGTTTACTACACAGGCAGCGGCGCCCTGAACCTGTAAGTAGTCCGGAGAACATTTCAGGGGGAAACCTCACGAATACACTACGCAGTCACTCGGAGCAGAGGCCGTGGCAGAAGGATGAAGCGGAAAAAAAGAGAAGATCTGATGCGGGTTGGTACCGAGTGCAAAGTTCTCTTTGTGTTTGCACGTCTGCGTGTGCGAGGAACTGACAGACGGAGTCCTTGAGGCCAAAACAGCTTGTCTGAGCGGAGTGGAGAGACAGTGCCAGGTCTAACTGTTCTCCCATTTTGAGCCCAGACGCTGCAGAATGGAGAGCGTATAGAATATGACTGGTAGGCAGCACAACAGAACAACAGATATAAAGCACAATCGCCTCATGCTCCCTTCAGGGGCTTTGTGCAGTCGTGTTCAAACCACAGCCTGGGCCAGCACACTAAATAAACCAGTTGAGGCTAAAACACTGCTGAGCAAACCCCCAAAGAGAGCATTACACCAGTGTGAGGGCCCCGTGTGCTCTCATGCTGCACTCACACACATTTACATGCTTTAACCACAACCAGCCTTCATTTGCAAGCATTATCGACATCGTTCACAGCCGGATGTCGTCACGATCTGGCCTCCCAGATAAAGAGTGTGT
Source organism: Genypterus blacodes (assembly GCF_046128005.1). Lineage (NCBI taxonomy): Eukaryota > Metazoa > Chordata > Actinopteri > Ophidiiformes > Ophidiidae > Genypterus > Genypterus blacodes. Next base: position 356,758 of record NW_027466836.1, read on the forward strand.
GTTGGTTTACAGATGCTAAACACAGAAAATGTTATCAGCCTATAACATTGTAAACTTATTGTATGATTAAACAGAAGTTCTATTGGACTTATTCGTTTTTCTGTTATGGATTAATCTTAAATTCATGTGTAGATTTTTAATCGCACTTCTGAACGCAGTAAAATTCAAGCACTATGTGTGTAAGAAGAATAGTAATGAGCTTTCGAACAACATCAAAGGCAAATTGTCATTATTTGTCTTTTTAATGAGACATAAACATCCTTAGCTCCTGGCTGAATCTGTTGCTCCCTGATCCCTTTTAATGTCTTCACATCAATAAATCGTATTGACGTCTCTTTAATTTTACATGAAAAAGGCTGAGTGTTAATGAGTTTTGGTCCACCTACTGAAGAGGCAGCTGGAGGTGTGATGATGACAGATTCAGTCGAAGGACATAATGAAATCGCTTCATCTCTAGTAAATAATTATACTCCTTCCTTTATCAAGGCAGTGACATACACAGGTGCTCAAAATAATATGGACGCGTTATTGGAGTGCGCCTCAGGGTGGTTAAATGAGTTATTCGTCGCTAAACATTATTAATCGTGCTTTGGCTCGTCATTGAAGCATTTCTATGCATCGGGGTTCACGATGAGCTGCGACTCCCGTTTTCCTTTCACTCTCTATTTGCCAGCGCCACAATTCACACCTCGGTTTCTTTTCTTCACCCGTTCAGAAGTTGACAAGGGACGACTCGTGTTCTTCTCCCTCATACAAACACGAAGCATTCAAATAGGCGTGTCACTCCGCAGAGGCCAGACACACCCACACACACACACAGTCAGTGCCAGAGGAGACGCCAATTAGACCAAACTACAGCCAGTGCATTCAGCTACAAATTCAAGGCTATTTAAGAGAGTAACTAAGTGCTGAATCCGTCTGGGGCCAGTATCTAATAAGGTGCCTGGATACATAAAGGACGATATCAGGCGGCGAGTCTTTGCAAGTCGAGCAGGAGGCCACGGAAAAAATATGGAGCGCTGCGGATAACAAGGAGCAGGTGTGAACTAATGGCTTCATCAATGGCCATTACCGACGCTTCACAAAGATAAATAATGAGCCAGGAATGAAAAATAAATTTGCTTTGAGCCAGGTTTGAGAAAAATTGCTTCGTCTTGTTTGTCTGCCGCCATAATTGACTCTCCTTTCCGGCAGTGAAACCATTTGTTAAAGCAACAATAACCCTCCATTAAAAGACTTATTATTAGAAATATGTCCCCGTTTTGCTTCCTCACCCCAAGGTGTCCCAGAATTCACTCCTTTTCAAAAGCTGTCACTCCTTATCCTCTCACTCCATCTTTAAGTTGCTGCAACATGATGCAATTGTCAGCCATACAGATCACACACACACACACACACACACACACACACACACACACACACACTGTCCGTAGTCCACAGTCACATCAGTCCGTTGCAGTATGTATCTCTCCATCACAGGCCCCACACATGAGGCAGATCAAGGCTGATCCACCCACTGCGCTGGCCTCATAGGAAGATGAAGGCTTGGATCCAAAGCAGCGGCTTACATCTGCAGATCAATGGCTGACCTCCCAACTAGCTGCAGCCAGAATGACCAGCAGCACGCAGCTTAGAGCCCAGCTAAAGCCTCCGCTCCAAGCTATGTGCTGAATATTATATCAGCCTAATGATTCGCCCCAGAAGCCCGAGTCTGACAGCTTGTCAGCTCTTTCTTCTCCTCTGCGCTGCTTTCTCTCTCTCTCAGTCGCCGCTGAGTCTTTTTTTGTTGTTGTTATTTTGTAGTCGCTGCCTCTAAATCTGTATTTCTGATACTGTGTGTGAGCAGAGGTGTCCTGTTCCGGTGATGATAGCAACATAGTAAAAGTATTTCTGTCAGAGCTCAGAAGGGTGTGAGACAGCGGCGTCCACTGCGTTGCTGCCAGACAATCACACAACCAACAGTCAACAGTGTTAAAGTGGGATTGGACCACAGCTGGATTACAGTTGAGCTGCTGTTAATCTGAGGCTCAACCCTAACAAACACGACCATGATGAGCACAAACCTAATGAAACAAACCACCACCATCAATGTGATGTGTTTATAATTGTTCTTAATTTGTTTTGAAATGTTTTGATTATCTCGCAAAATCAATTATTGCTGCCCTGTGAAGAATTCATTATGGCAATTTGTTGAAAATTGGTTGAAAATAAATATTCTGTCCGTCTGTTTTTCTGTTTTTTTTGTTTCAAATGAAGGAGATGAGGTGTAAAATTACCTGGGAGGAGCTAATGAGCGTGTGTGTGTGTGTGTGTGTGTGTGTTTGTGTAAGAGCCACTGAACCAAATAAAATACTTACTTAATGTTGTCAAATGTCTACTCTCTTAAATGATCCCCTCCTTCGCTGTACCGGTGGCAGCAGCAGCACTAAATCCCACAATTTCGTCGCTTTCTCCATTATGTTTAAGTAACGTCATATAATCGACCGTTGGATGTTTAAACAGTCACATTAAACTGGTGCTGAAGCAGTTTGTGACTGAAGCAAAGCAGCACAGGCTCAAACGCTCAGCAGACAAAGTTACAGGTACTTGTGCCTCACACAGATATTATCGGGTGTTCTGGTCCTAATTGGAAAATGGGTGTTGTTTAGCAAACACACTCCTCCAGTGAACCCTGAGGAGACGGTAAAATAAAGTTGTTCAAATGAATGAAGTGTGAAGGTTTGTTCAATCTCCTGAGGACATTTTCAAAGGAATACGTGTCTGCATTCATTCGGGATCGAAACTGAGCACTGACAATCCGCTGTTGTTGTTATATTTGTCATGTTGGATGAACGGAAAATCTCATAGTCCAGTAAGACATCACTGTCAGTCCTGTGACACACACACTGCCTGCTTTCTCCTTATTTGCTCAGAAAATGGCAACAAATTCATGTCAACCTTAGTGTGCACGGTGCTGCTGCCAGTGATTTGTTGTGCCGTTCCTCTTTCTGCGTTTTAGTCTTGTGTCTGACTGATCTAAACCTGTAGTCTTCTTCTACCTAAGCGTATTCAGTTACTGCAGAGTTCAACAGGCGCCGTCGCTCCCTCCAGTGAGCGAGGAGTGAAAACATTTTGGTGTCTCTCTCTCTCGTCTCACTCTGGCTCCTTGTTGCTATCTGACCCTCTGCAGCTCTCTAGCCCTCCCGTGGTGAAGCCACGTTGTGTTGCGGTGTGTTGTGTTGTCGTGCATTAGGTACTTTTTTGCCGACGGTCTAAGACGAACTCTCGACGTGCGACTGTCACAACATTTCATGATTTTCTCCCCCGTCTCTGCGCCCGAGGTCGGCATTAATAAATGTACGACTCGGATTAGTTTGATGCCGCATAGTTGAAAGTTGTACCTCAAACGTAAAGTAATCCATCGCTGCCAGACACAATGGTACAAATAAGTGTTTTGAAGGTTACGTGTATTTGTCTGGGAGAGAGAGAGAGAGAGAGAGAGAGAGAGAGAGAGAGAGAGAGAGAGAGAGAGAGAGACGGCCCCCCCTTATTCTATCTAATCCCCACCTTGTTCGTCCCCCTTGAGCCCTACAAATATTACCTTCAACTCAGAAGCCGGAGTTTTAAGTGTTGCCTAAAGACGTTAAGAAGTAAAGGAGTTAGCTGCCTCACCTGCTCCCGACCTACAACAACAACAACAACAACAACTCTCCTCCTCCGCCCCTGAAAGTCATGGATTTTGCCATTTCTGCCCATTTTGCTTCAACCAAACACACAATTTCTTCAATCAAGATTCCATTACACGGTGTATGCTTTAATAAGAGAGCGACCGCTGGAAGGATCAATATCTAAATAAAGCTGCGTTCTGAGCGTCTCCTGTGTTTGGGGTTAGCCTCTTGAAACGGCGGTATTTACTTTACTGTATGTCACATGGTGCAGATAACAAAGAGCCCATTAACAATCCCTGTCAGAGGAGAATATAGCATATAGGCCCTCCAGTAATATAACATGCATAGATATATACACACATATAAACGCAAGGGCTGGGAAGAGGCAACAGTTAAGGTAACAGGCGCAACGAGTCGACCTGCAGTGACTCAATGCAGCTCTCTGATTGGCTCTTTCTCTCTCTATGGTTTGAGATGCAATTTGAACAACAATGGCTGCTCATTTCTGACATCAGTAAAGCAAACGAGGCCTTCTGAGACTTTGCACCAGCGCCTCGGCTACTTCCCCGACCCAATTTTCCATCCGGTCTTCAATGCCTCAATTTTCTTTTAGATTCTCTCTGAGCTTCAATTACATTCCCGCCTTCTGTCTTGCATTTCTATTGAGCCTGAGAAACCCTATAAAAAAAGGAAAGGACACAGCATTGATTACTGTGTCAAAGAATGAAACTTTTCCCCTTTTTTTTTCCCGTTGAAGCAATCAGACCTCTGGAGCAAATGTGGTTTGAATTCTTTTGTGCGTTTCCTCTTTGTGCCCTGGTGTAACTCAGCTAGCAGCTCAGCTCCTCCCGGGGTCAGCGCCTGGAGAAGTGTCTGGAGAAGCGTTTGAGAAGCGTCAGCGTTACAAACAAGATTCTTGTACCGATCCGACGTGTTAAGTTATTAATTTGTCACACTTGATTACAGCATCTTAAACGGCCCGTATAAGAGATGTTGTGGGAATTAGCCCGACTTGTTTTTATTTGATGTTTTTGAATGCTGAATCTCCCCACAGTAGCACTCAAGCCGCACGTTAGAACGCCGTGTTGTTATCCCGTCGAACACAGCGACGCCGCTGACCTCCCTCGCTCCACGTTATCCCTTAATTGCCCGTAGTTACACCGTACAGTTTGCGGTCTTTCAAATGCAGATTTCCGTACACACGCTGTGAATATTCTAGCGGCCATAAAGCACTTTGGTTTATCACGGCGGAGCGAGCGGTTTGGATGAATGGCGGCGGCGCAGGCGGGGAGTCGTAGGTCTGCAGGTAAACAGACGTCTGTGCAGATCAGACGGGAACAAATTGGATAAATGTGCAACACTTCAACGTCGAACCGGAACGATCTCGGCCCAGCGAAAGGAAACGACAACACTGGAACATCTGGTCATCGCTCACAGTGCCAAAGATACTTTCCTCTCCTTTAAATAACACAAATCAGATTTAGAAACACTTTTTCTTCTCTTTAAATATTCACATCGCTTACTAACTTCATTTTTCCTCTCCCTTTGTTTTCTAGCAGCTTCACTGAGACCTACAGAGATAAATAAGCCTGATTGTTATAGATTTAACAGCTCGCTTGAAGAGAAACACAATTTCATGAAGTCCAAGTTTTGCATCTGTTGACTGCAGGCAAGAAACATAAAGCAGCTAAAGATTACATCACCTCTTATATGTCATGAAGGCATTTAGATTGTATGGTTTAGCGTTTAGAGGAACGATAGTCTAAGTTTGCTCAGCGGCGGTGACACACAGCAGGATGCTCTGGGGAGTCGCAGTCACAGAATTCATAAAAGCCCGGCGGACTTTCTGAAGTTCAAACAACACGGAGAGAAACTGGAGACGACCTCTGACAGGCGAACGGTTTCAATAGTGAGAGTCAGGGAGGCATGTGTCAGTCTGAATGGTGCCGCTGCGTCCCCGTGACCCCCCTGCCGGGCTGCCGGATCAAGAAAAGCTCCCGAGGGACGCCGCAAGCCTTTCAGAAGGCAGACGAAAAAGGGAGCGAGTGCAGAGCCAAACACAGAGAGGCGGCAGGGAAGTGGCCAAGCGATGCAATCTGTGCTTTCGCCAACGTCCGATACATTTGTCAGTTAAGACCCCGAATTCAAGCGAGGGAAATGGATAGAAAATCATTATTGCGGAAAATTCAAGGATTCAAATTACTCGCTGCGGGCAACGGGGTGATTGCTTTGTGGCGGCGAGGCCCAACAGAGAGAGCGATCTACATAGCGAATAGTCTCCCCAGGCCACCGATCGCTAATTACTTATTAATGAGTAGATGAGGAAAGTCTGAGCTTTCAAAGTAAACAGGCGTGAGTGAAGCTGAGTGAGCAAAAGAGAGGGAGAGAGGAAGGAGAGGAGGGAGGGTGGGAGGGAGGGAGGGAGAGGAGAAGGCAAAGGAGGACAGGGGAAGGTGACGTGGCCTGCTTCAGTACTTTGGTAACAGTGTTTGATCAGAGGCGTGAGAGCGTGAGATTGTGGACATTGAACGTACGAAAAGAAGAGGTCCGAGCAGAGGAGGAAGAGGAGGAGGAGTGCGATGGCAGGAAAGAAAGTAATAAAGCCAGGAAGATGTATGGGGAGAGAAAGGTTACACAACGCACAGAGAGAGGGAGAGAGAGAGAGAGAGAGAGAGAGAGAGAGACGGCCAGATAAAACACAAGAGAAAGAGCAGATGAGCACAGGAACGGAAATGGACGGGCCTAACTTGTGTGACCTTTAGCGAGCAGCGGTTCACAGGGGAGCAGTGGAGATAAGGCTAATGCACTGCGGAGAACATCTTTATTCCGACCTTTCCCGCCGCTGATATTTCGCCCAACAATGGCCAACAAAACAGACCCGACTCACGACCTGTAAATCTGAACCGTGTTAATGATCTGACACAAAGCGCCGCCACGCGTCAACACCACCCCGGGATAACTCCTAACGCTCCGGCTCTTTAGTCACCTCGTCCGCCTCCTAAATCTCCCGGAACGCTGAAATAACTCCAGGCTGCTGCTGCGTGAGGAATCTCATAGTCTTACCTGCGCGCCCACACACACACACACACACACACACACACACACACACACACACACACGCAGCAGATATTCAAAATTCATTTGCATTCAAAGGCGCAACGCTGCCCCTAGGGGATGTGAGGGAACATGTCGGGTTGTTTAGTCAAAATTACAATCCTGCTGGGGCAATTTATCTTATGAAAAGGCTGTTAATTTGTTCAGGAGGAAACGGTGGATTCATTTGCATGTTGAATAAGGAGAAGCGGGAGAATCCTTTCCAACCTGTTGCACCGCTCCTCTCCGCGGCTAATGAGGCGAGGAGGAGGGAATCAGGGATTCTGCTGGGAGACTTTAGCATGACAAACACACCGTGACTTAAGTTGGCACATAGCAAAACCCCAGCCCGAGTATGGATTAGTGCTGCATGTGTGTGTGTGTGTGTGTGTGTGTGTGTGTGTGTGTGTGTGTGTGTGCGTACGCAAATGTGACTGCATGCAGTATGTGCATATTCATGATGGTGTGTGTGTGCGAGTGAAAAGCTGTAAGTGCTTTCAAAGTTCTCAGATCAAATTGGTTTGGATTAGATGAAATACAGCTAAGTGTGCCAACTTTGGAATGTAGAAATTACCACTCAGACATCATAATGAAATGATTCCTGTTTAGTCTACATGCTGAATAAGGAGAGGAAGATGAAGATCTGGGTTAATTCTCTCTAAATTTAATGAGCAAACATTTTTCTAATAAAAATCAAAAGGCGGAGAAAAACTCGACTTTGGTTTCTATGAAGGGTCTCAGTATCACCACGGCGACTCAACAGGATTACTCAAATGATTATTACATAGAGAAGAAGAAGTTGTAGTGTATGAGGTCCATCCCTCCGATCTAACCCCACGCATCCTGTCTGAGGGCTGCAGGGCCGCCACCTTTGCGGGATGCGTTCAGGGCCAGACCAGAGAAAATGTGTACGATGAACAATAAGTGAAGCTGACCCTGAATGGGTTTGCAGCCCTATCACTAACGTGGACAAACAAGCAGATTTAGAGTCGTTCCTCTGCAATGTCGGCGTAGAGATCCTCAGTCATCTTTTGGAGGAGGTGAGGACGCGGAGGAGAGTTACTCCGGGGAATATGAATAGTTAATGAGGTCTCAGCTGCTGGGAGACTACAAACACGGGCGAGACACCAGCAGAGGCAAACACCGGCCCGCCAACGCACCCAACACAGGCCCCAGACTCCACACACTGATCATCAGCAGGGTCCAACCCAGAACCCACTCAGACACAGAGTGCTTGGAGGGTGATCTTAACGAATCCAATCATCCAGGAGCGCCACGCGTTTTGGCTCTGTGCTGCTTCCGGAAACAGAGAGGGTTCCTGGTCTGTCTGGCGTCTGTCTGGCTGTTCACTCACACACTTTGTTAAACTGGCAGTTGGAGAGGCCGCCTGTGATTTCCAAAACACTTTGAGGTTTAATCTTTGCTTGCTAATGAGTTATTTTTGGGTTATTTTTAAGGCCGTGCGATCCCAGCGGGGGGAAACATGAGAAAAGAGCTAACATCTGAATGATTTGGGGGCGGTGGGGGGGTCCTGGGAGGAGAGGGGGGGTCTGTGGGCCAAACCGGCACGAGAAGGCACTAAAAGAAAAATACTGCCTTTAAACTTCCCATTTATACACACACACACACACTGACAAATGCGATAAACATACAGTCGGAGTGCTAATACTTCATGGGAGTTCATCATCGTTGGAGTGAGAGAAAAAGCAGTGAGGCTTTTTGGCAGATTTCCTGCTCAGCCAGGGTTGACAAATTGCCAGAGCTCTCTGTCACAGCTCCACTCGGAGGCCGCCAACTGTTTCATCTGCCCTGATTTAGATGGCTGGCGTCAGACTAACCCGGGCCAGACGCAGATTCCCCACACACCCTCATCTGCATCGCACCAACATTCAGCAATTACAGTCACTTTGTCTCATACAAATTACCGTTCAAAGCTCAATGAATCAATAACCGCCACGTTTCGCCTGCGTGGAATCGCATCAGATCAAACTTTGCTGGCGCAGCAGGCAATTATGAAGGTGAGCGCACAACCCAGAAAACGGCTTTGTATACACCTCAAAGGCACAATAAAGGTGTTATCCGGTTAAAAGAGTCCCCTGGAGACAGACAGAGACGCAGTTTGGGAGATGTTCAGTGCTCACATACCTCTGAATAATCAACTTAGGAGGGATAATAAAACAAATACTTTCTGCCAGATATTCATCTTCATAAAGGCACGATGCCTCTAATGTGTTAATATTAAAGGATAATCAGGATAATTGATTGTTCCCTCTGAAGTGTGATGCTTTCATGCTTCACACTGAGCAGTTTGGGAACACACACTAATTGTATTTTGAGGTGAAATGTCACATCGGGCAGTTTTAGACGATTATTCCAGCTCTCAAGCAGAATACAAACTCTCTGTTCCTCTCCAGATCAGATATTCAAAGAGGCTTTCTTGCCTGTGAAGTGTTGGTATTTCACGATTTGCTCAAAATTCCTGATTCCGGAAATAAAGTAAGTGAACGAGAACATGCTTTTGGAATAAAGAAGAGCTCATTAGCTCATTTGTTGGGTTTACATAAGACTGTTACATCATTCATACAGAGAGACGTTCAGCTGGATCGGATCACATCCTTGGTTTAGTCACCACTATTTTAGAAGACTTCTCTGAACAAAATGCTTCTGGAATGCTGCTGTGTAACTCTGCAGCGTTTCACACCTTCCTGTCTAATGGACGGGTCGGCCCTGAAGTGTGTCTGTGTGCCGCCCACAGTCGCAGCTCGCAGGTCGTCTCAGCGTTTAATGTATTTCACTGCGTCGCCAGCGTATCAAAGGCGTTTTCACAACAACACAGTTTATCCTTGCTTCTCTTTAACTGTGCCTGTGTGCATTCAGACTCTGAAATACCTATATACAGGTCATTTTCAGGCCCAGTATCACCAGTAATACACACATTTGGCTCCACTCTGATACCGGTTCAATGCTCTTGTGTCCAGAGTTAAAGGTCATAAGCTGCTTGAAATGAAATCAAACAAGAAATGAAATGTCCTCTTTTGCTGGACTCACAGTTTATAATTATCCATCCAGCTTTACTTCATTTTGATTCTCTAAAGTACTGCAGCATCACGTTTGGCCCCAAAGTCGTACTGCTTTGTTATTCAACCTTGTAGTTTGGAAAGTAAGAGCAACAGTAAAGCAGCAGAAGAAGAAGAAGTACAGAGTCAAGTGGAGTAAATGTTGTCTGACGTACCTGAGGGTGAAGATCTGCACTGAGGACAGAGTGGACAGAGCCAGGAAAGTGGACACAGTTTCTCTCTGTCGGATGGGTTTGGACGGCACCATCACCACAAAGTTGTTGTCCAGCTTGAGCTCTGACATGGGCTGGAACAGCCTGACGCTTCCGATGCGCTGCATGGGCGTGGGCCCGGCAAAGTAGCCCATGGGCCTCTGCTCGGCGTGAATTGAGCCGCTCCTCCTCGCGTCGTCCACGCTGCAGTCTCCGCTGTCAGAGGTCTGAACCATGTAGTAGAGCTCCACGGGCGTGCCCTGGGCCTGTTCCGACACCCTCTGCCTCCCTGGGCGGACCGTGGGCGGGCTGAACCAGCTGGCCAGGGGCTCCAGCTCGGCCACGCATATTCCCAGCTCGCCTTTGAGCCTGCACGTCCCCCGCACCTCCTGGGTCTCGTGGAAGGCAAACATCCGGACGCAGGGCAGCTTGGTGATGGTGCTATAATCGTCCCAGTCCCTTCCTGCCACGTAGAACAACACTTGGACCTTTGGCCAACTGGGGTGAATCCTCTCGCTGACGATGTAGGTATGGACCTTCCAGTTGAAGGTAAAGAGAGGCGGCGATGACTCTGACGTGGGTGCGGATGAAGACGTGAAGGACGGCGTGTTGAAGGGCCCCGGCTTGGTCTGCAGCAGCTCCAGAGGGACGGGCTGCTGGACGGACAGGGGGCCGTAGCTGGCGTTGACCAGAGGCATCTGCCGGGCCTGGTGGACGAAGAAGGACTCGGTGCGGGCCTGTAGGCTGGAGTTCCTCATTAAGTCCTGGTTGGCCTCCTGCAGGAAGAAGGCTGACTCTGCGTTGAGGATGCGGTAGCTGACGGGCAGATAGATGGGCATGGGGCCAAACCTCTGCAGGCCCTCCAGGATCACCTTGCTGTCCGCCACTGAAACAGGGACAGACAATGGACGAGGAGAGACAAAGAGAGGACGTGAGCGTGATAACGTTTGGTCACATGTCGTATTGGATTGTACTTTTTGGGGACTTGTTGAAAAAAAATTTAATTAAGGTTAAATCTCAAACTAGCCGATCTTTCTAACTTGAGTGTGTGTGTGTGTGTGTGTGTGTGTGTGTGTGTGTGTGTGTGTGTGTGTGTGTGCATGTGTGTGTGTGTGTGTGTGTCTCGGGGCATCAGTCTCTTGCAGCCGCATCGAAATAGAAACAAGTCTGGAGAGTGTTTGACAGCTCGTGTGTGTATTGAACCTTGAATTTGCATTTTGAAAATCTCCATTGCTAATCTGAAGCAAAACAGGCTTAAGTCTTTTTTCCTTTCTTTTCTTCCTAATGTGACGCTGTGATTAGATTTTTTTTATCCTCGTTTCCACAAAAATAATCTAAAATAAGGCGCAATCACTTTGAAGCAAATTTCATAAAGGCACCGACATATTTAGCCTGTTGGAGATGTGTGTGTGTGTGTGTGTGTAGCATGCGAGGATTCATCGCGTCGGTGCCAAAGCAAACAACACACACACACACACACACACCCCCTCCCTCCCTCCCCACCTTCTCCCCCTCCTCTCCCCCCCAAGCCAACTATGAAATCAAAGAGTGAGATGAGCAGAAAGGAGCAGAGCGATTCAGGATCTGGATGAGAGGAATTCCACATTCTCCGTGCACATTTGCATGCATTGGCTGCCACCTGAAGCTATCTGCAGCCGATTCTTGTCGTGAATGTTAAACGATTCCGCCGGAGACATTTCCATACCGCATCGTTGTCATGAGCCGCTGCGCTCATTTTGAAAGAATTTGTTTAGCTCAATTCAGAACACATGTCTTCCCCCAGCCGCTCGCTTATCAGCCTCGTCCACGCTCCCTCCGCATCCCCTCCATCTCTGCTCGCCCCCTCCATCCCTCCCTCCCCTTCAATTTCACTTTCTGTTCGCAAACACATCTCCTCCATCTTCCTCTGCCCCCATCCCCCCAACTCTCATTCCACTCCTGTGATTCCTCTTCCTCATTCTATCACACTCCTGTAACCCAAACTGTCTTCCACCATACAGGATCTATTCACACACGGCACACACACACACACACACACACACACACACACACACACACACACACACACACGCGCACAAACACATCTTAAAATGAACCAACAGGCCCCTTTCCACCTTCTCAGACCCCGCACAGCCCTCAAACAAGCCTCCCCCTCCTCTCCTTCTCCAATCTCCTAATCCTACATTCCTCCTCTTCGCCGTCAACCTGCAGATATTCCGGCTGATAGCGATTCCCGGGAGAGCACATCGATTTTCTGTCCCGTGCACTGGGGGAGATGTGGAGTGGCAGTGATTTGTGACAATCTGCGGGAGCAAGGAGCGACGTGCCAGGCGGAGGGAAGCAGCCGCGGGCACACGAGGAGCGCCGAGACGAGACGAGACGAGACGACAACCGCAGTTCTGACCGACCTACGGGTGGGCGAGGGGGCAGCGGTGCGAAGGGTTAACTCACCCAGGAGACCAGAAACTACACAAAGTTCTTTATTTTTGTGTTTTTACATGTAGGAATCTGATACATTCAATATTTGTAAATATCATGTTTTTCATAGATTTCTGCTTCAGTTTCCTCAACAAAGAGTGAATTTGCGTAATACTTGACTTAAATGTTCTATAACTAAACACTAAATGTTAAATTCCCATTAAAACATCTGACATCATGAGCTCTAAACCTCAATCCATACCTCCTCCAGGCCCCTGCAGGCTTTTTGCATAGAAAGTGACGACGGCACATAAACATAATCTGAGCCGTCGTCACTACTATATCACCTCATTCATGCTAAACTAAACACACTGATGCACATATATCAGGATATACAAATCTAACCAATCCTGTATAAAGCAACCTAAGATCCAGTGAGAGTGTGTGAGCAGCATCGATCGACTGAATCCATCGTGTCTGATTCACTCATCCACTCAAATCACGTGTGACATTGAGACATTTAAGTCGCAAAGTCACACAATAATAAGAATCAAATCATAAAGGCGAAGCAGCAGATTATAAATGTCTTTGTACTGTTTGTTTGTGTTGTTTGTATTCATGTTGCCGACTGAAGACGAGATGTGAACTGACTTTCAACTCCACATCCTGATAAAGAGGGGAGACGACTTCAAAAGGCTTCAAAGGGAGAATGACGCCGTGTGTGACGCCCGTGCACAAGTTTGACTGAGGGAAGGAATGTTTACCCAAGCGGCGTGTGTGTGAGAGGACCGGAGCAGTGTGTGTGTGTGTGTTTGTGTGTGTGAGGGCCGGAGCAGGTGCTTCGCCGGTGCCGTATGGAGCTGGAGACGAGTCTGACACACTGTCCTAGTTCCCTCTTACACCACACACACACACACACAGATGCGGCCAAATATCTCATCGCAGCTTGAAAGTAAACGTCACATTCCGTATTAACTTCAGATTGAGGAATACGTCATTCTCTCCCGTCACGCCAATATGACGTCGTAAACGCGGGAGCCGGGCCTGGGGAGTTTTACGGCTTGTGCCCTTGGAGTTCACGTGGGCCGAGCCGCTGTGTTTGTAAATCACGTTTCACCAAATGAAAAAGTGAATGATTTGCGTGGATGATTGAACCGGCGTAGTAAATCCCGGCTGTAAACTCTTTCAGGGATTTCAGGGACCCCCCCTCCCCTCCCCCCCCCACACACACACTCCCAATCCCTCCTCCCCCCAGGAGCCTGATCACGTATGAAACACGCAGCTGAGGCCGAACTGGCTTCATCACAGGATAGATGTTGGATTGAGACTTTAATGTCTTGATGTCGTATTCATGCTGTGTCACCTGAGACGCCACGCCAGCGCCCCACTCTCCAATTAAAATGCATTCAAAGCGTTTGACTCCAGAAGTCCTGTAACATGTCATCAGAAATGTCTCAAATAAGCGCCTTAACCCATTTACATTGCCGTGGTTACTCAATAAAACATTTCTTATAAACATTTGTTCTCATCCCAGGGCGACCGGAGGAGAACTTCACCACAGATGAAGTATGACTCCTTCATCTTCCCTCTCCTCCAAGCCATCTTTTTTCCCTCCCGTGTGTGTGTGTGTGTGTGTGTGTGTGTGTGTGTGTGTGTGTGTGTGTGTGTGTGTGCGTCATGCTGCCACTCCCTGTGCAAACATTAACTTGGCTCCATTGCAAAAACACATTAATCAAATACGATCTCCTTATATGAGATCTACACAGATGGAGGAGATGGTGATCGACATGAAGGAGAGAGCGAGAGAGAGAGAGAGAGAGAGGGGAGGGTGAAGTGATGAGGATTGTCTTCTCCCCAGGTAGAACCTCAGTCTAAATTGCTTTTCGGAAAAACCAGAGAAACGGGACTGAAATCACAGCAACGTACGTTCACATCTGCCGAGCGATTACAGCTCCGTTTGATCGACGCCACAAAACCAGAAAAGTGTAATTTCCCTATAACAGCTCAATAAAATGAGGCGAGCCGACACCCGGCGATATTAACAAGACAGATGGCAGAACAACCCATGGATGAAAGCAAACATCAGCTGGCTGTGAAACTGGAAGTGGACCGAGCAATCGACAGTTCTGATCACGACTAGTTCTGCCAGGATTTAAACTTGGTATTAACACACACACACACTCTCTGTATCTGTATCACACTTCAAACTTCAGTTTCGACCTTTGTGCTGCTTCGGCAGTGTTGATTCAGAGAAGCAGACGCATCTTTGGGTTGTATCGCTTGATCGTGACATTTGGAGCAGAGTGCACTTTGCCACAGGTCTTGGAGGTAAGAACATCCGGACGTGGTCTTTAGGTGGCATTTTCCTTTTGTTGAACATTTCCTCTCTGTGGAAAGATTGAGGTAGAGCTGTGGGGACCTTAAAGTGGGGAGTTTCAATAGAACCACAGTCCCTCATTATCAGAGTGGACTTTTTCAACCACTGAACAATGGAATGGAAAAAAAGGTATTTCACACTCTTTAAGAGGCGGATATAAATGTCAGCTGCTGCTCAGATGGAGGAAATGCCACCGGCAAAGTCACAAAGTTCAAAAGCCTGATCAGAGTAGCTTTCTGCCTGCACACAGAGAGAGAGGGGGACCAGATATGAAACGCCTTCAAAATCACTGAGCGGCAGGACGACTACCAGACTGAAACTCCCAAACTCTTTAATTGCTCTTTTGGCTGAATGCTCATTTCAATCAATACATATCAGCACACAACACAAATAAGATCTGCATTCAGAAGCCCTAAGTATCTTTCACTTGGCATCAGTGGAAGAATCTCACAGCACAATAAATGGCAGATATGGAGCCTGCAGTGTAATATGAGAGGAGAGGAATGTCCGCCGCCGCATGTTTTTGTTTTCCTTGTCATTTATCCTCTCAGAATCATGAAGGCACAATTCGGGCATTTTGAAATCACACCGCAGGCGACCAGACGCCGAACTGTTGTGCGTGGCTGCCAATGTAATCCCCTGGTTAGTGACCAGCTCAGCACAAACAACACCGCACCGGGCCACTAATCTCTCTAAGTGCCCGTCACATGCACCCTGACACCGCACGTCACGGCAGGAGTGGGCAGTTTGGAACAACCGGGCCGGCGGGCGGAGACATTAATCGGATCACATAAAAGCAGAGCACACCTCGTCTTTCACCGGCAGGCAGCACATTTATACAGCAATCGATAGGTTAAATCATACCCTCGCCTTTTGGAGGAATGAGGGAGAAGTGTTGTGAACTGACCGTGACGGATGGGTTGAGCCCAGCATAGAGATATGAATATGTATACAAACATACAGCAGCTATCTGCTTCCCATTACATCGCTGCACAACTTAGGAGTTCTTTTCACCTTTATAACTCCTGCGAGCGCTTCCGTTCAAACTGAGGGTCGCCGCTGTCAGTACACTCCCCAAAACTGCACGAGTAATGTATATGTGACCCCAAAGGTCAATCTGAACCACACCTCCTCACATGAAAGCTGCTCACACATCTCTGCATCTGCATCAAACCATCGCCAGACAGAAGAAAGAGCACACAAATATAACAAATGAGCATCTGAGCAAACTACAGATGAGTTTAAAGCTGCAAGAACAACAATTTCTACTAGTTTGACTTTGGGCACATTGTTCGGAATCTTCTCTGCCTCACCTCTCATGAGAACCGTGTCCATAATTGCGTAGATGTATTGTTTTGGCATCAGACTGAACAGTTTATGCTAAATCTAATGAGTAGCAGAAGCAGGAAGAATGGATTTAAACTGATGTTTGCACCGGTTCCTGCTGTAAACATGAAAGGTCCTATGGTCCTATGAGCTGTTATAGTATGAGACGGAATAATGACGCTTGTGTGATAAATCAGTCTTTAGGTAAAAACAGGGTAATAGTTAGAATAATGAACATTTTCTGCCAAAAGCCTGCAGCTTCCCCTCTTTCTGGGAAAATAAAAAAGAGGCCAAATTATCATCGGGGACAAACTAAAAAGGGAGCTGGTGTCTCTTTTCTCTGCTGAAATGCTGTTGCAGAGAGTAATTGCATATTACATGGTCCAAACAATGTCGAAATGGAGTTGTTTGTATGCTGCGGTGCATCTCACCGCCTGGCACCTCAATTAGATCCAAACAGGTGAGTGGAGCTGAAAACTGACATTTCAAATCCTCTCACTCTGGCCTCTCTCTTGGAAATAGCAGGTGTTGCATACGAATCTCAAAGAAACACTAATGGAAATAAAAGAATATAAAGTTTTGCACATGTATTAAGTCGAGCTCGTCGGGGGAAAACTCTCAGCCGCTTCCCGACGTTCCGTTCTCTGCATGAAGAACGTTTTTGCAAGTTCTTTGGCAAAGTATCTCATCTCCCTGTTGGGGCGACCGAGCCGTGGCGGCAATGGAACAGCAGCTCCAGCAGTTGTGCAGAAACGAGAAGAAGAAGAAGAAGAAAAAAAAAATCCAAAAGCTTTCAGCCTTGAAGACACATTTGGGAGCGACAATGAGCTTTTTATTCTTTTATGACACTTCAATTCTGCCCCGTATGCCTGTGGGTGCAATGCCGCCGCGTTGTGCAGCGTCAGGGAGGACGAGGGGAACGGCGGAGCGGGGACTCGCTAAGGAGGCCCGGCGGTTGTTTAGACCGGACAGACTAGTAGTAGAAGACGAGAGCTCTGGAGGCGAGGAGGCCAAATGTGCTGAGCCGAGCAGAGCGGCAGTTAGCCTTCATGTCGAGGGCACCCGGGGGGGGCAAAGGGAGGCTTCAACTTTAACTACGCAGCGGCCCTGCAGAGATTGCATCGGACTCTCTCTCTCGGCCTAACATGAGTCGTATAAGAGCGGTGACAGTGACGGACGAGGCAGCGGCGGCGCGCTTAGCAGCCCGCCCCCCCCACACACACACACACCTACCACGCCCCCTCAACCCCCGCCCCCAGTCTCATAAATAACACAGAACTCTCGACACACGGTAATCACATCCAAGTGAAGCCATTTCAAGCTGATGCACTGGGAATGTGTGTGTGTGTGTGTGTGTGTGTGTGTGTGTGTGTGTGTGTGTGTGTGTGTGTGTGTGTGTTTTTCTACTGGTGTGTGCAAATACATAAAAATCACATGCAGTTAAGTGTGTAAGAATAATGCAGTGAGTTGGCAAAAAAGGAGCAGAGTGAGTAATGATCTGGCATTTCCAGCAAGGTTATATTGTAAGAAAGTCAATGGTGCCTAAACATGAAGCGCTGCAGCGACTCCCCATAATGCAAAGCACCATATTAATGAATACGCTCAGTGGAAGAGATGGCCGGCCATTCAATAGAATCACTCACTTTATCAGGGGATTGTGATAAATGGAAGCGTGTTGTCGTAGGAACGCGAGTAGGAAGTCGACTTCAGCGCCGTGAAGAATGGAGTGGAGTTTGCTTCCGTGTGTGTGTGTGTGTGTGTGTGACGCACAGGTCAATGCAATTAACACCAATTTGAATATGTGTTGCTGTTTTGATGGCGTCGTTTACAAGCCGTAACAATCCGGCGAAGGGATAATTAAGGAGGGAACAAAGATGCTGTTTGACGGCGAAGCGGCCGAGCGTCTGCCGGCGAGGCTGCGGCCCGACGAGCTGCGTTTAATGTCTGATGACGAGTCGTTCGCTTTAAGTGTTGCCAAAATAAGACGCCAAAGCAGGGAAATTAGAAGAGACGAGGGTTTAATAAAAGCAAACGGAGGTAATTGAAGGTAGAATTACGTGCGTCTCTTCACCCTGAGGTGCCTTTCAACACGATCGCTGCTCACTCAGATGGAAGTAATGGAGCTGAAACTGGACACAGAGCTGAATCTACGCTTCTTAGGCAACGTTTACACTCATCCTAGACAACAGCAGGTCAGGTGTGTGTGTGTGTGTGTGTGTGTACACCAACACCAACCCACCTGAGCTCCCATATACACACTAATTACTCATTTAAACAGCTTTCTCTGACTAAATAGTGCACAGCGTGTCCAGCTTTGTACGGCGTGCTCCTGCTTTACATACCCAGGGGTCCACACACACACGTCCCACCTGAGAACCCCACACCTGTAGCGTGTCTGTCTGTCCGGCCGTGGCGTGGAGTTAATCGCTCTCAGCTGGCAGATTGGACGACCAGGGGAAAGAAATTGAAAGGTTTTTTTGGGGAGCGTGACACGTATCTGAACGACATGTAATCTAATATCATGTTTACATCGCATAGCTGTTACAATCTAAACAATATAAATGTTTCTCTTGACAAACCTCAGTATCATACATGAGTCAAACTGTTTCCTCTGGGCTCCACGTGCAAACACTGAGGAATAATAATAATAGTATAGAGCGGTGGCATTTTAAACACTCAGACAAATACTGGTACTAAATATAAACAAAGACAATGCCACTGTGGGTCCTGGGAGCTGTTGTTGCTGCGTGTGTGTGGACGGTTGTGACTGCAGCGAGACTCACTTTCACAGATCAGGGGTCTGGATCTGCCGCCTCCTGCTGAGCTCTTAAACAGGGCTCGGGGGATCGTTTCAGGCGGCGGTGAGACTCGCTTCATGTGCGGCGGCATTTGGCTCCGAGTTTATAAGGTTACGAGCAGGAAACGGAGAGAGGATGAAGAGAAACGGAGACGGAGAAGTTTCAGGGACGGATGTGTTTTAAATCTGATCTGAAGTTGCATCCAGGACAAACACCGTGGACTGCGTTTGACACTTTACGAGGTGGTGTAATGGTGGCGGCGGCGGCGGCGGCGGCTCTCCAGCAGCCTCTGGTAATTGAAAGTGGCAAACGGAAAACAGGAGAGAAAATGCAAACAGGCTGCTAATTACGCGGCGGTGCGTCTGTGCTGAAAATTGCCTTTTTATGACGGCACAGTCGTATCAGCGGCTTCACTCAGATATCTCTATTAATGATCCACTTCAGGCGATTTCACCTGTTTTAATATAAAAATAATACACCTTCAAAGGGGAATCAGGATCTTCAGGAGGAAGTCAAATGAGTCTTGTGTGGTTCAAGAGCAGAAAGTACGAGCAGGACGTGTACAGAATACACACCAGTCTCACGCTCCTACGTGTCTACTGAGTGTGTGTGAATAGAATCCTTCCCACTCTGCTATCTGCCTCTGTGTGTGTGTGTGTGTGTGTGTGTGTGTGTGAGAGACTCCATCTAAGCAAGCGTTGAGCTCCTTGGAGGGAACGAACACGCAGCCTCAGGCAAACTCCATCAAAAGAAGTTGATATTTGAGCCGGCTTGTGTCCCACTGCTTCCTCTCAGGATGATCAAAAGTCTCGCCTCGGAATATCTGGACTGACTGTCCCAGTGCTTGTTTTTAGGAGGAGGGAAAGGAATGCTGGAGATTGTGTGTGTGGGGGGCGAGGAGGAGGAGAAGGAGGAGGTGCCTCTGGTGGACATGCGGAGGGGTTGGCGTTGTTCGGTGATGGGGGACGGCTGAGCAAGTAGATGAACAGCGAGGAAGAGCGGAGCGCCGGGTCTCTTGGGGCCCTGCGGGAGTCTGGTGCAGAGAACGGAGCATCACTCTGGGGCTGCTGCTCGGAAACTAGCGAAATGAGATGAACCCAGAGGTCTTCCCCTCCGGCAAAGCCCTGCTCGCGGCACGCAAGCATGCAGATTCTCATCCGGATCCTTCCAAAAGTGCCACGGAGAGTTTGGAGGCTTTCATTGAACACGGCTATCAGGGAATAAACGAGTAATTGAAATGAAGACGGGAGAGAAGAGACTGTCCATCACCTCCACTCAAAAAGCTCTGGAGTGGTTTTATTTGTCAGCCTCGTCCCGTCTGTACACGGTTTGGTTTAGTCCGATAACTACTTCACCTTCGCCTTGGGATTTGCTAAGAAAAGACCTTGTTCTTCTTCTTCTTCTTTATGGCTCCTCATAAACCACAGCATCATAAAATGTCTTTGCATCACCACAACTCTCTTCAAAACTCTGTCTGGTCTGGGAACTATTATGTGACACGGCGGCCCGAGGTTACCAGCCCACAGACCAGTGGATACATCGGGAATAAATCCAACAGACTGACAATCGGCTGTTTCATCTTCCAGACGCTGTTACCATTAGCACTATTTTCTCTCCCTGTCTCAATATAAGACCATCAGAAAGACAACTCTCTCTCTCTGTCTCTCCGTAACTAACGGGTTGTAGAGACGAGGGGAACGAAGGAAGAGGACGTCAGAAGTAATTGAATCTGTCGGTGGTCTGAGGAGCCTCTTGAACTGAAGCAGAGAAGAAGAAATTGACGGCTCCGACAGAGACAATACGCAAAGCAGCGGTGAAACCACTCCAGATATGAGCAGATAGCGGAGCTGTAAGACTATAGATATGTTAAAACTGTGTCACATCTAGAAGACATTGACCCCATTTGACGAAATTCTACTAAACGATGACAATTTCCATCATTCTGGCTCATTTAAAGCGGTTAGCAGACGGCTAAAGTCTCTGAAGTCTAATTATCTGCACGGTAAATTGGCAACATAATGAGCTTAATCAAGAGCAGAGAAATGATTCAGAATGAAATACAGCGTGAGGGAGTCAGATTCAGACTGTGAGGCTGAATCAGGTATGAAATGATCGTTTGTTTGGCACATGTTCAACCTCTAAATGAACTCGGTAGCTTTTCTTTGCTTCGCCCATTAGCCGCGTTTCTATTCCACTTTTGTGCAAAACCGGGATTGAATTTTTGAAAATGTGAATATATTCAACGTCAACAACTTCAACATTGAGTCTTCATCTTGGGTCTGAACAAAGGGAGCCATGGAAACCGAACCTGCACATTTTGCGTCTATCCAAGCTCACAATGGGAGCGAACCGCTTGTCCGCTAAGATAAGTGTAGATACCGGCGGTGACCTCTTTAAAAGCGGAGCAAGGCGAGAGGTGGAGGAAAGAAGAGGAAGCAAGAGGAAGGAGGTCTTTTTTCAGATAAGGAAAACTACCGGCACGGAAATGGGAAGGAATTGGTGCAGCAGCAAAAGCGTCACACATTCGGCGGTTATCAAAGCAGCCGAATTATGGCTGACAGCCACTTATAGTTCTCTATTCATGCCATTAGTATAGGACCAGAAATGCATTTGTGCTTTCATGTATGTGTCACATGTCAGGATGGCATTTATGTAGAGAGAGAGAGAGAGAGAGAGAGGCAGAGAGAGGGGGGGCGGCAGAGAGAGAGAGAGAGAGAGAGAGAGAGAGAGAGAGAGAGAGAGAGAGAGAGAGAGGAGCAGCAGATCAATACCTAAGCTCCCTCTTATCATTTCCACTCCGGGCACCTAAAATGAATCGCCGTTCAATGTTAATGACCTTTCCTAAATACCAGCGCAAGAGAAGTTGCTTGTTTTTGTGTTCGGTGGGTATCGATCTAACCCGAGCCGTGTCGCCACGGATGAATTCGTCTGGTTAACGCCGTCAAAACAAAGACTTTCCCTCCACTGTGATCATAAACTCCCCAAAACGACAGCGGTGACCACCGACGACACACAGGACCACCAGCGTGAAAACAAGATAAATAAGCTCCAATCAGCAACTGAGACTGATTTTAGTTGTGCTTTTATAATTCAGCTGATCCAATTGCGGCACGGTTCGGCACGGCTCGGCTCGGCTCGGCTCGGCTCGGCTCGGCTCTCCGGCCCCCAGGCAACTGTCAACTGGTTGATTTGTATTTTACAGCCACATTGTTGAAGCGAGAGCCATGAAAGCTCAAAGTGGCTTTTTGCTCTATAGTGTCTATAGCTGCCACGCAGAGACAACAGTCATGAAATGTTAACAATGGGAAAGAAACACGAGGAGATAAAGTCGTCCCCAAAGCTGAGCTGATATCCGGGCGTATTTCCCAGATCTGAGCAATTAAAATAAATACAGAGTTAGACAGAAATAAGCTTGTTATTAAAACGATTACCGCGCCTTTTAATAAGATGCAATAAGACGCGTAAACCAATTTCAACGTCCACTGTATTAACACGCCGGCACCGAGAGACTTCCTCTGACGCTGGGCCTGTAATGTGATCCAGGGTATTGATAATTAAGACTTCATTTAGTGGCATGAGGGAGGCGTCTGGAAATCAAAACCTGCAGCCATTTCAAACCGAGCAAGTGTTAGAGCTCCGACCTTGAATCTGCACAAGCGTTCTGGCCGCCGCTCTGGCCGCCGCTCTGGCTGCCGCTCTGGCTGCCGCTCTGCCGTCCCTCCAGGGCTCTGGCTCGCTGCTCGCCGCCTCTGCGAACTCATTTCTGAGCATCACAGGATGTTTCACGCTCCTCTTACAGGCAGAGATGAGATGGCTTCAGAGGTCAGTATCAGGGCTCTGCTGCGTGTGTTTGTGTGTGTGTGTGTGTGTGTGTGTGTGTGTGTGTGTCAAGCGTGCGTGCGTGTGTGTGTGTGTGCATGTAAAAACACGAGTTTGACAGTGTTTGAGTACACATGGGGACGGAAGAAAACATCTCTTCTAACATGAACCCTACTGTATTGTATGTGCCTGTGTATGTCTGTGTGTGTGGGTGTGTGTGTGTATATATGTGTGTGGGTGTCTGTGTGTTCCAGTCACCCTGTGGAGATCAGAGCCCCGTTCCAACCAGCACACATTGCTGCTGAGCTGACAGCATACACTGTTCAGTGGCTTGGATATGAAAAAGAATATTGGACAGCTTTAGGGGGCGTCACCGGCGTACACACACACACACACACACACACACACACACACACACACACACACGGGTGCAGTACCCAGCATAGCACAATCCCCTGCTTGTGTCTCTCTTGATCTCACTGGCCACTGGCTTTGCCAAAAAAATAAACAGGAGGCACATATAGGGACACATGCTTACACACACACACTCATACACACACATACACACCAGAACATTGCTCAATTTACTACTGTGATCTCAAACATGATAAGCCTTGTTCACACAGAATCATTTACATTTCCTTGCTGTAAATGTCCCTGCATATTGGGCCGATAGCACTGAGGGAGACGCCGGAATGCCGGATGGACGGATAATTTGATTCCGGAATGAAAACCTCCTCACACTGCCAGAATCAATGAGCCGACAAAAGCACAGTTGATGCCACAGCGGCGGGAGGCAGCAGGAGATTACAGTCCAGGTGATACAGGAAACCAGCCACTCCACAAACCCGCCGACACCGCTGGGGAGCTCGATTCTCCCCACGACAAAGACGGAGAGGTGGCACCGCTCCCCCCGGCACCCTGGGGTGCAGATCCCCGGGAGGAGCTCAACACGTCTAAAGCCCTGCAGGTGAGCCGATTGAAGCTTCATGGCTCATATTGTGTCACATTTTGTCCTGAACGTGACGGAGAAGCAGAAGAAGCAGCAGTCAGCTCTGAAACAAGCTGCATGTTTGTGGGTGAGGGCGAGTGTTTAGCCTCATCTGCCCGCCCAGAGATAAAGTTTTAATCCTTCAAGTACACAAAAGGTATGAAGACGAATGTGTGAACAATGGAGCCTGTGATGAGCACACACTCACTCACACTCTCTCTCTCTCTCTCTCTCTCTCTCTCTCTCTCTCTCTCTCTCAAACATCAAAGCTTTTATTCCAGAGTAAGTAAGACACGAAAACAACTGAACTCTCGCCGACATCATTGAGGAATAATGATTGACGAGATCCCTCTCAATAAAGTAACAAGTGTAAAGGCTTAATGAAGATGTAAAAGGAAACTAGATGAAGTCCGTCTCAGACTTTAGTATGATTGATGACGGTGGTGCGGTGCCAGCTAAAAGCAAATGACAGGTTGTGGTGACACACACACACACTCTCTCTCTCTCTCTCTCTCTCTCTCTCTCTCTCTCTCTCTCTCTCTCTCTCTTTGACAAACATTCATTGTGTGTGTAGAAACATCTTGTCCCTTCCACAGAGCGATCCAGACACGTAATTAAATTCATTTTAGCAGCATCATAAAGCAGATTGATCTTATTTACTTTTTTCATCTTGACATTAAAAGTTTATTAGGCGATCTGGCTCAGCGGGAATACGAACGTTTCGTGGTGAATCTCTCCTTTTTTCGTCTCATCCTCATTAAGAATTATATTCCCTCCTAATCTTGCCTCCACCCTCTGTTTCCCTTCTTCCTCTCCTACTCCTCCTCTTCCTCTTCCTCCTCTTCCTCCTCTCCCTTCATACCTCAGCCTGCAGCTAAACCCCGGAGAAGCTGAAACTCGACACCCTCCGGTGCTCATCAGCCCGTCACAGAGACTCTGCAGCCTGTCGAACACACACATCACCACACACACATGCACGTGTACTCACAATGTATATCAATGTGTACGTGTACAGTGAGCAAGTATAGAGCCACGACATCACCACAGAGACAAATAAACAAATTCACACCCACTGAGACACACACACACGCGCAGTGGCACAGCAAATCCCACGCTGAGGTTACACAACGCCGCTGCTGTGGTTTATGCTCCGCCTACACCTGGGCTACAACAGTCAATATTTACCCCCCACAAATGCGGCCACCCGAGCCTTTAATAACCTTGCTAATTACTCCATTTGTCTTCCATTTAGCCGAACTTGAAGCGCAAATAAGACATCAAAGTTGACACGTAAACAACAAAACCAGCCATCTTTGCTTTTAGTGAATGTCGGCGTGAGCTTTTTATGCCTATTGTTCAAGTCGCACAAACAGCAGCCATTTTCGTGTTACAATTAAGCTGCCAGATCCTCATCGCCCACTTCACGACGGCCGTGTTCGCTCTTTGTTTGTCGCCGTCGCTCCACAGTCCACAGCTGTGCTCTGAGGTATATTTCTCTTGGATGTTTTCACCTTCCCACCAGCGCATAAATGCACCACATTACCACACGTTACCACGCCAACCATGCTATAACAAGATAAACAACAAGGATAAGATAACACTTGATTGATCCCCGGTGGAAAATTTGGTTATGAAGAAACAGGCCAAGATGTTTGAAGCACCTCAGTGTGTTACTGCAGTTATTCCACATCATCAGTGACACATGAAATAAAATAAAGATTAGAGAAACAGCTACACTGCTTACCAAAGACTTTAATCATTTCACACACTATGTCAACAGCCATTAATCTGCTTTGGCAAACTGCGCTAAAATGTAAGCACTGGCAGCTGAGTCAAACCTGCCAGCTAGCTACACTCACAATACTATTTAGTGTTAAACTTGTACTATTTCAATTAATTGTGAAACATGGTGAAGGGGACATGTTTTGGAATATGGAAAGGTGATATCTTGTCGCTTTTCAGTTTGATAACTTGACACGTTTTCTAGTCAGGTAACAACAACAAGGCGATGCTAATTTGTGGCGGTGATGCTAGTGAACGTTCCGTTACCCCGGATGATTCATCTGTTATCGAGTTCAGCAGACATTATTAAGACAATAATGCCAGACCAATTCTACACTACAGAGCAAGAACATATACATTAATAAATAAAAAGAAGTAAATCAGCAAATTAATTTTTTCAAATTCAAACCTTGTGAGCTTAACACTTTTTCAGGGAAGAATGAAAAATGTGCAGTGCCGCGGTACACAAGTTCCAAGGTGAAAGCAACCAGAACAAGGCTGAATAACATCTTATTTACATCAGAGTATTATGTGTGTTCAGAGATAGTTTGACCCTCAGAGCCTCCCATTGGCAACCAGCCAAAGATAGAGCCGATGAAGCCTGCATGGTAGTTACTGCTCTGGAAATGGAAGCAACCATGAAGCTCACGGGTGATGCTGTGTTAGCTATGACTGCTTTCGTATTTCAAGCAAGTTCACATGGAATCTGATACATTCCTGGATGCAAGGGGATCTAGAAAGGTAGATCTCTGAGCTGAAATACCGGTACCCCCACATCAGGTCATCACTAAAGCTTTACCCAAGGCGTGATGGAGTCCTTAACATCAAACACCAAGAACTCAAAACTCAGGAAAATACTACCTCCTACTTGGAAACGAGCAACGGAGCGGCCCGAGTTCGGAGATGGACACTCGGGGCCAGAGTTCGGAGATGGACTCTTGGGGCCAGAGTTCCCATCTCCAAAACAAACCTGACGCACTTCGTGACCAGTAAGGGACGGTCGAACTCATAAACCGGCCAAACAAACATAAACCTCTTGCTGATGTCTGTGTTTTCCCGATAATCTGTCTGATGATCGGTTGCGGAGTGAATCTGATGTAGAGGTGGGAGCTAATGTCCCACTTACAATTGACGACACGTAATTCATCTTCTTTTCAATTTATCCCTGCAAGTAAAGATGTCACGACAGCAGAGCGAGAGGCGTTTGGAATATAAACAATCTGGGATTCCTCCCGTGTGTCGTGCCGCCTCACATCACATACAGTAGATAGAATTGGAGCATCTTTGAAGACACCTTGTCAGCGTCTGTGCCATCAGGCCTGAGCCGGTTTGCCTTGTACGTGTCGTCTCCAGGATGCAGCCACGGCCGAGTCGGGAGCAGAATTACCGTTGAAGACGACTTATGCGTCCTTGACTTGAAGCAGAGATGGGAGAGGACAGACTTGGAATAATTACGCTCAGATTGCCGGGGCCGTGGTCTTTTCCTCCTCATTCTCTCTCTCTCTTTCTTCGTTATCTCTGTGTCCAGCTCTTTCCCTGTAATGCCTAATGTGTGCAGCTTCTTATTCCCTCCAGTTTCAACATTTCAAATGCAATTTTTGAGAAGTCAGA
This sequence comes from Genypterus blacodes, assembly GCF_046128005.1. Taxonomy (NCBI): domain Eukaryota; kingdom Metazoa; phylum Chordata; class Actinopteri; order Ophidiiformes; family Ophidiidae; genus Genypterus; species Genypterus blacodes. Next base: position 383,888 of record NW_027466836.1, read on the forward strand.
ACTTCCCCGGGACTATATAAATCCTTCAAGGGAATAATTTGCTTCAGGCGCAATTTATTATATCCAGATCACCTTTGTAAATGTATGGTATGAACTAGACCTAACGAAAAAAAATGAATTAAATTCCTCATTATTCATGTTCAATATGTCTATAATGGAGCAATTAGTGGAGCCGACTAAATTGCTGCAAGCAATTAAACCTGTGAAATTACATGTCCAAATAGTGTCAGACAGCCGGTTCACGCCGGGAACAGGATTTAATTTAATTGCTCCCTGTTATTGGGAGAATAATCTACTGTGTGTGGATGATATCAATCACTGAGAACAGGTGAAGTGACATATTCATTATCAACTCTGAAGAGCAATCTACCTCTCTTATATGATGTGAGATTTGTTTTAGTAGTTTAGTGACATCAAAGGGGCACAAGAGTAATAATGAAAACACAAATCTCACATCGTCCTGCAGCTCCACAAAGACAGTTGTTTCTGAGGCAATATTAAGGAAAGATGTTGCTGCTACAAGGGAATAAACAGGAACAAACACGTAGGTGAAGACAAACTGGAGCGAGATGAACGGACGGTGCTCAGCTGTTGTAAACATCTCCAACACTCTGACACACTGTGACTCAGCCCCCAAACAATTTTCTACTTGTTGTGAAGACAATGAAAAAGGGGGGAATTGGCACTCACACAATCCTGGATGCATTCTGCACAGTTAATTAAGATAAAATGATTCAATTCTAGCGAGATCCAGCCAGCGATTTGGTGTTTGTCGCACGCGGGAGCCATTCTGATTAGCAGCCAGCCAGTGCATTCCTCGACATTTTGATGCAAGACAATCTCCAGCATTTTCAATTACACACTCCAACAGCCTCCTAACTACCAAAACCAAGCTCATTTGCATGATTGAAATATAATTACGATATGCCAAGAACACTGTCATGTTTTAGTAAGTTTGTCCGTCTCTTGAGTGATTTTGTTCCGTCTCTTCCAAACGGCGCGTCCACAGCTTCAAATGACTCCATGTGTTTATCAACTGATGGAACCAATCAGCTGTCAGTTGTGACAAAAGAAATCACTTTGTCGAAACGCGTCTCGGAGGACGACTTTGTCTCTCTGCGTGCAAAGTCAAACTTTTTCCCTGAGTTGTTTTGTAAACCAAAACTCATAGATGCTCCAACTGTTTACACATTAACTACTGAAGTTATTTGAATAGAAAAACAAAAACAGCAATCAGACACATTTTTCACGTTGTTTTCTATTATTTTGATTCCGATCCAGACGGAAATTTGTCTCTTGGGAATTTATGGTCTCTGGGTTCTTTCTAGTTATAAATACACAACTGATAGGATCTTCCATAAGCTGGAGGCCCTGAGTCATGGCCAGATAGAGAGCAGATGGAAGAGGAGAAAAAGGTGTGTGTGTGTGTGTGTGAGAGAGGGAGAGAGAGGGAGAGAGAGAGAGAGAGAATAAAAATGAGAGAGAAAGTGAAGCTTTTGACATGTAGCTACTTTGCATGCTGCTCTGCCTCGCCACCTCTGCTTAGTCAGGGGATTTAATATTAGAACCAATACACCAGGTGGCTGTTGTGACATTGTTATATCTTTCTACGGGTCACCGAGCAGCGACTGCACATTAGTCTGTTGTCTGTTAACAGCACGCAGGCTGTGTCTGTGTCTGTGTGTGTGTTTGTGTGAGCGCGAAACACACTGTTGTAAAAGCCACAGTTCCTCAGCTGACACATAGATGATGGTCTTTTACAGATCTGCTCCATTATCAGCCGCTGGTGTTAGTTTGACTTAATAACCAACGCTGAGCCTCACCAACAAGTCAGCAACCAAGACAAACCAATGAAGAAGCACGTGTGTGTATGCGTGACGACCACAGAGCAGAGCAGGGAAGACAAGTCAGGGAAAAAATAAATAAACAAACTATTTCCTGATAGAAGTTGTTGAATTTATGACAAATTTTCCACAATGACAGAATTTCCACTTATTCCAATTGTTGTGATTCTCTGTACATCTGAGTCATCTCTGGTGTACCACTGATGACACAAGTACCACAGCAACACTTTGACAGGTTCCTGGAGTTGGACCAGGAGCCTTCCGCGAGCGCTCTACACACGTATGTGTGTACATGTTGCTGCCTCCATATCATGGTTGGCCAAGTATCCTGAGGTTTGTTGGCAGCACCCAGTCCCAGTGAAGAGGGGCTGGATCTCATCCCAGAATCTATGGGGTGAGAGTCTGTCAGAGTGTATGAGTGTGTGTGTGTGTGTGTGTGTGTGTGTGTGTGTGTGTGTGTGTGTCTCAGTAAAGATCACACATGCTTGGAAGGAAAGTGGTGGCCAGTCATTATGGTAAGCACTTCCTCCATGGTCCTGATGCCCTGTGGTGATCCAGACCAACCTGAATCAGCAGCAATAGTGCACACAGTCACTCTGGCCTTAATGATGGTCACCACTCCTCCTCAGAGATAATGACCAGACAGGCATTCATCTCACAAAGTTATTGTCTTTCACATAACGAAACAGCTGATGAGTAAATTTCACGGCGGACCTAAATGTGCTCTATGTAGCAGTTTCAGATTGACTTCCTGTGGCTCTTTGCCCGTGTAGTTATAGGGCCGGTAAAGATTCACAGACAGAGACAGGCAGAGATCCAGGGATGACAGCAGACCCGACCGGCCAGATCTCAAATTGATTAGGACTCCGACTCTTGCCAAGACTATTACGAGCCTCTGTCTCCGGAGTTCACAAGCATTCGATGCCAAGGACATCAGAAAAGCCGTATTAGCTCACGAGCTCTTCACCAAGTAAACACGTCTGATCGTTCTATCGCACAAAGCCAAAGCACAGTATAACCATCATTCAATCAATACTGGGATTTAATGTTGGAAACGTGGCTTTATTTTCTTTGATCAAGTTCAAATGAATCAAATGATCTCTTCTGTAAGTATCCAGTGTGTGTGTAATACTCTGAGTCCTCTGCAGGCCTTTCAGGAGATCACAGTGCTCTCAATGTTCTACAGACACTTTGACCAATTTTGGATTTTCCTTTCACATTTCAGCAAAATTCACACTCTGAACATAAACACACTCAAACCGTCAACAACTTTAATAATTATTTCATGGCTGTTTTCATCTCAGTGTTCGGGACAAACACTGTCGGCTTTCAGCTTCTCAACTTGGGATTCACCACTTCCCCTAATTTTACTTAGATTTAACATTTTCTATACTTAACTAAGCACATTTAAAGATTCCATCTCATTAATTGGAACTCCAGTTGCATTTTAAATCATTGATTCATGAGCAGGTTCCCGTATTTGTACATTTTAGTGTCGACCACCGTGATGAAAGCTGCAATACAAAGAATCTCTTTGTAGAGATCCAATTGCAAATAAGCTCTGAAGTAGTAAAATAGAAAAGAACACTTTCCTTTCAGTTCACACTTATCTCAGCAGCTTTTATGAGGCCTTTCCTTCATTCTGCCTTCTAAAGAGCTCAGGCAGACTTCTCATGCTATTGTGTTCACAATTTAAAACACAGCCCAGACACTCATAGACTCTGAGGCTCTAATGGCCTCATTTGTTTGCATTAATTAAGCCAATGTCCTTAGAATAAATGTGGCAAAAAACACTAAATGAAGCCCTTTCAAAGTGTTCAATTTCAATTAAAAGTTCCATGTTGTGCTCCTGTTATGCTTGGGAACAGATTCAAACTTGGCCCTGATCAAACTTGTGGCTTTTGAGGTGCAGAATTGAACGATCTGCATGACGCGTGGGCGGTGCTGGGGTCAAACACTTGCCATCTGGAGGTTCGGGTAACGTGCAGCTGTACCGCCGGCTCGGTTGTGTGAATATGGACTTGTCGCACCAATCCTACTGGTCGGTCAGGGTGGCTGCTTGAAGGAGGCCTTGATCTTTGTCTGGGGAAGTCTGACTCCCGAGGGTGAAAAGAGGCAGGTGGGTGGTGACATCACGTCCCCGCTCTGTTCACATTTATTTTGAAAAGGCTATGACTTGCCATGAATGGGTTCCAGCCCAAAGTCGAAGCCTCAGCAAGGAAAAGGTTATTAACTATTCCAAAACAAATGGGAAGACAATCGAGCTCTGTTTGTCTGTACACTCATTTTCCCACAACAAACATGCGTACTTGTTGCCTCTGGTTGTGGCTGGTGTGTGTGTGTGTATGTGTGTGTGTGTGTGTGTGTGTGTACACTAGTGTGTACCTGTGTGTACCTGTGTGTATGTGGGCCAGTTTGCTTGAAATCCTGCACAATTCCTCAAAACCAGGTGCATTTGTTCGGGGGCCGTATTTGTATGCATGTAATTTTTCCCCGCGTGTTGGTATGCACATTCTGTACACTTTCAATCAGTGCAACATGTGCACAAACACATCCAAACTGGAATTAATCATGACTTGTTTTGAGCGAGCTGTTCCCCCATGATGGACTCATTTCCCATTCAAAGGCAAGCAGAACTCTGCCGGGGGGCATTTTAATGTTCCACCTCCTCAACATTCCTCAACATTCTTCTTCATTACAATGCGGCAACACCAACAAAACATGACCCGCACCAATAAAGTGTTCCATTAATTTCATCACGGCCCAGAATAGATTTCCTGTGCTGAGGCAGGGGTTTGATGCAATGAGATGTACTGTAGCTGGCCTAAATTATCATACAAAGAGGAATAAAGAATAAGATTTCTTTCTATCGCGCCGCATTCATCAGACACTTGTGCACACAACACGGCCGCATCAAAGCAAGAAATCAATTTATTTTCCCGCTGCGTGTTATTGAGTCGCTGCATGCGGTCCCCAAGTTTATGAAGACGCACGTTATAATTAGCCTACAAAGACTTGCTGAATATTCAGTGGTCCAGATCCTCCGTCTAATATTGAGACAAAAACAGACGGCCAGTTGATCTTTTTTTCATTACTTCAGCCACAGTTGTGTACATAATTAAAATAAAAGAGGGTTCAGCGCTTTGAAAGGCTAATCCATCTAAAGGCATTACATCACAAACACACAATGAGCTCGTTTTGAGATCATAATATATTTAAGTGGAATAATACTTTGAGCCACTGTAATGCAATTTCTCCATTTGGGTCTCCTGAAGCCTCGGATAAAATTGTCAATCCATCATCGTTGTGTGTGTGTGTGTGTGTGTGTGTGTGTGTGTGTGTGTGTGTGTGTGTGTGTGTGTGTGTGTGTGTGTGTGTGTAGCAAACGAGGCAGGGCAGACAGGGAAAGCATGGATGGCGGGGCCCTGGTGGAGAACCGGGCCCTGTCGGAGAACCGGGCCATGTGGCCTTGCCGTGGCCCCACTCCACTCGCAGCAGTGAGAGAGAGCAGTGGGGATTACGTACAGAACGCAGCGCAGCAGCTTACGCCTCGCACTGCGAGTCTGATTCCCTTTGAGACGTCTGTAATACCACACCTGCACGGCTCGATAAGCCCTCAATCCTCCCTTTATTCTTCCTCTACTGCGTCATATAACATCAGCACAAAATGGAAAAAAGAGCCAAGCTGCTAGCAGATGGAAATAGAGTCGTGATGTATTCGTGCACATATTTCTATTAAGGATGTTAGGCATTTTGTCTGCACTGCAGGGTGCCGACCCCTTATTCCCCTCTAAATGTTGACACGTCAGACAGTAATGTGGGAATCAAACTGCCGCCTTATTTCTCTATTTCTCATTCAGTCAGTCAGTCTCAGTCAGCCTCCATCTAAATCTTCTCTGGCATCTACAGGCTGTTTTCCGCTTTGAGAAGATGCTGTTTTCCATCATTTCAGCTCAATTAAATAAGCTGACAAATGTAATAAATGTATGTATGCGTTCATCTTAGTGCCCTGCTGTTTTTGTAGACGTTTTATAATCTAATTCTGCGCAACTTTCCGCCACACTAAAAACAGGCGATAAGGTCCAGAACTGACCAAAAGAAGCGACTGCATCTTCCAAAGCCCTTTGATCCGCATCCTGGTCCACTTAATTAAGCAGCTGGACTCATTACAAAACCATCAGAGTGTCTAATATGGGAAAGTGAAGCTTGAATTGAAAGCAGTGGGGTGCCATCGCCCAGCTTTGATGAGCAGACACAGGTTTGGTGAGAGTGCGGTGGAGAGCCGGCACGGAAATGTCAGGTCATCAGAATCCTGTAAGTGGAGTACTGGAGCTGAGAGGTTCAGGGGATGAAGCACAAAAACGTTTCTAAATGTAAATCCAGTCTAATGAGCTTGCCAAAGCTTAATTTAATCACATCTGCATATGAAAGAACTTCTGCCCGGGTGAAATTAGAATGGAAGTACCACGACAAACTTCCTTTACCCAGAGAGTGACTAGACAAATATTTGCAGGAAGGCAACAATGTCCACAGAGCAGGATCACACACACACACACACACACACACACACACACACACACACACACACACACACACACACACACACACACACACACACACACACACACACACACACACACACACGACTCCAGAGATGGAGGAGACACACATTTCACTCAAGAGGTTTGAATCGGCAAGTTGCAAATCTTGGACGTTGTTATTTCAACAGCCTCCTCCACAGACGTCTCCAGTATATATTTTGGTTTTAAGGGATTTGGAACTGTCGACTCGCTCACTGTCAGCACACACACATGCATGGACACAGCTGAATACATACATTTGCAGTCAGATACTCAAATAGATTTGTAGTTCGTTGTGAGCAAACTATTGAATTTCAGTTTGTCTTCAGGTGTACACAAACTTGTTTACTGCTTTAGTTGCACTATAATCCATGTAAAGTATGTCAAATGTGCCACAGTTCTGCTTTGTAGGAGGCTGAGACACTGCAAGGAGCATAGAGCTGAGTGATCCTGTATCCAGCATCTAGAACAAAGATCTAGAACAGAGGACATCACAAGGACGAGCATGTTAGTGTGGGCTCCTGCGTACATTAGGTCACTATATGAGCACCAGCTCTCAGCGGTTTCTTGCCCCATTTCTGAGTCCCAAACATTTACATTTACATTTACATTACGAGCATTTGGCAGACGCTTTTATCCAAAGCGACTTACATTACATTACCACCCTACGCAGAGGGGGGAGCAATTGAGGGTTCGGTGCCTTGCTCAGGGGCACCTTGGCAGGGACTCGAACCAGCGACCCTCCAGTTCCCAAGCGGAAGCTCTACCCACTGAGCTACTGCCTCCCCAAACCATCGTGAAAGGAGGCAGACATGCTGTAGGATGTATAGAGACGATGAAATAATAGAAAATAAACAAGTATAAGTCTATTGGTGCCATAAGGGAGGGAGGTTAATAGTGATCCTTAGGGAAAAACAGCATGAGGTGGTGAACACATAGATATATAACAAAAACTCAAATTTTGTTAATTTGTAGTTTAATTTGAGTAAAGTTCAGCCACAATCCACCTGAAACACATACTGGCACATTCACAGTATCTTTGTCAGCTGTTTCTTCTCAGATATTAAATCGCCTTCGGGAAAATGAAACTTTCAGTCGGCCTCTAACGTCAGTATCGCTCTTTGAATCTCCCGGGAAACCATTTGCATATCAAGCGAACCCACACGGGGACCGAACCCAGAAGGACGTTGACCTCTCGGCTCTGCCGCGTGCGCCAAGAAGGACGATGAAAAGCTCGAAAAAGCGCTGATAGGGACGTCCACCTCGGGGGACGGGAGAGCTGAGACGCGAGCCGACCGCATCAGTCCAGCCGTGGCCCTCATCAGTCACATCAAATCAAAGTGCCACGTGCCAAGCCGGGGGGCCCGTATCCTCGCTAGACCTTGAAACGCTGCATTCATGGAGATTACACGCACTGGCAGGGGAGAGGACCCAATTACCTGCTGGAGAGACGCATGCCCAGGCCGCCACCAAGTCCACACAGAGTCCACACAGAGCTCGCTCTCTCAGCTCCACCGCCACAGCGAAACAAAGAGGATTTCACGCCGCTGTGCAAATCCTCTGGCTGTGGATACATTTGAGTTCATCCTATATAGACCTTTTAAGAACTGATTTATCCTCTATTAACACAGCACTGGGCACCAAATATGGGCGTGGGTGCCCTCAGAGCAGCACTCATGAGGGACGCAAGGACATTACATTTTTACATTACATTATTTTGGCAGACGCTTTTATCCAAAGCGACTTACATTACATTACCACTCTTCACAGAGGGGGGAGCAATTGAGGGTTCGGTGCCTTGCTCAGGGGCGCCTCGGCAGGGGCTCGAACCGGCAACCCTCTGGTTCCCAAGCGGAAGCTCTACCCACTGAGCCACTGCCTCCAATATTTAAATATCACAACCAAGGCCGTCCACTGAGAGAATGGAATGGATAGGAAGGGCAGTAGTTACATTACATTACGCTCATTTGGCAGACGCTTTTATCCAAAGCGACTTACATTACATTACAGGGGGGGAGCAATTGAGGGTTCGGTGCCTTGCTCAGGGGCGCCTCGGCAGGGTTCCCAAGCGGAAGCTCTATCCACTGAGCCACTGCCTCCCTTAAGGACAGAATGAGTAGATGACTGACATTTACAAACTTACGACCACATACTAAACACAGATTTAACCAGGCTATGAGGTGATCAGATATATTTGTATATTGTCAAATGAGGGACTGGAGAGCCGAGTCTCTGTTGCTCTTTAGAGGTAGAGTGGGGGTTGCCGTGGTCTCCTTGGGAGCCCCATAGGGGTGGGGGGGGGAGGGAAGGGAGCTGCAAGGTTGCGAGCTCAGTGCGACAAGCTCTGCCTTCCTCACTTTGCTGCTCCGTCGAGTCACACTGCAGCGCGGCCGAGCTGCCAGTTGAAATTGTGTTGAAATTGATTCCGGTGAGACGGCGCTGAGGTCTGGTTATCCACCGTAATTAAATTCCAAAGAGAAGTAAAGGGCAACGGGGTGTTGTGGGGCGGGGGGAGGGTGAAAAACAAATGTGGATAGGATGATGTTATCACGGATTTAAGAGAATTAAAGCAAAACATGCCGGTCAGCACATTCTGCCAATAGCTACCTTTAAACTGCTGCACCGCAATGTGAGCAAGTCAACAGCAACAAACGAGATTCATGTTCAACTGGCAAAGACCCACTAGAGGACAGATGTTGCTTCTTTTTTGAGTTCATATATTATTGGTTAAATATAATGCCTGGGTTAAACACTATCTCCACTAGGGGGCAGTATTGGAGGCAAAACGCCATTTCCAGTTCGTACGGACACTCCTGAACCTTCTTCAATCTTTTGAACAGGTAGTGGTTAAAAAATGTACATTATGGAAGGAGCCATAATAAGTTTACGTACTAATCGTTAAGTACAATCCAGATCTAACTGGTAGTAAATAGTGAAGCAGTGTGAGTCAGTTTACTCTCACCTGCCGCCCTCATCTTGCTTGTGTTTAAAGCCTTTGATGTAAAACAAACGAGAGTAAATGAGTCGCTTGATTCTCTTTGTTGTTTCCCTCTGGAATATTTCACGCTCGTAATTGTCACCAATTAAGTCTTAGTGGTTATTAGAGGAATCGGGGTTACGTGCTGAGATTTGATGGGCAGACTTCTTGCCGTCGACACGAGCAAATTTGTTATTCCGCTTTATCTCCAACGCGCCACATTTGGATTACGGGGGATAAAGATGAAGCGTAAAAAGAAAGAAGGTGCGGGAGAGGAGGCGGAGCGAAGGAGAAAGGTGGTTAGAGGATAAGGAGATCAGAGGAACGAGCAGGAAGGAGACGAAGGTGTGACAGCGAGGGGCGGGGGGGGGGGGGGGGGGATGAGGAAGATGACAGAGGAAGAGATGAATGAACGAAGCAGCTCTTTGGCACGACATCTCAAATTTAGGCCGTCTACACTGTACATACACACACACCAACCCACACACACACTCACAAACTCTCAACTGCAGCTTTTTCTCATTCTGTGATGACATCTGTTCCGCTGCTGCACAGATTGCAATTTTCGGACCTAATAGGATTCACCAACTGGCCATCAGCACTTTTAATGTTAACTAGAAATTGACCAATAACAGTTTTTTAACAATGCGCGCAGTTTGGAGCTCCGGCCTGGCCCGGAGCCACGCGGATGGATCGATACCCGTGTCTCTTTCTCCTGGCCGAGGCATAACTCCTGCCAAGTAAAGTAGCTGTATATCCATACGGCCCCCGAACAGTTCACTAAACCGAGAGCCGCGGCTTGACCACCACGGCCGCGCGGACGACCCAAAGTTGTGCGGGAGGTGGAAGTGAAAGTTCTTCCGAGTAACACTCTGTACTGTGGATAGTTAGCACATTAGCATATAGAGTATAAACTGTCAGCTCCGGCTCTGCATATCCAAAGTCACACGGGCACCTGCACATTTTTGATCATCCGAACTATGAAGCTACGCAATGATTACGTTTAAAAAAGGAGTACTCCAATCTGTTTATCACCATGGTTGAAGTGTTCTGAGCCTCTGTTGGTTTAATCCTGGAGAAATATTAACGCCTATACAGATATATAGGTTATCGGGTGATGGAAATCCTTTTTTCTAATACAGTTTTTATTGGTTGGAGCTCTCAACACTGTTTACCTCTCTTGAGGCAGTGTTGCCGAAAATTGGTAAGGGAATTGAGTCTTGGTTTGGAAACCACATAGCCAACGCTACGGAATACTTTCCCCCAGGTTTCAATTCCAAAGTGTCTATCAAGTCTGAAATTAAAATTCACCTTCGTCTGTCTGTGTGTGTGTGTGTGTGTCTGTGAGTTCTTCTTATTTATTTATTTGATTTTGACATTGTTGTGAAAGTTTTTCGAGGGGGTCATTTTCACTTTCCTTATATCTGATGAGCCGGGTGGGCAAATCAATAAATGAAAAAAGAAACAGCTTCAAATTGCCTGAGAGCGAGAGAGAGGTGGGGGGGAGGGGGGGGGAGAGAGAGAGAGAGAGATCCTAAAAGTTGGAGCTTTAAGAAGTCTTGTTTTTACCCTCTAAGTTTCTCTCCGCAGCGTCACATCTTCAAGTTTAGCTTTTGCACAAAGACTATTTAAACTTTTGTGATTTGAGTAAATAATGACGTGATATTTTCTTTGACCCGCATGTGCTTATTTTCCTCTTATGCCTTCTGTTCTCTTGCTTCAGTTAAGACACACTGGAGCGTCCACATTAGCAGCACAAAAACAGACAAAGACTTCATCTCAGCGCCGCCCAGCAGAACCATTCCACCCATTATCAATCATGTTCCCCTGCAGCACACAAACACTGAGGCAATATCCTGCTCTGAGCCGGATAGATAGCAGCAATACGCAGGAAAAACTCTCCCGTCGCCGGTGCCATCACCTCCTCTCAGCACCCACGGCAACTCACCCACGGAAACTGCCAGAAAATGGCACGGCTCTTCACGAGACACAACTTGGGGGGGTTGCGGGAGGGAGGAATGGCTTCGCTTTCTCTCTCTGACAGCTTATGCCACAAGTTCTGCATTCTCCCGCAAAGTGATGTAACCAGGGGCCACAGCAGGGGGGCCAGAGCCCGAGTGACGGGGCGAGGGGACCAGGTACCACCCAGCGTCTTCAGGGAGCGGAGGTTTGGTGGTGCGAGATGAAGACGCCAGCTCTCTCTGTCAATCTCCCCCCACGGGGAAGCGAGGAGAGTGTGTTGTTGGCGCTCTTCCTCTCCTCTGGCTGCACCAGTTCATTTTCATTTCCCTCTGATTTGCTCGCCGTGTGCCCAGTGTTTGGTGAGTTATGCTAATTGTCCCCAGGCCTCCCGCAGAGTGCGATCCTCTCCCCGCCGAACGGCTGTGAAGTTGTTTGCCAAAGGAGATGAGTGTGTGAGAGTGCGGGCAGGCCTGCATGTGTGCCTGTGTGTGTGTGTGTGTGTGTGTGTGTGTGTGTGTGTGTGCCGCTGTGTTTCCGCGCCGATGTTCCTGCACCAGTGTGGCGAGCCGAGCTGCATTCCGTATCCCCCAGATGCTCAGGAGTGAAGAAAGAGACCACAGCCATGTTTCATCTTCATCCTGTCATATATCTATTCTTCTTTTTATCCTCTCCTGCTTTGATCCTATTAGTAAAGCAGAACCTTGGGGGGGATGTGGAGTCGTTCATCACGTTTCTTCTTCCCCTATGGATTACATCTCCTGGATTTGTGGAAAAACCATACGGCTCCGTCCTACAATGGAGGAAATGGTAAAGGAGGAAAATCCCTCCATTCGTCATGCTGTCAGTGTGAATCCTCATGTTGGACTCTGGTCATCCCTCAGTGTATAAGCTGCCTCACACCCTCCGCTGTCGCTCGCCCGGGTTTGTTATTGCTATCAGCCAAAATTGGATCTGGAAAAAAGCCCCACAGCTGATGCAAAGAGCGACGCAATAACAGCAATCTTATACGTTTACTGCATGTCAAACTGTGCAAGATGGTCATAACAACCTGCGTCAGACTGTAGGATGTCACCTTTGATGTATGTCAGGTTGTGCAATGAATTCTTGGGAGAAAAACAATCGCATGCATCATCAACTGCTCCATCTGCACCCAGTTTATAGTGGTGTGTCGTAGGAGCCGTCAAAATGTTTGATCTTGGCCCTAAATGTCGGAAAATGTGGTCACAAACTGGCTTTGGTCGCAGGTCCTAAACTGGCCATCATGGACGTGTCTCATATTACAGCCCAGGACCGTTGCCATGGATCCCTGACAGCACTATTCATCGCAATTCTTTCCCAGCTGTTAACTTTCATGCGATGGCTCGTTACGGCACAGTCTGTGGTCCCTGTCGCACTGGGCTCACTCGGGGCTTTTATTTTGAAAAGTCGGCCCAGGCAGAACGGCTGGTGAGCATCAAATTCAGCCACTTCACTTTCATCACGTTGCGCTTTTTATGCGTTGGGCTGCAAGTCAAAGTGCTTCACAGATAAGAGAGCAAATAATATCAGATCCCAAAAAAAAAAACAATCTGCATTTCTATGTTTATCTAGCTTTTACAACCTGATTCTTTAACCATGAATACAGACTCGGACTCAGACTCTTCAAATCCACAAACTATTGATTGGCAGGTTTGAGTTCTGGCAAAAATCAAATCCAAAACCCAATAAAGCCCTCAACTTACGATTGAGTTGAGAACTTTGGTCATTGTTCTTTGGCCCGAGACAAACGTCTCCATTAGGGAGGGAAGAGTGATGACGTCATTCTCCCTTTGTGGCCAGAAACAAAAGACTTTCTCCCATAAATGTCCTCTGGTTCCAACAGATCACAGTGAAGAATGTTCACCTCAGCTTTCATCTGATTACACCGCCGACCAAAGCAGAGGAGCCGGCGTGTGTTTGTGTAACCCAAGGATCAGATTGCGGATCGCTCTGATGAATGCCTCAAACCAAGAAGCCTGAAGTTACCAGAGTCGCTCCTCGCTCACCAGCCGAAATACTTGCACAGTTGCCATGGCAATGCTAACCCTTGCTGGTACGCCACACCAGACTTCAGACTGGAGAAAGGGGAGCTCAAATTTGAACCACGCTGGCTCGACGTCAGTGGAGAGAAACGAGACGAATCGATATTGAAGGCAAAAGGATACAAATACTCTAAAAGTCAAAGTGAAGTGTTTGCTGATCGGCGCACGCAGAGCCCTCCACTCGCACGCGGCTCAGCTCCATCTGCTCCACCCTGCTGTGTTCCTTCAGCAACACTGTAAATAATGTTAATTAGCTGCTATTATGGGTGTGGAGCCTCTAATAAATCTCCAGGGACTCCGGGCCACAGCGTTGATGTTTATCCGGAATATCACAATCTTAAAATAAGCTCATATCGTATCTGCATCGCAGCACAACACTGGATCAGTCAGCCGAGCGAGTAAACAAACTCACTTCTGCTTCATCTTCCTCCTTAATAACAGCAAAGCTAAGCCATTTTTCTCTCTCCGTTGTAAAGACGACCGAGTCACAGAAATAACTTATCAAAATACTATTTTGGAAAACCTGACGAGTGTGTTGAGTTGCCATGTTTGTGAAGTCACGACTCACAAAAACAACATCCTCCCTGCAGAGTCCAGTCATGTGAAAAATGCTCAAATATTTCAGCGGCACTTTACTTTGACACATTTCTCAAACTGGCAACCATGTCGGCACGCAGCTGTCATTGAGAAATGGGTTAAAAGTATCATTCAGTCGACTGTACATCACTGCAGACAGTAGGAGAGTTAGGGTTTTTGTGGCAGGAAGTGTTGTTAAAAGTGATTTAACTCTCAAATGTAATAAAACTTATATCTGTTTGTGTTCCCTTTTTCCCTTTTTCCCCCTCTTAATCCGTGTGGAAAACTCTTCGTCTGTGACATCTGTGACTATTTTTCCGACATTTGCGACTATTTTGGTAGCAAACTAAATCGGTTAATGAGTGCTGTCGCATGATGTTCGGGCCGCTCAGACTTTCAGCCCGTCGCGAACGCTGTTCCGCTGTTCCGCTGTAATCGCTGTGTCATTAAAGCGGCTTCCTTCCTCCTGGTACGTGTCTGGAAACAAACACAAGCGGCCTCCTGCCAAGGCGGGAACGTTAATTGCGGCTTGGCGCGGGTGTCCGACTCATTCCTCACTCTGCGTTTCGCTCGGCGCCTTGTATCTGTGTGTTATGAGCCACATAAGATGACGTACGGGTCCCTGCTGTGGCCTCTGGGGAGCCCGTTCTCCGATTAAGGAGCCGTTCAGGGCAGCCCGGGAGTTCATCCGTCACTTCATAACTCCTTTCACTTTGCGTTAATCCTCGTTTCCTATCGAACGCCGGCAAATTATTACGAAACGCAGGGATTTGTCTGGGCTGTTGTCGGACGGAATATTGCATTTTACTTAGTGTGATAAACTATAACTTTGACTTTGCCCCTGGACAATCGCAAACTTGGCTCTGCGGAGGAAAAGTCAGCAGTTGTGTTTACTGTAACAGACTGCCTTCCTGCTCGTGGCCTCCAGTAACAAGCATCTGTTTTATGGTAATGAATGTTGCAGCTCATAGGAAAGCCTTTTGAACCATTTAAGAAGAAAGCCAAGGTGAAAAAAAATGAAAAAAGGGGAATAGAGCGAGGGAGGGAGAGAGAAAAAGAGAGAGAGAAATTATTCATATGCAAGCATTCTACAAAGTCAGCTTTTCTATACGCTCTTTTGGGTCTTTATGCACAGAGGCTTCCCGGGAGCACGGAGCGCTGCCAAACTCTCCTAGAATGAAACCAGAATACGTTTAGAGCCAACAACTAATATCCCGCAGGCCCCTGCTCACCGGGAGACAGACGTCAGATTAGATTCCACTGAAAGGATGCGAGCGCCGGGTCGCACCAGGTCTCCTCCTCTGCTAACACGGGCGTGGGATCGTCGCTCTTTACATTTCCTCAGATAGCCTATTACACGCTCACTGTGAGAACTTAAGTCAAACTGTCTGTAAGAACACTCCTGTTCTGTGAAATCCAGCGCGGCCCTGAGAGAAGATGAGTCGCAGGAGACTAAATGAATCTAAAAGTATCATCCTCCCTTGTTCATTAGGTCTCTGGTTGATCCACTGAATGCTGAAGAGCTCTCGCCATAATTTGCAAATTATCTGAGTGTCAAAACAGAGACGAGGAAACTATTCGCAATTCAGTTCACAAGACAAAACGCTAAACTCTACCTTGACCTGGTGCTGTCCACAAGGAAAGAAACGTCTGACAGTTACACTTCCGTCATGTTGTGTTTGAGTTCCCATTACCTAACGTTCCTTAAACCCTCCAAGTTTTCCAATCATTGAAAATCTAACTTGCATCCTGCTTTGGACACATTACTGTGAGTGCACTTGTCAGACGGTCCCTTAAGGACGCACATGGACCCTTTGCACCCTCTACACCAGGGGTGGGTAACCTCCGGCCCGCGGGCAGTATATGGCCCGCGAGCCGGCCCACGATCCGGCCCCCAAGCCTGACCGGCAGATCGCAGTGCAAATTTCGGCGAATGGAGAAAGAGACACAAACAAAAATGCTAATTGGACAGGGGTGATACATTTGCTCAGTTTGTTCAGGGATGCTGCTCCAGAGATGGATTGGGGGTTTAAATATAAAAATGTGAAAAATAATGGAAATGAACTTTTTCTTCCTCCATTTTTCACTTTTACTGTCGAGTTCAGAGACAGAGCCTCGAAGGAGAAGGAGGAAGAGACGTGGAACAAACGTCCTCACATTTGAACTGTGGGTGCTGCAGCTCTGCAGTACGCATCTCCAGGCCGCTGATCCTGACAGAGACCCCTGACCTTTGACCCTGACCGGCCTACACCAACGCTGTAATGAAATTGGCACAAATCGAAGCCTGTTCACTTATCCAGAAGTCATAACGAGCATTTCAAGCCAAATAGTGGTTCACAACACGCTACCTCGCATATTACGGCACCAAAGCACCTGCATCTCTCTGCTCCAGCTGTTCTTCATATTCTTTGCATAATAACAGGATCCTGCCGCCTCAAACGCATCGTTTCATCTCACTCCCTTCGCCAGTTTCCTTTCTATATTGGATATTGGAACGTTCAGATTGAATTTGCATATTCGGCTGTCATCTGTCTGCCTAACTCTGACTAAAGAAATAAAAAAAAACATAATGAAATGTGTCAGTCCGTTGGATTTAAATGCGGGTGGACAGGCAGCGGCGGTCACGCGTCCAGAATCTGGCAGTTATTTCTGAAATTGTTCTGAAATTTCCAGATGGCCAGTCTGCCTGTGGCTGCTGCAATTTGTTATATATACTGTGTGTGTGTGTGTGTGTGTGTGTGTGTGTGTGTGTGTGTGTTAAAGGAAGAGAGACAGAGAGAGAGACAGAGAGAGGGAGGGAGATAGAAAGTGAGGAATCCATTATTGAATTAAGCCCAAATGGATTTTTGGTTTCGTAACTTTCCATAACTTTCTGTCCGAGGAACAAACTAGTTTTCCCCACTCCTATACAATAATGTATGTACAGACATGTGGCCATGAGCCACCCACACACACAAGTTCCTCTCATTTCTCTCCACCGGCTTCCTATGGCGGCTCACGTCGCGTTCAAAACCGCGATGCTCGTCTGCAAAGCGGCGAAGGCGACATGGCCCGTCCACCTGAGCTCCACCCTGGGGCTCTGTGCTCGGCTAATGAAGGACGCCTTGTGCTCTAACTCTCCAGCAAGACGACCTTCCCTGTGATCCCTTAGTGGCGGAATGAGCCAGAGGTTTGGCTCTTTAGCTGCTCATTAAGGGCGCCCAGAGACTCAAATGTTCTCTTAACACTTTCACACCTAAGATCCTTCAGAAAGGTCTTGTGGCGGCCTGCTGCAGCCCTCTGACATCTGCACTCACACTGCATCTCCAGGGTGCATATGCAGTGAAGCTGGAACTTTGCTTTGCATTATTTATTTGCAGTATTTCTCCTTGATCATCTTGTTGCCGGTGTTATACTTCTACACTTCTGAGTCGTCTTTACCGCAGACCTGCAAGCTCTGGAGCGCCGATAAAGGCAACAAGGTACGAAGACGAACTCTGCAGTGGCTCTCCACTCAATTTAACATGAAGGTGTTGTTTAGAGAAGATTGCTTAGACGTGAACTTCATACATTTGCGTTACAGACATAATCACGTATAATGGGGCCATCAAGAACGCTATAAACAATAGAGCAGCCTAAAGCGGAACAATGGCTGATGAGTGCAAAGCGATTATGACAGCAAAGAGCAACACCACTGTTGCGAATGAGGCAAGGGAGGAACGCTGGCAGAATACATTCACCTACATATCACTCAATGCTCTCTGGAATGCCACACTGAGCTCCTGCTGCTTACACAATCACGCCAACGTTAATTCAGACTCTACACATAATAACCACACTTATCACCGTCTCGTTAATAAGGCATAAGTGGATTGGACTTAGGAGGGCATCAGCAATGGCGTCAACGATCTGAACCTCCTTCCTGCTCTGCCTGTTGTTGTCGGACCAGAACTCTTTAGCACCTTTAGCGCTGACGCTACCAAATGAACACTTGTACATGCAAATGTCTGTTTTGGGCCTTTTGGTATGATTGGTAAGAGGACAGATTTATCATCAACCTGCACAGCCACGACAAGCCGGCTGTCCCACTTTACAACCATGCCTCCTTATTAATGTCTCATCCATGATTTATCAGAGCATTACAGGTTGGTGATGAGCGCTTATGCAGCTCTGGCAGATATGCAGAATCCTCCTGCTTCACCAAAATCCATCTTGCAAAAATCATTTGTTACCCAGAGCCTCAGCACCGCAGCAGGCTATGTGGGCTATTTTCAAAAGTCAAACCGGTCAAACTGACAGTGTGTGTGCGAGTGTGTGTGTATATATCTACAACACCATCGGCCTGTCAGTGTCTACAACTTCAAACCTCTCGGTGAAAGCGGGCAGGTGGCTGGAGGGTTATGATATCCTCAGAGACCGGGGCCCAGCGGGGGGTCTGACTGACAGGGAGGGTTTGTTTCTCTCCTCCACCTGGCTGACCACGCCCGCTGAGAGACCAATCAATGTCTCGAGGGTTTCTTCTCAGAGCGCTCACAGTGCTTCGCTTGTTGTTTTTCATATCTAAATGTAAAAGGAGCATTCTGTTGTTTTCCTTAGAATGGTAATTATGGCGACATCACAGAGATCTGAGGGAAGCAGCCTGGTTTAAAAATCATCCGTCCTTCCGTCCGTCCGTCTGTCTGTACACACTGATCCGATAGGACGAAGGGAGAGGGAGCTCATCCCAGCATCCCAGGCTGTTACAGAGCTGTCGATCAGCACGGTGCGTTAGATTGTAAAACTATGGTAAGTAGGTCAAAGTTAAACCCCAAGTAGTTCTGCGGTGATTGGAGAATCCTTTCACTGTTTCATTCCACGTCCAAATAGATGGATTACATAATGGAGCAAAGGATTTTTTTTTTCCCTCTTGGCCCTGAGTGTGTCATGTAGCTACACAACCCATTAGCACACCAGCAATCCATCACATCCAACTGGAGTGTAGCCAAAATGACCAAACAACACACACATGTTACAGTCCTGTCAGTGTTTCTCTGGTGTCGGAACACACACATCCTTGCAGCCATTGAGCCTAGTGAGCCGTGGCTTTATGATGTCACCAGTGAGGCTGGAGACACGACTCAGTGATGCCACACAACCGGCCGCTACACACATTAAAGCGCAGAGGAACAAGTCCTCACACACATACTGTACAAACACACGTATACTCCATCATTCCAATATGTGAACACACACACATACGGTCAAACGCACACCTTTTTCCATTTGCAATTAACTGCCCCAACTTTGTTCATTCTTTATCACTTCATCACTTGGACCTGCAGCCTGTTGTTACTCCTGCAGCTCTGCAGTGCATCGCAACCCATTTAAGTGCTGATATACAACCCGAACACACACACACACAGGCACACACACACACACACGCACACGCACACACACACACAAACGCTGTAGGCAACTGTCACGTTCATTCATGTTCATATCACAACTAATTTTGCATTCTGTCACAACAGCTTTCAGCTAATTATAAGGCTCGTAAATTCTATATGTCGTTTTGGCTGAAAGCAAACAATTTGCATTTCATTACTCGTTCGTCCCTGAATAAAATGATTCAATAAAAGGTTGATGCATTTACAATGTCTCTTATTAAATGAGCGCGTTCATTTGCATAATTCTCGTTAGACTGTATTACAGCACACACACACACACACTCCATCACTTTAATGGGCTTTTGTTCGCGGACTCACCTGAGAGCAGCAGAAGGACACTGAGCCCCGCTCCCACTGAGGGGCTCTGCAGCGGCCCCATGTCTCGCTGTGGACGCGCCTGGAGTCCCGCTGCCAGGTGCACGATTCACCGGGTGACTCTTCAGCACGAACACGCACAAGTTGGCACGCAGTTTATCCTCTCTGACCTGTTCTCCATTTAAAACCAGAGCCGTGTGTTCCGTGTGGCAGCAGCTGCAGTCACGGATTTTGGGGGGAGCTGGTCAGTAAACATCCCTCCCTCCACACACACACACACAGAGAGACACACACACTGTCTAGTTGCCTAAAGAAGGCAAACAGCGCGCAGCTCCGTCCACATCTCTCCGCTTCACTCCAGGTGCTTTAGATTTATGAAGTCTATGTCATTCATCAGCTTCTCTTCAGCTTCTCCGCTCAGTTCATTAGGAGTTAAATGTTCCTCCCTCTGGTTCCTCAGGTGCCCCGGGGTGCGTAAAGCCAAATGTCCGTCATCAATTAAACACGGAGCTCTGAGGTTGGTTGAACATATTTGAGAAATCTGTGAGGAATTGTGTGAAGACGCTCCGAAAAATAGAAGTCAGACGCTGCAAAAAACATCCGGCTGCAGCCTGTTAACAAGAAGGAAACAGTGAAAGTGACGCAGCTGGATGTTTGCGTCTTATTGCTCCGGATGGCGCGCCGACGTCTCCTCCAGTTTTGGCTTCTGCGACATCAAATTCACAGCCTCGCCTCCCTCGTCTCCTTCTGCGCCTGTTTTAACACCAAAAAGGAGCAAAGCAACTCTTCAGCGGCTTCTGTTCTTCCTCACGGACTCCATGACGCGCAGCAGCCGAACTGAACTTCTCGCCTCCTTCGGTTTCCTCGGTTCCTCCTGCAGCTTCATCACAGAGCTCCAACTTTCCGTGTGCTAATGAATCCCGGTGGCGACGCAACGCGACGCTGCGCTGCGCTGGTGCCGTTCTGCGCCCTGCGTGCGCGCCTGCTCGGGTTAGGCGGCGCGGCGCGGCGCGGGACGCGCACACCGGGTCGCGATTGGCAAATTAAGAATGTTTGCGAGTCGCTGTGCCGTCCAACACCCAGCTCGTATCGCACCGGGAGCGTGTTTGTGTTTACGGAGAAACTCCTCCAGATGGTTCATTTACAAAGGCAATGCGTTTAATTACAAGCCTCGGATTGATGCTGAAAGCTGGAATAAGGCGTCAGGAGAGCGCAGACCCGCGACTTTACACATATAGAAGGAGAATAGAAACGCTAATTAGCAGCACATGAAAGCGTTTGCTGTGTGTTTCCGTAACACACCAGGGTTTATGTTCGGAATGTGGCACAAAGCCTGAATTCATTTATATTCTGATAGTGTTAAATCAGGATACACCGCAGCTCATCCCGGCTGCTGCTCACACACTCACGCAATTCCCCAGATTTAATCCCTTTAACATGCAAATGCACCAGCGTGGCTCTCACATTATCACCGTGAGTCATAAAAAGCTCTAAATTCAGTTGAAATTGTTTTGCAATGAAAGCGAGCAGGGCGTCATAAACACAATTCCCAGTCATGAGGACGCATTCCGTGTGTCTCGTCTGCTCAAATCAACAGCGGCGGAGAGGAGCTGCAACCTGTTGTGCTCCGGGTCCTCCGTGAGAGTCAACAGTGCCCCCTATGGGACACCTTGGACACTGCAGCTCAGCCAGCACAGGTGGAGAGGAGCTGAGTGCGTTTACTCTCCTGCAGCGTCATTCACAGGAACTTTGTGCTTTTCAGAGACTAACTTCTTTCTTGTAAATGTCATTTCATTCTGGCTTTTGATTTTCCATCACAAACTCACTGAAATGGCAGATGGTTTCTTCACGCTGATTAAAACGCATCTCTGTAGCTCCGATTCTGCTCATTTTTACGAGTGTTTACATAAATAGAGGCTATTTCCCACAATGTGTTTGTGTGAATTTGGATCCATCAGCACATTTACGTACATGTTTACATATTTCTAATAAAGGTTTGTTTCGATCTAAGTAGTATGTTTGTTTTAGAAGGAAAAGATATGTCAGGATCCACAATCACAAGTAAAACCAAACAGGGATTTGACACAGACAGGATATAAGAGGTCTGAAATGATTGTGGATGCATAAATCTCTCTCTATCTGTATCTATCTTTCAAGCAGCATGGAGCAGATCCAGAGTGGTTTGGGATCATGCTGAAGGTCGCAAGCTGACAGCGTGAATGCTAGCCGGAGAAGCCAAGGAAGTCCTAACGGGCCCCACCTGCCGCCACCGCCGCTTCCTGTTGCTTCCTTCCTAGAGGAGCGACCCGGCAGCTGAACCCTCGTCACAACATTGCTAACCGGCGGAGACAGGCCATCAGCGGGGGAGAGCGGGGGCGCCGCCACTTTGTTGTCTACTCCTTTGTTCGGATACACAGCCTTCGTTCAAGATGAGACACCTGGGCGGAGATGAAGGTTCCAGGTTACAATTGCAAACACTTGAGGAAGACCAAAGTCCCAAACTGCCTCCTGCTTTGTCCTTCATCTCTAATCCCGTCAAGAAAAAAGCACCTGTCACAATTTGCAGTCAGACGGAAAAGCTGAAGACGTCATGTTATGTTGACTGCATGTTAATCACTCCAACATTGATGATTGAAGATGCGGTGAACGCATGTTCAGATAAACAGCGTAGCCATCAAAGCAGTCTGGCCTCTTTAATGAGGTTCTAGTTAGTGTGTCGCTCTGCTTCCGCACATTCAGACTCTCTCCTCTCCATGTTAGTTCACTCGCTTAATCATTCCAGTCACAGGACACCCTGCCTCCCTGACCTTTACAATCTGCACCACATTTTATGTTGGAGATCTGGAAATTAAAGCTGGTGTCACTGTGGAGAACATTAGGTGAGCCTAAAGTTCAAAAACAAAGCAGCATCCTGCCCCCTCTCTCTTTCTCTCTCTCTCTCCCTCTCTCTCTCTGATAAGGAGCTCCTGTCTGCCTTTTTTTTTATACAAAAGCTTGAAAGCGGCACACACTCGAGGCCAGATTTAATATCATTCATTCTTTTTACTGTCAATTCTGTTCTCTTTGTGTCTGGGATGAAGGTGAGAGCTTTAGACCTCCTCCTTCTCCTCTTCCTCCTCCTCTGCTGCTGCTGTAATAAACACAATATGGTGGTACGGCTGCAGTGGATTTCAAAGGCTTGAAGTCTTTCTGCTGACTGTTTTACCTCGGTTACCACTGCGAATGTTTATTAGGCTACTGATGAAAAAAAAAACAGACTTATGAACAGGAGCAGGAGGAGCAGGAGGACCCGGCGTGACCCTGTTCACACACACCACACACACATCCTGGCTGTGAAATCCAACCTGGCATCTACCTCCTGGCGAGCGGGGCCCCGTGGGATATTACTGGCCGGCTCAGAGCGTCTCCTGGTGTCGTCGTGGGATGGGTTGTTATGGCTGCGTGCTTCTTGGCAGGCGTTCTGCTTACAAAACAGCACAAAGCGTATATATAAAACAAGCTGACTTTGTAGAATGCAATAATATCAAATCTCTTCTCCTCCTGAAGGATTTAAAGGATCGTCCCCGGCGACTGTGATGCGGCGTGCCACACAGCCGGCGCCCGGCCAGAGAAGACAACTTTAAAACATGGCGTCAGCACACGGCCTGACCTCTGCTCCATACTGGCAGCAACTTTGGTGGAAGATGGGGGCAGAAATGCTCGTCAGTGTACTCAGGGATCAGGCCTATTAAGTAGCGGCAGTTTACACACACTCGAGGGGTGTCAGGTCTCCACACACTCGCTCCTCGGGCAGTGGATTAAACCCGGCTTAAGTTTTGTTTTGCAGATACGGCAGTTTTGCGTTTGTAATGAGCACGGGGAAACTATTTTGGTGCTTTACATTATATTTGGAAAACGTTGTCCTGTGCTTTACAAAGCAACTAAATGAACATGTGCATGCCTGTGTGTGTCTGTGTGTGTGGGACAGGGAGAGAGAGGAAAGGGTTAAAGCACCTATATAGTCCATTTGCAGTGTGATGTGCATGCCGTGTGTGATGTTGTGTGTGATGTCGTGTGATGTCATGTTAAGTGTTTGCAGCTTTGCCTCCCCGTCTGTTTGTGACGCTCCGTCCGCACGTGTACACACAACCAAACAGGACGAGCCGCTGCTGAAACACTCCTCGGCTGCCCTACCATCGCCGCGACAACCGTGTTCAGCCAGTCGACATCCCATTGGTTCCGCAGTCTTGTCTCTCCGCAGCTGGACTACATTCATACAGGGAGGTTGAACTCTTACTAAAGTGCCGTTGCTGTATGTGTGCATGTAAATGATCGTAATGTAATGTAATGTTGAGCGAAGTCCACTAAGCAGCATCGCCGCTTTACCTCGTCTGGTCACTTAAGCAGCGGGGCACTAAGTGGAAGGAAGCATCGGCAGCACCAATGACCCATACATGATAACACGCGAGCAGGAGAGCGAGCTGGGGTCGTAAAGTGGAGGGAAAGTTAAAGCCTTGAGAAAATGGGCTGTATGCCGTATTAATCACATTGGTCTCAAGCTATAAATGTTAATGAACAGGTCAGCTGGAGACCCACAAAAGATTTAGCCGTTAAACCCTTTTCTCTGTAACGCAATAGCTATGAACTCGCCTACGTTTGAGGGGAAATGAGAGAACGGGGAAATTAGTTAAGAGTAAAAGTATGGATACCGTGTGAAGTATTACTGTCTTTCTATCGCAGAGGTTTGGTTATGAAGGAGTGGAGGTGAAGTACAGAAGCAAACGCAGCCTCGTTCTCCTTCTCCTCTCGCCGCAGCCGAAAGAGAAAAACAAACGCCAATGTCATAACATTTCAGGAAATTAGAGTAGGAAGGTTGTCGCGAGACGGCGCCATGAATAAAAGATAAATAAAAGGGACGCGTTTTCCTTCACAATGCTGTGTTCTGTTTAAATATTCGTCAAAGCACACGGACGGACCGAAGGACCATCGGAGATGGCAGGAGGGCCACGGAATGTCACTGAGGAACAAAAGGCCTGTGTGTGCGCGTGCGTGTGTGTGAACCTCGTCGTCAGGCAAGTCTCACCGGAGCGTCCCGCTCAGCTCCAGCGAGACGTCCAAAAACTTCCGCACCGATCACAGCTCATTCATGCTCCTCCATTCAGAACAATACAGGCTTGTGACCGTGGCTTGGCGATTGAACGCAGCTGCTGCTAATCGTCACAGCTGCAGCTAATTGTCAATCAGGCCCTGACGTATATAAATGTTTCTGTGTGTGTGTGTGTGTGTGTGTGTGTGTGTGTGTGTGTGTGTGTGTGTGTGTGTGTGTGTGTGTGTGTGTGTGTGTGTGTGTTTGTGTGTGTGTGTGTCCAGTAAACTCTAGCTTCATTTCTAGCCAACAGATTTCCAGCAATTAGTATTTCTTGATCATCAGCTCCATCAGCTGGTTCACACACACTGAGCATGTGTTCCCTTCCAGGCAAAATCACTGAGGTATCGATTAGCTGTATTACACAGTGCCATTGGTCAGGCCGGGAGCGAGGCCGTTAGCTGATCCGTATTGATAAATGAGTACAAACGTATGGAACATTCCTCTTCTGCTCTCCGATTGTGAAACATACCCTCCTTTAGTGTGTGAGGCTGCACAGTGACAGTGAATACATCACCCGACACACACTTCATTCTGCACTTCTCTCTTTTTAATCCTTTTTAATAGGACACATTTAGGATGACTAATCATAACTTGGAGATAAAATACAGGGGAGGAAAAATGGACAGAATGAAAGTCACGACTGTTGGGGGGAAGAAAAAGAGGTCAGCACTTAAAAATGAGTCATTAGCAGACAATGTTACAGCTCCAAAGCCGCTACATTACAGGAAGATATAAGCAATTACTCTGCGCCGTTCGTCCAGATGCTTTTTATTCACTGCTTTTAGAGTCAGAAGACTATTAATAAAGACGTTATTGCCGTCTTTAGTCACAAAGCAGATGTCTATTCTACCTTGTATTGACATCTTTCATTTCCCAGAGGGCAATTGTGGTTCAAAATGGGGGGAGGCTTTCATAGATGTGCAGGTCTGGACAATAAGACTCAGGAAAGATAAGACATAACAATCTTCATGATGGGAGGAAGAGAACCGGACACAATCTTCATCAACACACACAAGCCAAAAAGTGTCAGCGAGCGCAAAAAAACTACAGCTCCAACCTGCAGCCTGAATGAGGCTCTCAGGATAGAAATACAAGCACAATAATGACGTTTCTAATAAATCTGTTCAAGGAAACAGGAAAATGGCCTTCAGGGTTACTCTGACATAATGACTTTTATCTGTGGGTCCTGTAATTGCAATTTTGAATGCTTGCTTGCACTCTGGAGAATCGGAGTTTGACAGACCGGCAATGGTTCATGTGCTATCAGAAAGTCTATGATGATCGGATACGATCGGTGTCCCTCCACACATGCTACATATCCATTACGTCATCCTAATGGCCTGTTCTCTTACTTTTACAGCAAACATCAAACACTCTGAGGGCTTCGACTCAGCAGAGTGACTCATTCTATCGGGTGTCTCTCTGAGGATTACAGGCGTAAATAAAATAAAATCTTCAATTACAGGACCTCCCCTGATAAAACATACCAATCAATGCTGCAGTCTAATTGTAAATACGTTTTTTTCCTCTTCTCAATGGGCAACAACACTGTGAATTTCATTTTAATTGCTGATTGTGTTTTAGGACGAAGAATGCAGCACAAACCTCCTGCAGTTACACTCAAACACTCAGCAGTAACTCGACCGTCTCCACCGTCTTGCCCTCTGCCTGCTGTCTGAGCGGCATTCTGCAGCCTCTGTTGGGCCTCGTGTCAGTGTAGAGTAATTAACATTTATCAGTCTCCTAGCGAGACCTTTCCCCCAACAGCGGAGAATGATGTGTAACCTGCTGTGGTCTTTACTTCCCCCGCTGTGCAGCTCCCTGGGCTATTATCAACAACAGGCGCTGAGGTAAAGAGCTGCGATCAAGGCTGAGGCGTCATCAGCAGACATTACACTGCCGCTGTGCAGGTAATACTGACTGATTGGCCAATTTGATGTTGCGAGTTGCTGGTGGTAAAGTTCATGACCACAGACACAGTCATTAGATCTAATTTGCACTGACATGAAGTACACCCGCTTGATCATTACCGTCACTGCTTAGAAAGGTGAATACTTGACATTGATGGCCGCTCATAACGCCATCGGCGCGGTAAACGGCTCGGCCACTTCACATGGCGTCGCGGGCTCCTGACTGCGGTTACGTGAGACGACAGTCTCGATACGGATGCAGATCACGGAGGAATATGATTATTATTATTATTATATCCTGTTCACTATTTCATAAACCAGAGCTATTAGGAGCTAAGATCAATTTTAAGGGATTTATTCTTCTTATACACCTGGACTGGCTGAACTTGAGTCAGGGAAGAATCCATTCAATTTTAGTACTCAGTCAGCCTGATGGTGGCGCTGTTGGCGACTAATTTTACATTTTTCTGGCGCAACTTTAATTGGCTGCCTAAGGTGAGTGGGCGTGGCTTATTTTTCTGAAGCTGCTGTATCTCCTGACTTCATGACTCAGCTGTAATCAAACTCAGCGGACACATGGTCTCAAAACTAACAAATCATCAATGAAGTCCATTTTGAGGCTGTGCTCTTATTTACAGCATTGTCTCCATAGTAACATAAGCTCATGAGCCACAGTTCTGCCTTTGTCCAAACTCACCTTTGCCATAATGATAAGATCAGCAGAAAGAGAAGATGAGCGACCGACCCAGCAGACAGCACCATTAAACATAGTATTTATGAGTTTCATTTACTCAACAAACAATCTGGACTGAAGGAGTAATAAATGCAGCCGTTACTAGGATTGGAAGGTCTCTCTGCTATTTTGGTGATTACACTTGAATCAATGTGGTCATGCAGCGAGCGGCGAGCGAGCGAGCGAGCGAGAGAGAGAGAGAGAGAGAGAGCAGATAGATGCGTGATAATTACCACCTTTATTGATTTCCCTCCAGACCTTCACAAACTCATGCAGAACTTTAATTTACAGCCAGGCGATTAAGAAACAGTGATATAAAAATACAAACTTTTCCAGGTGAGTTCCACATTAAAAATGCCCACAAGGAAATTTGCAAAACATTTTCCACGTTTGAGCTTAATGATCCCATATTGACCTGAGGGGTGCCGATCTTTGTCTACAGAAATGAAAGTAACTGCATTCATTAAGCGGCCGTGCTGAGGTATAATTCTGCAGCACAAAGTACCCTTCACCTTTAGAGTTAATGTATTATTTTCCACACAGTTGATTTATGTGTCCGGACTGATTCTGTACAGCTCCAGTCTGCTGCAATTAAAGCATATTTGATGAATGGCTGTCATTAGGTCGTTACAGGTAACTGGCATTAGCACTTTTATAACATCAAAGGGAAGCGAATGTTATAAAAGTCGATTCACATGCGCAGCAACCGACACACAACACTCTTACGCCATTCATCCGGACAGCTACCTGGCGTGTATGCTAATTGAGACGCTAACAACCTGGTCCCTTGACGGGAATGTTGCCGTCTGCGTGTGGAGGAAAGTGGCGTGTTTTCCAATCCGACACGCTCCACTCTGGAATGAACCCGAAAGAGCGTTTGTGCTGGTGGAGCTGCGTGTGTGTGTGTGTGTGTGTGTGTAACTCCATCTGTGCCAAACATTCCCAAAGGGTCAAGAGGCCTCTTTTTTCCGTCCCTTGAGTGATTCCGGCCTTTGCGGCGCTGCTGAGAAAGCGTACCGCCCGTAGCGTTCCTAGCTAAGTGGGCCCGACAGCCACAGATTGCACTGCAGCTCGTTTACCTCCTAGCACTCAGACGGTTCTGTGATCCGCTCGGAGTCGTTTACGGAGGCCAATAGCATCCCACTCTGCCTCTCACCTCCACACACAACGCTGGAATGCACAGGGGGCGGCGAGGGGGGGAAATCAATTACCTGTTGGCTTACGTTTCAGCCTGGGTTGTAATTGGTAAACATTATCACTAATATCACAGGTGGAGGTTTGATTCTGGAATGATAGAACACATTAGACTCACGCTGAGGAATTTAATTGCGTGGCTGAAGCGATGTGTGAAGGTGTAGCTCTCATCTGTATGCGTCTCCGGTGTCCACGCTGATCCCATCCCACAGGACGTCTCCACCTTTGTAGATGTGGGAAAGAATACACATGCTAACTAACTAACTAACAAACTAATGCCGATGAAGCTGCACGTCTTGGGTTCTAACCTTTGTTTGGACATTTCGACTACCTCATTAAGGTGAGAACAAAGGTCTGAGCCCCAAATCCAGCAGGTTCACCATCCAATTAACTGCTGACACCTGGTGTGTTCAAGTGGCTCGCAAGAAGCTGAGATACCAGCTGAAGTAAATTGATTCATCTTATTGTGGAGAAAAGCTGCTGGATTGGGCCGCGCGGTTGGAAACCTCTGATCTGGAGTGAATGTGAGGTCGTCAGAGTGGCAGATAAACCTGTCTGACTGATTTTCGTGTCTGTTTATGTTCATTTCCTTAATTCCTGGAGTGACGCCACGAACACACAATCCCACAGATGCTGGTGAGAGCACGACTTCGAACCTCGTGCGTTGCCAGGAAGCTGCAGCGTTTCATTCACCGCCGCCGCACTGGGCCGGGACAGCCAAACGGCATCAGATGAAGCAGTGAGAGCTAGCTGGCAGAGTGTTTACACGCCGGCGCCCCTGCTGCATATGTCACCGTGACATATGAAAGCCGCTTAACTCCGGTTAGGTTTGGACGGGACGGGATTTGCGGACCGGGGGTGGGGGGGAAGTGGACGAGATGTTGAAGTGCAGGCCCAGCATGTTTATAATGAGCAGAGGACAGGAAGCGCTGCAGCACCACATAAAGCATGAAGAGCTCTATTGCACATTAAAGTCTTGAATGCTTTACAGAGGGTAATAAAGGCTCCGGCTAATCACATTCTGCGCCAAGCCTCCATCCTTCAAGCCACCACCATCTGCAGGAGGTTTACCTTCACAAACAGCATTCCTCTTCCTCCCTGGGGGACGAAGGAACGAGATTCAAAAGTGCGTCTATCATCTTTTTAGATACAAATGTAAATGATTTTTCGGATTCAGTGCCTGTGGATTGTATCTGCAGAGTTTGAATAATGGGGAACGTTATTATGAAACGGGGGTCAAAAGTATAGAGCCGATATCAAGTTCATTACCCACAAATCAATGGGGCAGAGTTCAGCTGATCTGAAGTGAAATCAGCGGCTGGAGACTTTGATATTGCCTTAAATCTCCCAGCGTCTCATACTGGATGTGCGCAGTGGCGATGAAGACCCTCCGTCAGCTCATTAGAGAGCAGGATTCCACGCAGCCGCACGCCATCTCCATACTGTTTAGTCAGCATGCGTGGCGACACCGGCACATATGGATGAATTTTATGATTAATTTGGCTCCGGAGGATTGGAGGCAATTAAGAGTCTCATTCATTATGAGGGCGCATCCTGCTGAATGGTAAACAGGCTCGTGGAGGAGAAGGAAGAGGAGCAAACATGAGATCTATTCTGCTGCTTCCTCACGTGGCTTTATCTTCATTTTCCCCAGGTTGGTTTCAAATATTTCAACTACTGTACTAATGTGTACTAATGAATGCATTTACACAGGAATGTGACAATGTAACCCACAATAAAGCTTTAGAAGTGCTTCAAACCTTCCAAATAAGCATCTCCTGAAGCATAACCCTGCATTTAGGCTGGACAAATGTGTGTGTAAAGCAAGGAAAGCCCGAATTTGTACCGATGATAAAGAAAGAGAAAAGAAGAAGAAGAAGGAGAAGGAGCTCTTCAAAGGCCGCCGTCATATTTTGATGAAATGGAAAATATCTTTGATCCATTGAGAACAAGCTGGAGGAGGAGGATGAAGAGGAGGAGGAGGAAGCGGTGCTTTCTCTGCATGTAAGATCAAACCAGGAGAGGTCAATGTTCCCAATATCAGACTAGAGTTTCTTTGATTTTGGAAGTATTTCAACAAGATTTGAGGTAAAAATCTATTACAAAAGTGAGTCCATAGTGTGTGTGTGTGTGTGTGTGTGTGTGTGTGTTTGTGTGTGAGGGCCACAGGCGTCCCTCTACACCTCCATTTAACCATTTAAAACCCAAACAAAAAGCAGATTTATTCTCCTTCTCTGTGGTTTGACCCGTCCCGTCTCCTCCACACACTCATCGCTCCTCTGACGCTCCGTTTGCCCTCCGCTCCCTCCTGCTCGGTCGCTGCGTTCCCTCTTTCCTAGCCCTGAGCCTTGAAACGTTCCGCCTCAGGATCAGCCACTCATCTATAAAAACACACCTGACTGCCTTTTGATAAATGCTTCCTGGTACTTCATCGTTTGACCTTTAATTGTGATTTGTGCCGTAAGAATGCGATGTGAAAAGTTTCTGTTTGCATTTTTGTTCAGTTCTGGGGACAATAACCTTTAGTCTCTCCATGAGGTTTCTGGAGCTGAAGTGACATGTGACCTTTTCCCCAAGCAAGAGTTTCCTCTCCAACTCTTGGTTTAAGTTAAAGGCTTTACAGACACAAATGGGAGAATTCATTAAAAGTCCTGTTATAGACACGCTGTGCTCCATTAGTGCCTCAGCAGAGTGATAAGGTTTAAGTTTAAAAGAGGGAAAATCTGGGATGTAAAGCAAAATCACAACCCAACGAACAAACTAAAGATGTGTTATTATTGTCTTTTTAGACGCCCACACCTGTTTACATCTGAGTGATACACAGTCAATTGTGACTAATTAATGATGTATTCACTTTGATTTAGATCATAATGGCGAGTGGGATGTTGTTCCGTTATGTGAAACAAAAACAATCTGTAAGCTGCCGCACAGAAGTTAACAGAATTGTTTTCATTAATCAGGCCACTGTAGAGTAATGTGAGTGTTTCACATTAAAGCACCGAGCGCTCAGACAGGATTTGGCACGGAAATCAAACCGATAAAGCAGAATTCTGGCTGTGGTGCCCGACGCCTTTGGCTGCATATCACATAACGTCTAGAGGTTTGACTTTTCAATAAAATCGGCAAATATCTAAGCAGAGCATCTGATTAGAATATTCAGATATGCGTCACGAGGGCTCGGGTCACAGCAGCAGGGCAGCAGCTGCAGATTGGCCTCATGACAAAGTGAACAATTTCCCCTTTAGCGATCATTACGGTATCAAACTGGGTTTTATATGTGGGAAAATCTGTAGGTGGGTGGCACCTTTCACCCTCCATACCCAACATTAATATTTAACAAATGGATGAAATGCTGCAGGGATGCCAGCAGAAAACCAAACTAAAGGGTAAGTGAAGTAAAGCCTCTCTTGATAATAGAGAACTGGCAAAAAAAACAAAGACAAGCAAACTCCAGATATGGTTTGAGAGAAACAAAAAGATTTAGGAAATTGTATCGGACAAGGACAAGAAGGAAGTGGCATGAGGGCACTGGGCAGAGGTACCGGGGGTCACAGAGGGCCAAAGGTCAAATCAGCCAAAAGGTTGAGTTGCAGTTTGACCTCTAATGTGTCCCTGCAGCAAATAAACTCAGGAAGAGAAGTCAGACAAGACGGAAGTTCTCAAGTAGTCAAGGAGTCTCAGCAATAAGGTAACACACCATCATTTATGTGTTTAAGTCTTTAATTCATTTCATTTATGAGCTAGAAAATCAACTCGGGTTTCAAGACTTAAAGTCCTCACCGTCCGACTGGATCATCTCATCCATGCACAAATGTCAATAGACTAAAGCCGCCACATATCCACAAGTAACAGGCTGGGATTACACAATGGTCGATCCATTTCCTCAAGAGAGAGAGAGAGAGCGAGAGATAGAGGGAGAGAGAGAGAGAGAGACGATGAGGCCTAGTCAAAGACAAAACATGGCCGCAACCCCCTAATTAGAGCAACCCAGTAACCCCTTCAGCCCTCAGATCCCTAAATGTGAGGTGACACACATCACGGCGGTCTTGGATCTGTACTACTGAGATCCTCCTCAGCCTCACCGCGGGGATTAAGATCCGCCACTTTGATTATTTATAAAAGGCAAAGCCGTCAGCAGAGTATTGTGTTATTCATACTGAATCCGACACCTAAAAAGATATCCCAGCGCCACGGGGCAACGCGAGAAGACCTTCACCATACAAAAAGATCTTAAAAACGTCAAAGAAAATGAATAAAGATATCAAAAAAATAGACTCGGTAATCATTTGCTTGCCCGCACCAATCACAGTTTGGCTCTGCTTCTTATAGAATAAGTGATTTACTATTGAAGCTGACAGTGAAAGGTGATTGAGGACGGAACTTCTACTTTCATACATTTTGTCCTCTTTGTCCCTGATTCTTTAGCTTGAAAAAGAAGTGACAGAGGCTCCGTGTTCAATAAATAAAGAGACAGCCGCCGTCATACCTGCAGCAGAGGAAGAGAAAACTGAAATAAAAGTGAATATATGAATATAGTTTAGAGGGTAAGGTGTGATATTTCCTCTAATTCTAATCTAAAAGATGCAGACACGCTACGTTCAATAGGAATTACATCATCTGATCCAGATTCTGTGTGAATGTTGAGAGTGTGTGTTTATTCTGCAGTCCTGTAAGTGTCAAGAGACGGAACAGGCCGGATGCCAGAACCAGACAACAAACATCTCTCCTCAGCAGCGTTTCGCTTCGCAGGTCGGCAGAGTAACACAGGGAGAGAGCAAGGAGAGGGTGAAGAGGATAGAGAGGAAGGAGAGGGTGAAGAGGGTGGAGAGGAAGGAGAGGGTGGAGAGGGTGGAGAGGACGGGTCGAGATGAACAAAACAAAAGGAAGGGAAAAAAAACTAAAAATACAATATGGGTCAGAAAAAAAGAGGCAACGCTCCAGAGAGATATGAGATGGTGATCAGAGTCTTCCTCACTTCCGAAAATCCTTGTCCATACATGACTGTGCTCCGGCTCAACAACGTGAGCTCTTTCATGTGGAACGTGTCGCCGCTGGAGACGGAGGCGTCCTGTCAGATTCAGCCTGAACTACAGACAAAACCCCCACCTGATTTATAGAAGAACAAAACAACAGCATCTCATACTCTTCTTCACACTCTTCCTCTCTCTCTCTCTCTCTGTCTAACTTTGTCCTCTTCCTCACACACTGCTCCCTCCCAGACTCCCTCTCTTTCCCGACAGCCTTCGTGGCTCGACTGGGGCCGGAGCAACTGAATCCATCATCCTCCTCTTGGCCCGGCCGCAGCGCACGCCTGATCAATGATACCACTAATAATAACTGCCACACTGTCACCTCTGTCTCATCATCCCGCCTGGCACAGCCGGGATGGGGCGAGGGGGGGGCCGGGGTCGGAGCGCTGTGCAGATTCCCTACACAGATTAGGACTCCATTAGAGAAACTATTTACCCACCTTTCCTCCCCTCCGGCTCCCGTTCACTTTGTTTGCCCACAAAAGACCCCGTGGAGGACGCTGCGACCTTTAGCGGAGTGAGGAATAAGCGCTTCATGTATGTTGCTCCAGAGGCTGGTGGCTAAACTCGGGACTCGGGAGTGTCGTTTTTTTTTTGGCAGCGCACTGAAGCGAAGAGAAACGATGGCTCCTGTGGCTCAGAGTTGCAGAGTTTATCCGGCTTTTCTCGGTGTGACTCATTCATCACTTTGCCAGCACAGACGTCCTCGGCGCCGCCTACACACTCACTTAAAGGTTAGGTTCAACCAAGGCCGCGCCGCTCATTCCTGCTGCGGTGTGAGTATGCGGAAGTAATAATTACAACCTTGTGATTGTTAGGACTCGAGTGCTGGATGGAGTCAAGACTGTTAATTAAAGTCAATCCGGTCAATGGACGCTCGATGAAGCACAAAGCTTTTGAACCCAAACCATCCGAAAGACAGAAAAATGGGAATGTGACCTCGTTCGGGACCGAGCTCACATGAATACATCACATGCACAAAAAACCTCTTTTATTATAATTACTGAAATCCACATTTCTGTTCAAAGCTCCAAACTCCACCAAATAAAGAATTCCTTTCAGTAATCAATGTCAATGTAACCACAACAATTCATCAGTTTGCTTCTACTCATGTCGATTAGTTATTAATTATGATCCAGGATGTCACTAAATATTACCGAAAGGGTTTAAGTTTGTCGAATTAGCTGAAATCCTTATTGTTCCTGATAAGAATCAATCAATTCATTGCTCTGTGCTGAAGGTCACGTCTCTGCAGGGCCTCCTACTGACCAACACGGATTTAGTGGGAAAAAAAACTTTAAGACCCGCCTCCAAAAAAATACCACCAGGTAGCATGAAGAGCTTCAATCATTACTGTGAGTGAAGTGCAATGAGCCACGTGAATCCAATATTCACCCAACATGGGATGACTCACAGCAGAGTAAGCTCCATTATAGCGTAGAAAAATATATATTCAACCGTTTACAAACTGCCCATTATGATAATAGAACTCTCCCTTCACTCAAATGTCCCAAA
Source organism: Genypterus blacodes (assembly GCF_046128005.1). Taxonomy (NCBI): domain Eukaryota; kingdom Metazoa; phylum Chordata; class Actinopteri; order Ophidiiformes; family Ophidiidae; genus Genypterus; species Genypterus blacodes. Next base: position 419,117 of record NW_027466836.1, read on the forward strand.
ACCATGGTACACCAGTTTCACATTTTCAATGCCAACGCCAATCTGCCCTTACGCCGAGCGAGAGAGAGGGTGAGAGGGGGGGAGAGAGAGAGGGGCAGAGAGAGAGAGAGAGGGACCTAGAATGAACGTCGTCTCTGGCAGTCCATTATCTTCTCTCCAGGTAATTTCACTGGCGAGAGAGTAATCCCGATAGACACATCGGAAAAAGAAAAATGTCATATTTCCTCTTCCACTCTTTAATTCATGAGGCCTCTGCCTTATCAGACCACTGGAGTCCTGACCTGTTTTACTTTCCGCAGGCGTCCATTGTGTGTGTGGGTGTTCTCTCTCTCTCTCTCTCTCTCTGTCTCTCCCCCCCCCCCCCCCTCCCCCCTCCCCCCTCCCCGACACTACTCGAGGCCAAGGTTCCCCTACTTCCCCCCCTAGGGACTGATAACACCTCACACACACACCGAGTCAAGGGGATGGGTTTTGGATAAGACTTTCAGAATTCAGAATTGGTTTTGGTAGATTTGATTAGCATTTAATAACGCTTCACTTTTTTGCCCCGCGCCAAGGGCAAAGAGCAGAGTTATGCCGGCTACTTGCTGCAAACCAGGACGCATATAAAGAATACAGCTCGCAATCATTCTAACTGTTTATCTTTATCTAAGGAGCTCCGGACTGATATGTGAGTTCCTTCTGAAACAAGCAGGAAAGGGAATCGCTCCACCAGCAGGTTGATGTTAATGATTCCACGCTCCAAGATAATATCTCTGTTTCTGAAGCGGCGGCGGGTTAATGATCACACGATTGAATCTAATCAAATCAAAGCGGGGAGGTTAAAATATAATTAAGAGGAGAATTAGATTGCGGATGGGCTTTTAGTCGGAACCATAATTCATGGAATTGATCAAGAATCAAGAAGAGGGAGGATCTGTGGGCGAGCGAGCGATCCATCGATCAGCCTGGTGCGTCACTGTCATAGGATCAAAACTTCATAACTTCAAATGTTGTCACCACTTTGTCCCTATTGGTAAATGGATCTAGAATGTCACTGCGTAGAGGGAATCATCCTGTGTGTGTGTATGTGTGTGTGTGTGTGGGTGGGTGGGTGGGTGAAGCCTGCAAGATAGACGGCAAGATGATGTCGCCGTTGGCAGTCTAGACGTTGTGCCATTATAGACAGTCGCTGGTGTGGAATATGGCGAGGGTAAAGTATTACGTGGCCGCAACATTTCATCAATCACGGTGGCAGGGTAATGTTTAAAACTGCAGAGGAACAGCTGACAATACGGCGGCCATTTGTCTTGTCCTTCATTATAGTCTTTCTCTATTTGCATTGATTGGCCCGCGGAAAATGAATGTGGCGAGGCGAGAGGAGAGGAGAGGAGGGAAGAAGAAGAAGGGAGGGAATGAGACTGTGAGCGCCTACGAGAGAGAGAGAGAGAGAGAGAGGGGCGAGGAATGAGAAATGGAAAAGAGGAGGATGGGCAGGAGAGGGAGAAAGAGGCAGAGACGGAGACGGAGAGTCGGAACTCAACGCTAACCAGAGCTGAAAAGGAGGCGGGGGACAAACAGACGACGGCGGCAGCGGAGTGTCCAAATGAAAACAAATGGACGGCGGAAGACATAGTGAGAGTTTTGGAGTGAAGGGGAATCGAACGCACACATGCAGGCAGATAATGATCCGGGTTAAGCACAGGTTTGGCTGGCGGCCAGATGTTCCTGGTCACAGAGAGGTCAAGCAGGCCGCATCAATCAAACGCGGGATACGCTTTAAAACGGCCCGGTTCCTCTCCTTCCAGCCACTACAGAGTGATGACGGCCTTGTCTCAGATAAAGGCCGATCCATCGCTCTGATTTGTGGCCGTTGGGGCAATTTCAATACCCGTCTTCGCCCCTTGATAGATGAGGCCCCCGCTTGATAAAGGGCCAATTTGCCACGGGGCCAATAGGGATGAAATTGCAGCAGTCGCCTTTATTTTGTCCTCTCCTCAATCTGCAGCCAAACAGGCCTGCAGGGGGAGAGAGCGGCGTGATGCAAAGCAGGGGGACGGGATTGTAATATTGCTCCTCGCTCTCTCGTGGCGAGGCGCCGAGGTTCCACTTCGATCGAAAGAAATCTTGTTTCTTCTAAATGGCCACAGTTAGATTTTGGACTGGTGGTTTGTCTCTCTGTCGTCTCTGCAGGCTGCTTCTGGACGAGTGTGGACGAAATCAAACTCATGCTGACAATCAAATCCCTTGAAGTTTGACTCCCTGTATATGCTGTACATATATATATATATATACAGGGATTCATTCCCTCTGTGCCCTGCAGGATGGTGAGCGTCTTCACCATCTCTACACCAAACACACTTGGCAGCACTGCAGGTCTCCAGAGAAACCAAAGATCGTGCATCTTTTAGTCGTAGAAGATGAGCGCAAAAACTGCCGCAGGCCTCTGGGAGCCGTATATTCTTCTTTGCTCGTTCCCCACAGTGACTCCATTGTAATTACAGCCACATGTGCTTTATGGTCACTAATGGGGACAGGACCTGACCGCCGAGGCCTGGTAGGACGACTTCATGTCACATACACTACATTGTCCGGACGCGGGGGAAAGACGAGGACAGATGAAATTAAAATGTGCTGCTGTAACATTTGAAGTCAGTGCTTCTCCATCCTGTGAGATTGTTTGGGTTACAGTCCACAAAGGCAGAAGACGGGTTTAAGCATCATCGCAGGGAGCAGAGTGGCCATGGAGAGAGGAGAGAGGAGGGAGAACAGAGAGGGGAACGTTCCGGCACCGACTACCAGGTGATTTGCATTCATTATCTTAGCCTCCATTTCTAACAGTTGACCTAATGTGGATTAATCTGCTGAATTTTTGTTCAGATTTGCATGATTAATGCACATTTCTTGCAAAACAGGAAAGAAATACACATTTGCAGGAGCCTGATGGTGGCGCTTTAATCAACACTTTGACTTTTAACTCTTACACCATTATGAACTTTTGAACTCAAACTAATGGAATCAAAAAAGTGACACATCTAATTGTCACAGAGATTTGCATGTAACATTTCTGGTCCAAGTGAGATAAAAGTCTATTCTTTCTTCCTCTAAACACTCCACAAGCCGAGCTGGAGGCAAACGACAGGCCACACACACTTTAGCTTCCTTCACCTCAACCTGGACCAGGATCAGCAATGGAGATGAAGTGAATGCATGGTTTGGGAATAACCCAAGGAAGGAGGAATAAATATTCTGGGTTAAAGGCTACGGCGAGATATCAGGCCTGTGTGTGTGTGTGTGTGTGTGTGTGTGTGTGTGTGTGTGTGTGTGTGTGTGTGTGTGTGTGTGTGTGTGTGTGTGTGTGTTTGGTGAGGAAGCTCTCGCTGCTTAAACTTCCACCACATCTTTATTACTTCATATTGGCTCAGTCTGGAGAGCTTAACTGTCCTTCATATGCAGTGTGTGTGTGTGTGTGTGTGTCTGTCACCTGTTGATCCCACTGAAGGAGTCACTGTCCAAAACAATAAAACTGTAAACGCACACACACACGAGCACACACACACGCACACACACACACACACACACACACACACACAACCTGCGTATCATACCTGTGTGTGTGTGTGTGCTCAGTTATTGCTGATGGTTATTCTGCATCAGAAACTGGGCGGCACAACCCGTCCTCACTGCATTAATAAGATATATGAAAATATGTATGTTCCATTTCTACGCTGGAAGCCAATAAATTACAGCTGCAGATTCCTCTATTTAAAGAAGATTCATGAGAAAATATGGAAATCTTATCTCACAGGAAAGATGTAATTATTCATGTGTGTGTGTGTGTGTGTGTGTGTGTGTGTGTGTGTGTGTGTGTGTGTGTGTGTGTGTAGGTGCTTTTGGACCTATACTTCCAAATTGAATTTAACAACTTCAAACTAAAGAACTCCTGCTTCAAGAACTGATTTACTTACTTGGGACGGACAAGAACGCCGTCTCCATCTGTGTTTGCTCATGACCAACATCCTGCAATACCTGAAACCTGGAGTAAGAGAGATGAATTGGGTTTAGAGTGAAATACAGGAAACCAGTTCCTGAAAACCTTCCAGAGGCACCTATAATGATTAAGATAGCATATGACAATGTGTAGATTTTGTGGAATCAATGATTAAAAGTTAACGACCGGGAAAATCTCCATACAGACGTATCGATGCGAGAGGGAAGTGGTTCTGATTGCACCACCTGTGCTCATTGCAGCCGTGTCGCATGTTCATAAATCAGCATTCAGCTTTTCAGGTAGAAACGATAAGGAGTCCTGTTCCCGCCTCCTCTCAGCCTTTTCCCAGCACCGAGCAAACGGAACAAAGACGTCGTGTAAATGGAGGCAGGGCAGGGTTGGCACATTATGAAAGGAGCACTTTAGAATCTCAACACCAACCTGCACTTTGCTCAGCCACGTACAATCAGCAAATGCTTTTACAAGTTCCACATGTCTAAAGAAAAGAGCTCGGATCACAGTGAGAGAGAGGGAGAGAGAGACAGAGAGAGAGAGAGAGAGAGAGAGAGAGAGAGAGAGCGACAGAGGGAGAGGGAGAGTTTACAGTGTGCGATTACTACAAATTAAACATCAGAGGTATATTAGCAGTAAATTACTTTCAAGAATTTCACCCCTCATCAGGCCTGTTTGAGGATACACACACACACACACAAACACACACACAGAATGGCATTTCACAGAGGAGAAATGAACAGAATGGCTCCAGCATAATAATATTTGTTCTAATCTTCTGTATTGATTTGTTCTGGAACTCAAAACAGCAAATGTGAAATGTGCTCTCCATCCCTGATCAAGGGCTTTTCTCCGACCAAATCAGACGTAATAGCCCATAATCATGCTTTTCAGAAAAGAAAGACGCATCTCTCAAAGTACATTTATTTCCTTGAAGAGGCTGCTCAATGACTCAATCAAATACCCCACTTCTCTTTTGTAGCGTATATCTTTTCATGCTTGGTCTCTTTAGATGTTGTTTTATCTGGGCCAATCTTGTTTTTGTCCTTTAATCCCATTAATCAGACTTGTTTGCCTCTGTGTCTTGCCATATTGTGTATTTGCATAAGTGGATAAAAGGAAACATTGGCCATGTGGATCACAAAGCTTCTCTCCGTCCCTCTCTCTCTCTCTCTCTCGCTCGCTCTATCTCTCTCTCTCTCTCTCTCTCTCTGTGACCAGCTGAGAGGACAATCAGGACAGTTATTCCTGCTCGTAAAGCCTGCGGGGGCCCACTGCCCACAGGGAAATTGTTTTTTTTTTATCAGTACTGTGCACAATTTAAAATGTACCATCCTGATTTTTCCCAAAGTATTTCCGGATCCTATAAGGCTCAGTTAGTGAGCAAAGGTGCAAAGAGTGTTTTCATGGTAAAATCCTGTTAATTGCTGTCTAACTTCCCATAACATGAGTCAAAGGTTCATTGTATGTATGCAAGTCCATTCATCTCTATGATTTCCTTTGGGTCTGACTCATTATATTGCATTAAAAGGTCAGATGTTGGTTAACCTTTACTTCCTAAGCGCCAAGATAGACCTTTAATCCATAGTAAATGTGGTGATTAATGTACAGCCGTATTGATGAAGCTTATATCTTTCATTCATGACGCACAAACAGACGGAAACTGACCCTAAACCCAAACAAACCCTCATGGTTTCACCTCTGAAAGACCCATTTTCTTTCAAATCCTAATTCTGTTCCGCCGTGGACAGGAAGGTCTGCAGCTGGACGCCAGAGTGTGATGTGTCAGCGCCACGGTGATTATTTATCTGTGGTTTATTAATCATTCTGACCGACTCACTAATTTCAGGGCGGGTGGGCGGAACATGGGGGGCGGGGGGGTTTCCAAGGGTGTTTGTGAGGGATGAGCATGTTTAAATCACAGCAGGATGTAATCAGCCACGCAGGGTGTTGAGCGTCCCTGAGGGATTTAATACGCCATTATTTAAACCGCGGCACATCAATGTGATAATCAAACATAAATAAAATGGACAGTGGCGCAAAGTTGAGGGACAGGAAGCTGCTGATTGAGATTAGAACTATGTTATCAAAGCAATGCTGCATGATAAATGTTATACTTGTGATAAATGTGAAAAGTTATCACGATTCGGAGGTTGTTGTTGTGACAATAGTTTATATCTTTCATTAAAATTGTCGTTAATTGTGTTTTCATCCCTCCCAAAGAAAAGACTTTTTTGCACTTATTCAACTTAAATGGAGACAGTTTCACTTTGATTTTCACCATCTGTAAGCCTAGTATAAGATAACTCTAATGTATAAGCTTAGGTTGAAGCAGAAGATGGGATGTGACCCAACATGTCAGAGGAAATGCTCTGTTGACTGCACAAGGAAAGTATCTCTCATCTCACACAGTTACTACCTATAGTGCAGCATGTGATGTATTGTGGTTGTAAGATTATACTGAGTGTTGTGTGTTAAGCAGCCTGGTGTGTATGGAAACAGTCAATAAGTATAAACACCATTCAAATCTCTGATGTTGCAGCTTGCAGGTAAACTTTGTGTCACACTGCCCTCTATTGAGAGGCTTGTTTACATGAACGCTGTAGAGGAGCTTTGAAACACAGCATGATGAAGGAGAAGCTCTTTCTCCTCCTACTCTTTATCCTCTTTGTTCTGTTTCTTCATCTTTGGTTTGTGTGTCAGACTTCAGATCCTTGAACTGCTTCAACTGATGATTTCCTTTCATTTGGGAGGCAGTGGCTCAGTGGGTAGTGCTTCCGCTTGAAAACCGGAGGGTCGCCGGTTCGAGCCCCTGCCGAGGTGCCCCTGAGCAAGGCACTGAACCCTCAATTGCTCCCCCCTCTGCGAAGGGTGGTAATGTAATGTAAGTCGCTTTGGATAAAAGCGTCTGCCAAATGATCGTAATGTAATTTACAATCTTTGTGTGTAACAGGGAAAGTGGTGAGGGAGATAGAAACGTGTATCAAATAAGGATTCCGTGGGATCAAGCACAGAGAGAGGGGGGCGAGATGAAGAGGAGGAGCTTTCCTGAGTGAAAGCTAATTAAAATGGATGGAAATTGGACAATTAGTTATAGGATTAAGTGTAAGAAGGTCCATTTGATATTTAATAGGCTATACTGCAAGACGGCTTCATTTAAATCCATCCCCACTACTGTGAACTTGATTTACATGCCAGAGTCACTAACATTAACTGTGACGCTGCGGATCCCCATTAAAGTTAATGAGGAAGACATCTCATTAGTAATCTTCATAAGGTTACACACCTCACAATTTGTCAGCATGCAAGGCCTGTTGTCTCAAATCCTCACCATCAACTGAAATAACTAAACCTGAGTGCAAGAAAAGGGATAGAATCGATATTCAGCCCAGGTAGAAAAACACCGAGGGATTCTTTCATCGTGCTCACCTGAAAAAAGACGACGAGCAACGATTTTTTAACTTGTTTCCAAGAGTAATGGATGATATTTGTATTCCGTACTGAAACTAGAAGTTCTGGCTCCTTCGGTAATTAATGGATTTAAAGGAGTCAAGGTCAAAACATGTAGCAATTCTATGTAGGGGTCATTCAGGGAAATTTGCTGGATATAATAAGTTTAAAAAAAGAACGTAATGTTGTTCTTTCATGATGAATTGTTGTGTCCTGGGAGTTGGTGTGGATTGTGCTCCGATTCCTCCTCAGTAACACAGCGAGGCCTTTACTCTGGGGGTCTAATAAGATGGAGAGAAAAGCCAATAGTTTGAAGTTGCCAAGAACAATATTAAATTTGTACTATATTATATTTTCTTCAACCTATTTTTTTCCTCGCGGCTTTACTCTGTTCTTCAATTACAAACTCCAGTTTTTCCAGTCTTTTATTGAATCAAGTTTAGAAAATAAAACACTTTGGACATTTCTATATGTTCTGATGCTTTTTATTCTCTGTTTCATTTCTGTTTTCAGATTGTGTCCTGCCATTTTTTCCTTATCTAAATACTTTTTTGGCTTATAAAACATTATGGTTGTAATGTTTAATACTATGCTTCCTCTCCAATTACTTACTTACTTTTTTTGTATTTTGGGAGGTGATTCATCATATTGTCAGTTCCAGTTACTTAGGGAATAGGACTCTTCCATGTATTTTTCGATCAAATGTATAGATCCCTTATTGGACATTGGAAAACATTCAAATTGGCTTTTGAATTGGTGGATCTGTATTTGTTTTTTCTTCTGTGCCTGGATATGGATTGATGAGTTTATATCTCCATAAAGAAACAAGCCTGCTTTTGTTTAAATGTCAACTTCATTCCATCCACGACGCGCGCTGCTGCATTTCAAACATCCTATTCATTTACATAATACATTGGTAGTTTGCATATAGAAAGGTCAAACATTTTTAATGCACTTATATTGACTTTAAAATGCCATTCAAAGTTCTCCTAAACATTACTTATGCTATGTTTACTTTTTAATCTGAGTAAATGAAACGCTTCAGTTTCCTATATGTTGTGCTCTGGTAGCAGTCATGGTGTATTTGTTGATCCTGAGCTGCAGCAGACAGCAGCACACCTGACAACAAGATGCAGTTAATCTGTTTACAACAAAAACAAAGATCTCTGCAGTTCATGAGCTCACAGCAGAGACTCTGGATTCCCTCCGTCCATGCAGCTTTCATCCTGTTCTCAATAATAGAAGCCTCCGTGTTGTGGAGCAGTTTGTGATCCACCTGAACCACTTTTAGAAACCAAATTGCCGCGGGCTCAACTTTGTATTTGCCCTGAATCCCTTTAAGCACCCAAGGGTGCAGAGTTGCTTATGCACTGACTTCTGTGAGCCTCACACCAGGGACATCAATCAAATGTTATTTATGGTGTGTCATAAGTAACATTTCCTCAGGAAAAAAAGCAACTGATTCATTCAGACCAGAGACGTGGCGGCTGCATTGTCTGTTCCGTTGGTGTGATACTTTTATAGAAATTGCCTCAAATTCCAAATTCCAAAACTGGATCTGCTATTGAACTGCACACATTCATCCATTCTCAAGAGAGGAGGACTAAATTCATTGTGTCAATCTGAAAACCTGTGGAAATGCTTTAAATTCTAATCTTCCATTTCATTTAATTCAATCTCCCGTCAGCAGCCACTATAGAGCAGCGACACATTCACTTTCTCAGTCTTAGAAATGTCGATAGCAAACTTCATTGTGGCTTTAGAGCACCGAGAAGCAATGAGACAGAGCTAATCAATGCAACAAACGACCTCCGATCAGCCACTGACCACAGCTCTCCATTCTATGTTATTTTTTCCCCCGCAAGAACGTGTTTCAGCCACAAGGTTGAAGAAGACAAATCCTCTGATGAGATAATCACAGACACATTATATCATTGTAAAGAAATTGATATTGTTTGAAAGCCTTCTTGTGTTAAACAATTAATAGCGCTGAGCTAACTGTGGCTCCTACACTCTGCTGTTAGAAACCTCTCAAAGACAAAATCATTAAGGGACGTTTCTTTAACAATTGCACGAGTAGCTGTCACAGTCCGTTGCTTTTCTCTCATTCCATTGATTTCCTTGCCTATGCTGATGACACACAGCGATACATTTCTAGAGAGCGGGTGATGAAGATGGCGTTAACTCAATGGCAGCACGTCTGAACGGATGAGCTCCTTCAATATAAATGAAGACGGATGCAGGTACTTATTGCTTGGTCATGTAGGTGCACTCACGAAGAGTATTGGATCCGTGGTTCTCCTCCTGGTTTTACCTTGGACTCTGGACTCTGAAGTTGTCGACAGGAGAAGGACCAAACAACTCTTTTCCACCTTGGTACGGTTATTTCCAAGGCAGCAAGATGCTGAAAAGCTAATTCACACTTTCACTACTGCAATGAGAAAGAGAGAGAGAGAGAGAGAGAGAGAGAGAGAGAGAGAGAGAGAGAGAGAGAGAGAGAAAGCTTATCACTCCCGTTTTTAGCTGAACTCCTCGGGCTCCCGGTACCACCTGGGAAAATCAATAATGTTGAGAGAAAATTCTAAACCAGCCAGAGTCACTTTAGAGTTGCACAATCTATCAAGCAGAAGAATTGATATATAGTGTATACACCCCTGTAGTGTTGCAGTTTGGTCATGTTGCTGCTGTCTGCAGGGGAGCAAGAAGATGTGGAGGGAAATGCGAACCAAGGCTTCACAAAGATTGAGGGGAGTCTGCAGGATCTGAAGGTGTGCAAGCAAAACAAACACCCCATACTTTCTGATTCATATTTGATTAAAAATTGTTTTTTTTGCATTTGTAATGGATGCCTTGTGGGCATATGTAACCAATCGATAAAGGACCTGAGGTGATTGGTTGCCGGCTGAAGCAGCAGAAAGCTCCCTGGAGTTTGTCCAATCAAATACAAAGAGATCCACCTGAGGTCAACTCTGTCAGGTGAGATCTACAGGCATGATTGAGAACATAAATGTGTCCATGAAGATGATTTGCATGAGATCAAAAGAGTAGATGATGTGAGGATAAACTAGACCTTCCATCTTTTTCCCACTACCAGTTTTATGAGTGGAATTCACAGCTCAAATGAACGTGTTTTATTATTAAATGAAATGTAATGAGGCAGTTAGTGAATGGAATAAAGTTTATCGGGCTCTGAGGACAATCCAGAGCCGCAGTAGACGTAGGAGTAGTGGGACATGTAGCAGAAGTCTCATGTCTTCCAAATGAGGAAAAGATAAAGATAAAGAAAAAGATCTTAAAGCTCTTTATCCTATAGTAACTCAACATAAAGGATTTTAACCTGTTCAGGTGCTACAGAGAAGCCTGCAGTGTATTTGGGACATTATATCATCTGTGCATGTGGTTATGGGTTAAAGCCCATATAGGGGACAGAGGAGTACGAGGATGAAGACGCAGCAGCTAAAGACAGCTGAGAAAATGGGACGAGGCAGATGTGGAAGTTGCCTTTCAGGGATCTAAATGTGGTTAATAGCCCTTAATAGGTTAGGAGGACGAGGAGGGAGACAAGGACAGACTGGGACATTGTTATTTCAGTGTTCAGACTTTTTAGGGCAGTGATATAGATTATTATAGATATGGACTTCAATTTAGATTGAAAAGCATGTAGGACAAAGATGATTCATCGGGCCATGGTGGAGAGAACAGGGATGGAAGCAGGCGCGTCATCGTAACCTCAACACCCAGGACATCATTGCAGTACATCACATCATTCCCTCCATGCTCCTGTGCCTATGGAGAGACCCTGTGAAGTCTGGAACAGAGTTGGGGAGAAGAACATGTAATATTAATTTGAAACTATGAGAGAGGTAGCAAAGCATCGGTTGGTGGTCGAGTCTGTCTGGAGTCGTAGGGGAAGAAACGGAGCTTGCATCAACACCAGACACTAGAATGAAGAGGGGTTATGTTGAGTGCACTGACAGATTCATATGGAGAAAGTTTTGTATGTGGTCACTATAACAACAGCAAAACCATGAGATCTAGACACTGTGGAGGAGCAGGGGAGAGGCAAGAAGAAGAAACCAGGAATGAAAGAACTGACTCACTCTGATTCACTTTATTGTTAATAATATACATAGTTCTTATAGATATTATATACATATTTAAATGTAGACTGCTACTCTTTCAGGTTTTGTTCTTCTACTTCGTCATTTCTTTTGTGTATTGTTATTATTCTATTTATATTTATATATATTTATTAATTTAAATCAGAATCATGACTTCCCAGCTTGTTCCAGTAGGTGGCAGTGCGCAGCTGCACGCCCACGAGCTTTCCAGTGAAGAAGAAGACAGACGGAGATGATGATGAAGAGGAACTCGGGACAAAATATTTCCTCTAAATAATTTCTCGTAGCGTCACTTTTGGTGACATTTTGTGTTTCATCTCACAGTTTGAACTATAATTACTTCTGCCGCTCTGAAACACGCCAATTTAAAAGGAAAATGACGGAACAGTCGTCGCTGTTGCTACGTAAACAACTAGCAGGTAAGTTAGCTTTAGCCGGCTACAGTTAGCTCCCTTTAATGTCACTGTTTACGTTCTAGAAGCGATTTACTCAACGATTTAACCCCAAAAATGAGGAGGTAACAGAACCATTATGTGTTAGAATGTATACAAGCTGGAGTAGATAACACATTAAATGAGTTTTGACAGGAGCTGCTGTAGAAAAGCACCATGTGTTGTGTCACACAGACCATGTGGCTGAAAGCAGCAGCGCAGCCTGCTGACACTCAGGCAAGCACACACGTTCAGCGCAATAATACACACTTAAAAAATCATTTCAATGTTCTTTCGTATAGAAGTCAGAGTTAGAAGAGTAACACGGAGAACCTTCGCCTCTCGGATTAGTTAAATTCTTCAGAAAGCCGAGGTTTGAACACTTTCATACCATGACAGCGACTAATTTCTGAATTTAAATGAATGGTAAATATTGATCTGTACTCTAAGTTAAATGTCAGCTCGAGTGTTTATGGACACAAAGACAAAACATCAGAAACTGTACAAATGGAGGAAACATGAACACGTTTTCCTCTCCAGCATGGACTGTTACACATACGGTTGATCATTTTAATAATATAGAGATATATTTTTCTGGCTTTCACACAATATCCAGAGTGTTTTCCTGCTTTTCCTATCTGAAAATGTAACATGTTAACACGGTGCATAGAGGAGGAGCAGTTATTGAGCAATAGCTGTTTGAGTGGCTGAGTCATCTTGTATTCTGAGACTTGTTTCACTTTGTACCACTCTGACCCTGACTCTTAATCTCACCCAATCTGTTCCCAATCAGCAATTAAGAAACACAAATTTACTGAGTAATCTTATTATGAAATGGTGTGTAAACTTATATGAATGTGTAGGGACATATCATGGTTTAAGTTTTCATCTGAGGGAGTTTTGCTCCCTACAACACTTAACCTAGTTGAACACATTCCTTGCAGTACTCGTACTTTGTCACATGAGGGCAGCACCTTCAGCATTGCCGACCAATGACTGGCAACTCTCTTTTGAATTTCAGAGCTGAACAAGAACCCAGTGGAAGGCTTTTCTGCAGGTCTCATAGACGACGATGACATATACCAGTGGGAAGTGGTTGTTATTGGACCCCAGGACACGTTATTGTGAGTCCAATGACATCTTAACAAGCTCCGTGTTGACTCATGCGCACACACTCCACACACATTTAATTTAACACCGCCCCCTCTGTCGTTTCAGTGAAGGCGGTTTCTTCAAAGCCACACTAACGTTTCCCCGGGACTACCCTCTGAGACCTCCCAAGATGAAGTTTATCACAGAAATGTGGCACCCCAACGGTAAGGAGCGCCTCTCTCCCAGCAAACAACAACTACATGAACACATGACAATATAAGCCTGAGTGGTTTTATCTTTATCTTCTACCTGTTCGTGTTTTCCTCCAGTGGCTAAAAATGGCGACGTTTGCATCTCTATACTGCATGAGCCTGGGGAGGATAAGTACGGCTATGAGAAACCTGAGGAGCGCTGGCTGCCCATCCACACGGTGGAGACCATCATGATCAGCGTCATCTCCATGTTAGCGGACCCTAATGGAGACTCTCCAGCCAACGTGGACGCGGCTGTAAGTGCAGCGATCAGCTTACGAGTCTCATTTTCACCGAATAACCCCAAACAAGGCAGACGTGAGCGTGTTTACATGTCGTTGACGCCGTTGTGTCTTTGATCCGTGGCCTGTAGAAAGAGTGGAGAGACGATCCCGCCGGAGTGTTCAAGAAGAAGGTGGCACGTTGCGTACGGAGAAGTCAGGAAATGGCTTATGACTGAAGTGCCGCTCCAGCCTTCACCCACCATGGTGAGAGTCTGAATGCTTGAATACAGACTCGTCACACTGATGCATTACTATTCCTTTAAGCATCTTCCCATCGCTTTGTTTCAGGTTGGAACCAGTCAGCGGTGGACAGAACAACAGGTTGCACTCGAGTCCACTCGGACGACCACGTGGCCCAAACTTCCAACGTCAACCGGTCACCCAAAGACAAATTAAGACTCACAGGAAATCAGTTTCAGCCGTGAATGTTTTAGCCTTTCATATCTTTCTGTGTTTAAAGCAAATCCCAGACCACGTTTCTCCTCCAGTATTTTCTCTCGCAGCGTTCTAAAGGCCAGCAGGCTCATCGCCAGGCAAACGTCCTCGCCCTCCATCTGTCAGGAGCCCGGACGTCCCCCCGTTTGTTTCCACATCAATTGGCCGATGTCGCCCCGCACCATTTCCTTCTTTTTCCTGACTCAAACTTAATCAACTTCTCAATCCTAACAAGTCGATCAAGGTCCTTTTAATATCGCAAGATCATGAGCTAATGTTTTTTTTGTTTTGATTTTTAAACCATCAACATAGCATTTATTAATTTTGTGTCAGTTGCTAAACTTTACTTGCATAAGTAAATGGATTTGATGCTGCGAGGCTGAAATCTCTCGGAACCGCACAGTCACTCAACCCAAGTTTACGTTTATTACTATATTTATTTATTTAGATGAATTATTTTAAAGTGCATGTCGTTTGTCTTGGAAGATTTCTCCTCTTTATTTTCAGTCTGCCACACTGAGCCATTCACTCTGTAGATGTCATGAACTCTTCTCATATTAAATCAAACTATTTGCCGTCATTAGAGATGAAGGACTTGAACACTGGCGTCTCCTCTGTACCTCCAGTGTTTTCTACTTCCCCAAAGGGGAAACGATCACATAGAGCTGCCTTAACTCCTTTCACTGCCAGCAGAGTACACGCAACACTTTTTTGAGGTTTAGAATCCAGAAAAAACAAGTTTTATACAAACCAAAGAACAACCAGTTTCACAGTCAAACTTTGCTGCACTTGTACCCGTGTAAATACAAAGTCAACCATGAGAGGAAGGTTCTGATGGTTCTGGTTCTCTTTCAGAAAACCCACATTCATATTGCAGAGGACGTCTGTAGCATCTTTACCCCACACGTGGATCAGCTGGTCAGGGTGACGCAGTGAAGCGTTTGTGAAGTGGGGATATTACTGAGCGAGTCGCCGGTGCAGTTTTGCTGTTGAGGTCCTGAGTGCCTCACTGTGAACTAAACACAATAAAGCTCAGTGTGGACATCTGACTTGTATGGTGAAATTTGTGTTACCTCCCCACAGTTTGTATCACACCTCCACATCCTGTCAGATTCTGTGTACAGATCAGGACCACCTGGCACCTTTCACTCACTGTAAACTGAGACTCACTTCCATTGTTGTACTCTAGGGGGCAATAAAGACAGAACAGCGCCGCAATATCTTCCTCCACGATTGCTTTATTGAATTAAGCACCAGCTCAATATGATTAACAATCAGACAAGCAAGGACATTACCTTGGGCTGTATAAAACCATCTTTCCCACACAAAAGCAGAACCCCCCCCACCCCCTGTGACCCCCCCTCCCCCGCCCCCAAAACAAATCTGGAACATGTCGAACACAAACTGGACGTCCTCGGTCGCTCACTGTCCAGGAGCTGACAGACTTTTGTTCATGAATTGCCTCTTGACAAAGCAAACCCACCACTGCAAGAGACAAAACCACCGTTAGAAGAAGACAACAAAAAGAAAGTGGAGACGGACAGTTGATTGTAACTCCCTGTTTTCTGCCTGATTCTCTCAGATTTCCTCTCACCATGGAGTTGATGACAGGAAGTATTCCCCTGGTGTGTCACAATACAGGCTGAGGTGAGGCAAAACACATTTCGATTCTGAACTCACCTTGCTGGGTTTGTCTGTCTGGGGGTCGAACACGCGGTCGCATAATCTCAGCCCGGTCTCCTGGCGGATCTGCTGCAGGTACGCTCTCATGGTCTCTGCAGGAGGGGGCGGAGAGGCACGGGCAGAATGGGTCACATCTCTCGCTGACCAACATCATGTAACGGGGTAGTCGTAGTTGTGTTTGTACTTACCGTCTTCCTGCTTGTTGGCAGGCTTGAGATACATGGCGTTGAGAGGGAAACCAGGATCTCCAGGGATGGGGAAGTTAGTGATGCCCAGAGTGTACATCTCCTTCTCTCCCTGACCTCTGGAACTGCACTGCAATGACAAACGTAATGCAGATACAGCAATGCAGAGTGTGAGTGGACCAAACGACAGAGCACAAATCTTAATACGGCATAAAACACACAAGTGATCCCTTGTGTGTGGTTTACCTTCTGTAGCTTCTTCAGGCATTCAGAGATGTACAGTGTGACGTAGATCAGCGTCCTGTCTGCCTCATTCTGTAACAAAACACAGAGAATGCATGAAAATTCCTGTGTTTCAATGTTTTGATGAGCTGTGTTCGGGTCTGAACAGTGAAAGGTTGTGTAGTTTGAATCCTGAGCAAATATGAGAAGACTGTGTTGCTGAGAGGAACAGGGAGGAAACAGGTTGAGACACGCGGAGAAACGAAGCTGACAGGCGCCTCCAGACACGAACACACACACACACACACACACACACACACGAGGGGGTGGAGCACACACAGACACACACAGGCGAGATGCATTCTTTCACCTAGATATCTAAACTGTCTGACAAATTCATTTTAATCTTGGTTAAGTTCATTGAACAGGGATCTGCCATCTTTCCCGTTCAATCCAACTCCAAATAAGGAGCAAGTGCGTTCAGTATCACCTTAATCTCATAGTTCTTGAAGAAGACGTTGGCTTTGAAGTAGTAGATGGCCTCATCGATGATGTCTTGGTCGATGCCTGAAAGAGTCAAAGAGGAAAGTGCTGCTGTGACTCAAAGTCATCACGTATATAAACCTACATAGAACTTCATCATTTTCTATTTGGATTATTAAGATATCGTTTTAAAATAAGAAAAGGAAATCAGATTTAGCAGGCAAACTGATCAAACTTCTGACTAACTTCCACAACCAAAGAGAGAAGTGAGACATTGAAGAAGTTGAACTTGAGGATGCAGAAACGCAGAGAACCATGCCCATATAAGGGATGGACGCGTTCCAGTCCTTAGCCACAGCGTCCTGACCTGTACACTTATAAACAGTATGTATGAGGGGTTGCATCCGTACCATCTCCTCTGGCTGGACCCTTGAACTGGGTCTTGATGGGCAGCAGCGCCATGTTGCCCACCATCCTGGTGTCGCTGCCCATCTGGCTCGAGTGATACGCCTGCAAATCAAACGCACCTTATGTTACCCAGACGCGTTTATACATTCATTTACATTCCAACAGATAAGGACCCGTGACATGTCTTCTACACCGTCGCCGTGTAGGGAGAGTGAAGCCGCCACGTCACTGCGTGGGACGAAACGGGCACAAAACGGCCAACGCGTAGTTTAGTTTGGCATATCTGACATTTTCTATCGAGTTAAATAGATGGAAAGCTAGCTGTTGCGATGCTAAGCTAACGGGTCTCGTCATCACATTTCCTCGCGCGCGGGCCTCTTCGCCTCCAAGCGGAATTGAGTTCCGATTTCGGCTCCAAATCCAGCAGGAAACCGTGTCGCGTCTTTGGTGGAGTATGCAAGGTTTCACTCACCGGCATGTTGAGTGATGAATATCAGTCCAACTGCTCAGCGAGAGAAAAACTGACACCAAGCAGCGCCCGAGCTACTTCCGCCTGTCGCACCCAGCAGCACTCTAACAGGAAGTACACAGTTGTCATGCTTTGTCAGGCCACCGGGGGCGCTCGTTCACTTTAGATCCCTGGGGTGATGGTTCATTTTTGCCTGGTTCGAGTCTTTAGTTTATTTATTTATTTATATATATATATTATATAATATATATATATATATAATATATATATATAATATATATTTAATATATATATATAATATATATATATATATTATATATATATATTATATATATATTATATATATATTATATATATATATATATATATATATATATACACACACACACAACATTTGCATCAATGTTCTCTATGTTCTTTTACTGTTTAATTTGACCTCATTATGTAAAGCACTTTGTACTGGTTTGAAAAGTGTTATATAATACATGTTGATCAATAAGGAGCAGTAACATTCAAAAACTTTTAGTTTTCTTATAACAGGCAGACCAGTCGCATTTTTGTTTATTTAATATAAAAATATATCATTAACAATTGCATTCCAATGCCAGAATGTTAAAATAACTGTAAAAGTGAACAAACCAACATCACAAACTGAATCAACCAAAAGACAAATAAACTAAATTTATGAAAATAAATATCAAACGAGACATCCATCAAATTCTCATCACATCTAATCTCTCCAACACAGATACAGAAGATGGATAGATGGATGATTCCTACAGGTTCTTCAAATGTGTTTCCAACTTCATGCACGCACGCACGCACGCACACACACACACACACACACACACTCACTCACTCAGCTGTCCATTTTGCCTTGGAAAAACTCATCATAATTGTCGTTAGAGGCCTCTTCATCCACCTCCTGGGGAAGGGAGAAGAGGGAAGGAGTGGTTAATAGATATTTGACACAGTACGAGTGGATCAAACATGTCAAAGTTAAATGTACACTATGTTGGATCGTATCCATCCTCACCTTTGGCTCCTTGAACTCCAGGTCCTCTCCGTACTGTATAGAGAAGTCGATGTGCTGTAAGACGATGTTGATGCCCTCCTCGTCTGTGCGGTCAAACGGCAGGAACCTCACCATGCTGTAGTCATCGATCTGGATGAAGACACATAGAGACGCATACGGGATCAATCCCAAAACATTCCTGTTCAAAATCAATCTAAGTACAGAGTTAAAACCAATCAATGACTCACCAGACCACAGATGGCATTGGTCAGCTTCTTGAACTTGGTGCTTCGGAAGGAGTCGGAGTTATCTTCAATCATGGAGTACATATCTGGGTCCAGGTATCTGGGGGAAAAGAGTAAACATAGTCATCAGTGCTGCCATCAGCGGGGAAACGTCTCTCCTCATACTTGCAGATTTTCAAGAACAAGAACAACTTACTTTTCAATTTCTTTCTTGGCTTTGGGACTTAGCAGGTCCATTTTGGTCATGATATTAACCTGAGGGATCTCCAGAGACACCATGGCACTCAGGGCAGCCATGACCCCTGAAATGAACTAAAGACGAGGAGGAAAGTAGCAGAAACTTAAAAATCTGATGTCATTTCTACTGTTAAAGTGTTGTATAGCTAAACAATGTGTACACTGGCGTAGTGATAAGTTGTGTTCAGGTACAAAAGTGAATTAGAGCGCAGGAGAGAGAGATTAACACTTACCTTAAAACTCTCCACCATAAACTGGGAGTCCACCAGAAAGACCCCACACACCCGAAACTCCCACTGCTGGAGTTGCTCCACCAGCTGCTTCATCACTGGCAGGTGTGTATAAAGTTCAATCTGACCTACAAAGAGAGACAAGTCAACACAATACAACACTGTGTGAGGCACAATATGGCTACATTGTTAAAATGAACTCCCCTTGTGAGTCTCTCCTCTGAGCTCTTACCTGGACAGTCAAACAGGATGTAGTCGTCCTCCACGTGACCCAGACTCTCCTCCAGCCACTCAAAGTTGTTGACGAAGTACTCCATGCAGAACACCAGGCCTCCGTTTGGGCCGAACCTCAGAGAGCTGTCCTCCATTACGTCGTCCACCTGGATGAGCTCGCGGATATCTAAGGACACAAAAACAACAGCAGCAAACCCTTGATTACTCATCATTTAGTGGTGTCAAATGCTTTTCAAGTGATAATATTCAGCTTATGGTGAAATGAAAATCTCTCTTGTAATTCCCAGAAAGACACTGATCCTCTGGCTGTGTTCTGAGCTGATTATGATGTCATCCCCTGATACATTTGGACATAAACAGTATCTTCTTCTCACCTGCCATCACAGGATAATCAAAATGCTCAGCTGCTGGGTCCAGGCTGACCACTTGGACGGACCTGTTAATAGACGCTGCGTGCTGGACCATAGTGGAGCAGTAAGTACTCTGAAAAACAAAACATAAACAAATGTGTTACTTTATTTGGGATGCAAGACTCAAGCCTCATGTATTAGCTTAGCATTTAGCTCAATGTGCATGTTGAGGCATTTCAGCACGTTTACTTGAATAAATAAGATAAGTTACCTTGCCGCTGCCCGCCGGGCCCATCACTAGCTGAGCGTAACGAGGCATTTGACCTCTGACCTCTCCTGTCAGGGTTTACAGGTGACTTTAGTCCTTGGAAGTTCTTGTTTGTTGTTGCGCCATTCGCGCATTGGAGTGATCAGAAACCTCACTTCTTCAACCTCTCTAATTCCGGTAGAACATACATTGTATTGGCGTGCTGCTGCCATCTACTGGTCATTCTAAAACTCTTGAAAACAGTGCAGTAAATTAATACAGTATCCCTCCTACCACCAAAGTATGTTGATATTGAAACGATATATGCCACTCCCTGCTACAAAACAAAAGTGTTAATTATCACACTGCGAATGAATTTATAATGTCTCACTAAATCGATGGATTGCGTTATTACGAGTCTGTTTTTCGTCACACACGAACCACGTCTGTCCACGTATTGAAAGACTTGTGTAGGGAAATCCTGGTCCCGGGTGTTCGTCTTGAGTCTACTTTGACTCTTTGGCAGTCACAGACGGGTGTTCCTGCTGTACGAGGCAAAAACAGGTAACAAGCTGCTGCGGTTCACACGCAGTTTTACACGCAGTTTACACGCAGCAACGGAGCCGTTTGAACAGTTTGTCGTGTTGTCAGTGTTGTCAGTGTTGAATGGCGGCGCTAGCTACAGTTAAGACGTGTGGCGTCCAAAGGCGAAACAAATACACGCGTGACTGTCAGTTGTTTCGATAAATGAATGACAGACCGCGTTTACGCGGAGGCGACTCGATGCTAAACCTTAATTTTATTCAATTATTATCTCGTGTACGAAGAGTTTAAGGAAGTAACACAAACGGCCCGGGTGCTTATCTCGACTTAACGTTGCTAAGTGAACCTTGGCGGTGAAATGCTACTGAGCCGCAGCGTTAGCTAGTCTAGCCCATAGCACACACAGCTATGCTAAACCGTACCCGTCATAAAGAGTGTGCCAAATACATTCTTACGCGTTCCAGAGTCGCTCTGAAAATACTGTGTAAATGATCTCCCTAGGCAGTTATTGAAACAGATTACTCGTCTCTCTTCATAACATGGCTCTAAGTAGTACTGTCATCTTACTGCAGATCATCTTACTGCTGTGTTCATTTGTAGAGAGTAGAAAACCTTAAAGTGACCTCAGGTGATGACTTTATTCAGCTATGCAGTTCATTTCAAGGAACCACAAAGTAGTTGGGAGTAGAAATAGTGCATATATGACCTTATCCCTTATATATTATATTTATTTATGTGTGTACAACTATGTCAAGAGAGCAGTTAGCGCGGAGTTGTGCATCATTCCTACTTTTACCTTCAATTTCCTTTATTTTTTACTTTCCAAAGAGTTGTCATGAATGGAACCGCCCTAATACTTCTATATTGACATCATGAATGAGGTCTCCATTGCTATGACTCCACCCACTCCACTAACCCCTATATAATGACATAATAGGGCTGAGGTGAAGGGGCTGACATATGGGGAAGATAGTACAGGAGGGTCGGCAGGAAAAGGTAGAGCCACCTGAAGAGCCCTTTGCTCTAAACCGGCTTAATGAAGGAATCAGCGCTTGTTTAGTAACATGATGCATATAACAGTCATTGTAGACAACCTATAGATCTATAGATAATCAGTATAATGGATCCACAGGCCAGTTATTGCTGCAGTGGCGGGCGTTGGAGGAGATTGTAGGAACCACGCTCGTTGCAACTCCACGCTAACAAACGACAAACAGACGCACACTCTCCAACTATTCTTCTTGCCGACCCTCCAGTAACATCCTCCCCCTGATATTTCACCCAAGCCTGACCCCTGACCCCAGCCCCTAACCCTCATGTTGGACATGAAGCAGAGTTAACATTAGGTAACCTGTTACCGGGACGTTGGATCAAACCAATCTCTTTGCATTGCAGCTCATGAGAAAGGCCCCAAATCATTATTTGCACAATCCATTCATTAATTTTTAGCTTTGACTTTGGATCAATCATTCAGGCTTTTAACGAAGCAATACCTCATCAGTGTGTCTTTTGTGTGTGTGTGTTCCAGTGTTGTAGGCTATGAGTGTGGGTGATGGAGGACAGTCGCTGTGGGGACTTGGACTACATGATCCAAGATGAGGACAGCCTCATCGAGGGCGTCAGCAACCAGGTTCTGTTGGTGGTGGCGCTCAGCATCGCCTTCCTCGGCGGCCTGCTCACCGTGCTCTGCAGGCAAGAAACGTGTCCGGGGCGGGAGCCATGAGAAATAATAAGTATCAAGTATGCAGAAAACAATCCTGCTACGCTGTGGCTTTGGTTCCTCATAAGGAGGATAAATAGGGTTCAGATATTCCATTCTACTTCTACTTCTGCTGTTTCAGCGTTACTGCCAACACAGTCTAGCCAATCTCAAATTTCTCCAGCAGCTGTGGTGATTGGGCCTTCACTGTAGCAGAGGAGAGAAGAGCTCTCCAAGTTCACTCTATGTTTATAATAACACACTTGCTCCCTCTCAAGCACATTCAGCTCTTCACTCTTCCTTCAACAGTTTGGTACTTCAGATGTTTGAGGTTTCAGTGATTCAAACGTGAAAGTCTGCTAATCGCACTGACCTGGGCTTGTGGGACAGAATCGAACATATTTAGGTTGGGCGAATTGTGTGTGTGTGTGTGTGTGTGTGTGTGTGTGTGTGTGTGTGTGTGTGTGTGTGTGTGTGTGTGTGTGTGTGTGTGTGTGTGTGTGTGTGTGTGTGTGTGTGTGTGTGTGTGTGTGTGTGTGTGGTTTGATGAGCAGATGAAACACACCACAGCTCCTTAATGTCGCTGTTTTGCTTGACCTAATACCCGACCACAAGCAGGGTCCTGAGTCCCCTCGTTCATGTGTTTACCCGACACCCGGTGCTCAGTTTGCTGCGTTATTCTGCCCCTAAATGCTGCCGAGGGATGTTGTGGTTCTGAGTAATCGTGCTTTGACATTTTTACAGACATGAGCAGCAGAACATTCATCCTGAAAATCAGGAGCACGTGCGAGCCGTCCGGCAGCAGCTGCAGACAGAGCAGGTAAGCAGGCGGTCACAACTCCAAAAGCTTTCAAGGCTTAAGTGGTCAAACTAATGTCACAGTCAGGAAACAGCGTCTGACTCCTGTGCTGCTGATGAAACCACAGTGACGTCACCAAACTAGCAAGGTCACAACGCTGATGTCACCAAAACTAACCAAAGTTCTGTTGACGTCATAGCCATGACTTGTCACATTAAAGAGCAGCTAGATTGAGCCAATGTCACAATAATTCCATTGTGAAAGCTTCACCTGTTTCTCATTTTTGTCCCTTTTATATCAGGATGAGAATCCTCAGCCGGAGGCGCGGCATCAGTTCTACACAGACATGTCCTGTCCTGTGTGTTTACAGCAGGCCGTGCTGCCTGTGGAGACCAACTGTGGACACCTTTTCTGTGGTGAACAATGATTTCATTGTCGTCCTTGGAAATTTGTGTTAGTTTGGTGCAGCTGCTAATTGTGACTGAATACATCTCATCTGATCTCAGGTTCCTGCATTATAGCCTACTGGAGGTTCGGCACCTGGCTGGGTGCTATTCACTGCCCCATCTGCAGACAAATGGTGAGATACATAACATCACTGTGTCTCTACTCAGATGGTGTTATTGGTCCGGTTTAATCATAGGAATTTGTATTCTTCTCGTCCCCCAGGTGACGTTGCTCCTCCCACTCTTCCATGAGCACAGCGCCCCTCAGAGGGTGCAGGACGGCGAGGCCGAACCTCTGCTGATACTCCAAGATGTCAACGATTACAACCGCAGGTTCTCAGGCCAGCCTAGATCTGTGAGTACATGTGAAGGCAGCGCTACTAACATGTCTACTTGGCGAGTTGGACATGAATGAGTTCCTCTGTTCCCCCTCAGTGGATGGAGAGACTCAGAGATGTGCCCACGCTGCTCCGACACGCTTTCCGGGAGATGTTTACCGTTGGCGGCCTGTTCTATATGGTCAGGATCCGGATCCTCTTCTGCCTGGTGGGCGCGGTCACCTACCTGGCCTCGCCCCTGGACATCATCCCCGAGGCGCTGTTCGGCCTGCTGGGGTTCATGGATGACTTCTTCGTGATCCTCCTCATCTTCGTGTACATCTCTATCATGTATCGAGAGGTGGTGACACAGAGACTGAACATGTAGGTGACCACACACACGAGCCTCCAGCCTGCTCCTGCATCTGAGCTCTATGGACTGACCGTATAAAGACTGATCGAATCGAGTCACGTTAAAGTCGATGGTAAATGGGTTTATTTTGAGTTCTGAATTATGATTCTGTTAATATAATTCACCACAAATCAGGGCAATGCCAAACACTATCCGACCTGAGGATGGATGTTTGGGATGTGATGTTGTGTTGGACTGAGCCATGTCAATCTTGGGACATCTCCAGCTGAGTGGCTGCCGTGGCTACTCGGCTGATTTGTAAATCATCTCATTGAAGACGTCTAACGATGGCATGTGATTTCAAAGACTAACTATAATATATTGGTGATATGCATTAAAAGTGGCTGTGCTGCAATCGCACAGGTTGGGGACAATGCTATGCAGCTGTGCAGTAACTTGACCAACAGCTCTCTCTCGCTCTCTCTCTTTCTCTCTTCCTCCCACTCCCTCTCTGTTAACCTCATTTTGTATTTATTGCCCTGATCTGATAGCTTTCAGCATGAATATGTGACTGAACTGCAAGTGCACAGGACAACCAGTGTGTTGTTACATAATGATATCTGAATTGACAAATTTTAGGCATGAAACTTGTGAAGGCCTAAAGTGAACGGACAGCGATCGTGTGTCCTGTTGAATGTAAACTTTATGTGATGAACGTTCAATAATCAAAAGGATGTTTGCAAGGGAATTGTGTGCGTTTCTAAAGCGCTTTGGAGCGAGACAGGGAGCAATGCTTTCATGTTTGTGATCCGGTGAATCTTGCCAGGTCTTGCCATCACGTTAGTCAAAATAAAGATAATTTGAATTCAATATAATCCGACTGCACTTGCTCCATAAACAAGTAACTTCCTCTCTGTGTCAAAGACTAACGCTGACTCCACTGATGGGATTTAATAGAACAGGGATTCCATCTGAAGTGCAATAATTTACAGTGTAAGAGGAAAAAGTCCAAAGGCAAAAAATAACAACAGCATGACTTTGACCTGTTTTCCTCACAAGAGAACTACTGATCTAGATAAATGTTGCACAAAGCTGTCCAGACCCCTTTGTCATGATTGATTGAAGGCAGCAGGTATGTATTGATCTGGACTCATAAGGGGGCAGATTTTAGGCCAAAGTCTGATCTTGGGACTTCTGTTGACAAACTGTAGTTTCTTCATTCTTCACTGATGAGCTTGATCTTATCTTTGTTTCTGGACTGTTTCAAAACTTCTTTCCCTTCCTCCTTTCTTGATAGTTTGAGTGAATGTATCATCAGCTGTGAATGCTTCTGCCATCCTTTGTAGAAACGGAGCTATATTGAAAGAAAGGGGAAATGTTGTAATGTGATCCCGTGTGTGTTCATATTAACACTTAGTTGAAACTGGATCCAAATCTGTTATTTTCTTTATTCATGTTGAAATGAATTTAAATACTAGTCCTACCAGTCTGAGTGAAACTGAAGTCAGGCGAGAGTCTCCCACAATAGCTCTGTAAGTGAGTTTAAGTAAGTGTATACAATTAATTTGATCACAACATAATGAACTACAGTATAATGGTTCTCTTATATCGGACTATAACAGCTGAAATCAAGTCCAGTCTGTAACCCTTCAAGTGAGATGTGAAAGGTTGCAGAGTTTAAAAAGAAGTTGTTTAGCATATTAAGAAATATACTGGTGAAGTATATTAAACTAATAAACAGTATTTGTACACATTTGTGCACGGACGTACATGTTTAACTACTTAACTTGAGAGGGAAAATACTCTTCATTACGTTTCAGTCTTTCACGCCCTTCCAGGAGTTTGTGCGGAATCGTCCTT
This sequence comes from Genypterus blacodes, assembly GCF_046128005.1. Taxonomy (NCBI): domain Eukaryota; kingdom Metazoa; phylum Chordata; class Actinopteri; order Ophidiiformes; family Ophidiidae; genus Genypterus; species Genypterus blacodes. Next base: position 445,187 of record NW_027466836.1, read on the forward strand.
TAAACGGGCCGCTGACTCCGCCCACCCAGCCCACCTCCGGCAGACGCCAGACTGACGAAGCGGGGAACCAGACAGCGCCAGGCAGGCAGACGGACGTATGAAGCCGAGTACGAACTTCAGGCTCCGTTCACCTCACGAACCCAGTCTACTTTCGGCTACCATGAGTACTACGGAGTCCTTGGATCGGATGGAGCTGTGCGAGAGCCTGTTGACATGGGTAAGCGGCCATTTGTGACGCTTTGGCGTGTTTCTTCTCCCCTCTGACTGACTGTTGTCCCGCTAGCATAGCCGGCTAACGCTAGCAGCGGAGCTAACGGTCTCCGGTGGTTACGTAGCAGGCCAGCTGTGCGGCTCAGTTAGCCCGTGATGGGTTGTTTGCTAGCGGCAAGCGCCTGTAATTTAGCTCCTGGCTCTGCAGCTCCTTCATTATCGCATCTTTCCGGCCTGTTGCGGTTCTGGTCAAACGTTGTGTCCTCTCCGGGCTCAGCTGTGGAGTCGTCCACATTCCTGTCGTTGTTGTCATGATGTCCGCTCCCGAGTCCCATCACCTCCGCCGTTTCCCTCTGGTCGATCGGAACCGAGGGCATCCACGTAATCGCGCCTACACACACACTACTACAGGACACACACACACGTCTTAGTGAACATATATTTATCATGTTGATGTCAGGGTATCAGATGTCTCAAAATATTGACTCAACACATCAGCGTTAGTGATGATGTAATGTTGTGGACATAGGGGCTGTTATGTTTTTAATGTGATCCAAAGAAGAGGAGGCTCCTGTGGGACAGATATACAAAGAATACGATAGAATAAAGAGTAGAAGCTCCATGACCTCACCAGCCTGCACCACTCAGCTGTTTTAGTTAACAGACTCAGCAGCCACAGGTCGCCCCCCTAAACTCTTGTGTTTAGTGAAAACACGTTTGTTGATATGTTTTGCTGATTCCAGTGGAAGTGTGGGACAAGCTGGTGTATAGTCTTGTCCCCCTCTGCCCCCCCCCCCCGCCTGCCCGCTACTCAACCTGTGTCCATACTGGTCACATGCTTAAATGTCATGTGCTTTAAAACCAAACCGCATTTGTGGACCAACATTGTGAAGTTGAGTCTCATGCCTCAATTTTTGCATCTGGATATTAGTGAAGCGAGCTGAAACACCAGCAGACATGCCGGTTGTAAATGTGGAATGAATAAATTGAATGTTTGTCTGTGATTCACCTTCTAAAGGAGACAAATTACTGCAGTGTAAAGAGGAGTTCGACCAAACTCCAATGTTTTCTGATACATTTGTAGGAATTTAGAAACCCTATCCTGTGGGTGGAGGTAGATATTAATCTCTCCTTTCTCTCCACTTTCAAAATAACATTGTTCAAGCTGAAAATACATCCAGGGAATTCAATCCGATCACTAGCAGAGTCCATTCTCACTCCTGTTGTTTCATCTTGTCGCACGTGTAAAAGCCCAGAACGACCTCGCTTCATATCCCAGGTGATGATGTTATCGACGCACATTCCTCACATACCTGTTAACCGTGGGGCCCACATTGTCGAGTGTGACCGATTGTTCCTAAATCACCCCAGACCTGTGTTTGTGTGTGTGTGTTTGAGGGAATAGCAACACAAAGGTCTGAAGAAAGAAAACCGTTTCAGATTCCAAAAGTTCTCTCCTCTTTGTGACAAATCCCTCAGACGGATCACCTGAGCGGGACGCAGGCGATGACATTCATTCACAGGAATACCGAAGAGGCGTCACGCTAAGCTTACGCCTGGTTTATGAAGACGAATGGAATGCTGGTGGGGAATGGAGTGGAGATGTGCGGTGTGGATATGCGTGTAATGGAATGTGCAGCGCCACAACAGCATGGTGCAGTGTCTGTGCTGCCTGTTGGTTATTTTGGTAGCACACAAACATACACACATAAATACATACATGAGCTGATGGCCGGAGCACTGTGCTGCCCATTTACAATATGATCCGTCCCTAATATGGACATTTGGCTCCCAGTGAAGATCACAGCCTCCTCTTCACACTCGTCACTTTCAGAATATTAATTAATGCCAAGTCCATGTCAAGTGTCGCCCTGGTAACGTGACTGCATGCTCCCCTTTCCAACCGGAGCCACAAACCTGAAGGCGTTGGTTCTCATTTGTCGAACCCTCACTTCCTCTGGTTTGTAACATAAGGTACTTAAACGCGTCGTGGGAATTCCTTAGCTTCCTTTAACGTTTTGTTTTCATATGTTAAAATTAGAAGGTTTAGAAGTGTTGCGCAATAACAAGAAACGGGATCCTGAGCAGATAAATTGTGCAAGATGTTCTGTGGTCTAAATGTGCCACTGCAGGGGAAGGAGAGTGTGTGTGCAGTGTGACAAAATGGTGTGTGGTGTCAGTGACCTAGAAAGAGATGCTGACTAGAATCAGACCAAAGAGGCAAACAGGATGCATGGAGAAGCTGAGTACGTCTGCGTTGCTGAGGCCGAGTACGTCTGCGTTACTGAGGCCGAGTACGCCTGCGTTACTGAGGCCGAGTACGTCTGAGTTACTGAGGCTGAGTACGTCTGACTTACTGAGGCTGAGTACGTCTGACTTACTGAGGCTGAGTACGTCTGACTTACTGGAGGGGCGATCGTGCAATTTGGGCATTGAGCAACAAACGGGGGAAGATGAGTCGACACAAAGCAGCAAAGTGTCTAAATGAGCTTCATCTAGCTTTATAATCATATAAGGGTGTCTTGTGTTATGTTATTGATCTCTCTGTGTCAGGCTCTCTGTGTCAGGATCCCTGTAGTTGTTGTGTAATAAGTATTAGCGGCAAGCTGTGCAGATTGGATGGCGTCTGGTTTGGGCTCAAATACCTGATGCTTGTTTAGAGAATAAACTTTATTCTTATATTCTATTCTTTCCTTGTTCCTTAAAGCCTTGTCATTTTACCTCCATCAACTCTGCTGCCAATCTCTGACCGAGCATGTAAACGTGCTGACGTGTCCGTCTCACTCTGACTCAACTCCACTTAACCACAGCGCCGTCTTAATAACCAGCCTTGTCTCTTTATAACAGTGATACACAGACAGTAGATCAGCACCTAAGCTCTGCTGAGTGACGACGACGTGTCCTCCGGGTAAAAGGCGTTAACGTGATGTGTGCTTCTGTCCTGTCAGCTCTCAGCTGGTGACTCACACACACACACACACACACACACACACTCTGTGCAGGACCGAAGCTGCTTAAGTGTTTGTCTCTTTGTCGCTCTCTGACATAATGACGGCCATTGTAGCGGCTGAGTTCGGCGTTGGCTCCGTGCCAGTGACCCGGTCTTAGCCGCACACACACTGGCCGGCGGACAGAGGAGCCGGCTCACTGGCCGCTGGGACGGAGGAAACACTGGTCGGTTGTCATATGCAGTAGCTGAAAAGACTTTTGAATTAAAATGTCTGTGTCTTGCTGGGTTTTTGCATAAATATCAGCGTTGACTCGGGCGAGAAATCTCCTTGAAAGTGAATTTAAAAGCTCGTCTGCTCCATTCAGCCGTTGAATCACACATCAGCCGTCGACGCGATTGACATGGAGAGAGAGAGTCGGTGAAATGCTGTGAAGGGGAAAAAAGCATGACAACATTAACGACCTTTTGAAAGTGTAAATTCACGACATCGTTTTTAAGCTCTCTGGATTTACCGACACAGTTGATTTTTGCCCCGAGCTGTAAAATGACATCGTCAGGTCACACACAGCTGCAGAGCCACACACTGAGCCTCTTGTTGAAGATGGAACGACCCCCCGCCGGCGTGTTTACACAACGATTTGGCACAGAAATGAGCCGGCAGTCAATGTTCATTTCTTCATTTGTCACATGAATCTGCCTTCGTCGTCTAAATGACCGCAGTACATTCTGATGTAATGTGAGGACATCGCCTTGGTCCCTTTTATGTCCATATGTATCTTTACAAACCCGCGTCCACAACGGTGAGTCTATCCATACGGGTCTTTGTGTGCACCTAGTACAGCTAATCTTCCTCATTTATCTTAGGAATCTCAACTTTAAGACTTTGTGAGGAAGGTGAGGAACAAATCTCGCTGGAATTCCAACATTCCACAGCTGGTTTTCCCTCTTCCTCCGGCACACGGGCTGCTGCCTGGCGCGTCGACTGTAAAGTATTCCTCTCTCAGTCTTGGCGGCCGTCTTGTAGCCTGGAGAAGAATGTGGGGGCAGGAAGTGAACCAAATGCATTCCGATGGAGTCGGCCCCGGAGCAGAAGAAAGCTCTGACCACAGCGAGAGGCGACGTCATAGAAACCCAGCTGCTATGACGACGACGTTGAGATGAAACGTGAGGCGGGAGCGAGCCGACGCCTATCTGTGTCACAGTCTGCTGAACAGCTGACACACACACACAGAGGTCGAGCTCATACAGACAGATATCTGGCATATGATTGGCTCAACTTTTTCAACTTCGATTTTCATCCAGAAGTTCAACTTTGTTCTCTTAATAATGTATTTACGGTGAAGGTTTGTCTCTGCGGTGGGTCGGGAACCATCTGTTGTCGTGTGAGACGGAGTGTGTGATATTGGGCTATACAAATAATCTTGACGTGTGTGTGTGTGTGTGTGTTTGTTTGTTTTTAGATCCAGACATTTGGAGTGGAAGCTCCATGCAAGACAGTAGCAGACTTGACGGGCGGCATCGTCATGGCGCAGGTCCTCCAGAAAATGTAAGTGAGAGACGGAATCCTGTTAAGCTCAGAGACTGAACATCAGTGCAGCTTCAACCACCTGTGTGTCTGCCTGCCACTCACTCTCTGCTCCTCTCTCTCTCTTACTCTCACTCTCTCTCTCTGCTCTTCTCTCTCTCTCTCTCTCTCTCTCCCTCTCCCTCCCTCTCTCTCTCTCTCCTGTAGAGATGCAGTTTATTTCACCGACAACTGGATCAGTCGAATCAAGCCTGAGGTGGGAGACAACTGGAGGTTAAAGGTACGGAGCCCAGCAGCTGCACGTTCTCCTGTAGGGATCGAGTCCAGGTCGTTTGCTTCTGTTATCACTTCATTACATCGCTGACCTTGTAATGACATAATGAAGGATCAAAGAGTGTCAATATTTACACTCTGATATCTTAATTATGTTCCATCACTGCTACCCATCCATTATTCTTTAATATAGAAGTGTTTTTATGAAGCTTATTGGTGACACCGTTTGACTCGCCTGTAGTACATGAACTTCATCTTCATCTTCATCATAGTCTGTGCTGATAACAGGTCTGGATCGGTGCTGAATGTCTGAAATGGAAAGTTATACGTGTTCTCTTTCTCTTTCTGTTTCAGATCAGCAACCTAAAGAAAGTCCTGAAAGGCATCCTAGATTACAACCAGGAGGTAAGAAATCTATGCCTCTTATCTTCTCTCTGTGGTTGAACACTTTGACCAGCAGCTCATTACAGTCACACTCCAGCTGAACTCTCCAGGTTTAGTATCCGAGATAGGCAAAACAAATCACCGCACCTGTGAAAGCTTTGCACGGCACATTCCCGTTCCCTCCGTCTTGCCGGTGCAAAGATGTGTGACTCCTCCTCCTCTTCTTCATCTCTGCAGATCCTCGGGCAGCACATCAGCGACTTCACACTGCCCGACATAAACCTCATCGGAGAACATTCAGACGCCGCAGAACTCGGGAGAATGTTACAACTCATACTGGGCTGTGCTGTCAGCTGTGAACAGAAACAAGGTGTGTGTGTGTGAGGGGGGGGGGGGGGGGGGGGGGGGGGTTAATAGGAAAGGATATTGGACACTGACGTCCTTTGCATATCATGTTGTGATAACAAGAACTGACACGTGTTTGCTTCACCATTTCCGTTCTCCAGAATACATCCAGACCATAATGATGATGGAGGAGTCGGTGCAGCATGTTGTCATGACAGCCATCCAAGAGGTAATCGCTCTTAGTGTCAGAAGGAATCAATTGATTACCAGATGCAGTCATATCTTATACGCCCTCATGCCTGTTTTAAACCTCTTATATTATTGTTGCTATTATGGTTGAGCACTTCTCTCTCTGTGTGTTTGTGTAGCTGATGAGCAAAGAGACGCCGGTGATCGGGGGGAACGACTCCTATGTGGACTTGGACAGACAGGTGTGTGTGTGTGTGTGTGTGTGTGTGTGTGTGTGTGTGTGTGTGTGTGTGTGTGTGTGTGTGTGTGTGTGTGTGTGTGTGTGTGTGTGTGTGTGTGTGTGTGTGTGTGTGTGTGTGTGTGTGTGTGTGTGTGTGTGTACGGACTTGACACAACCTTCCGGCGCATTGAAACGCGGCGGTATTTCACTTTATCTCATCTAAATTGGTTTTACTTCTCCGGTGTCTCAGCTGAAGAAGACGGCGGAGGAGCTGAACGACGCTCTGGTCACCAAGGAGGAGATCGCCCAGAGGTGTCGGGAGCTCGACCTGCAGGTCAGACTGAGATATCCTTCCGGCTATCTTAGCATTACAAAGTGTTTTTTGATCAACTCCCCTCCCCAAGGTTAAACCCGTTTCCTCCTGCTGTGACAAACCAGTTGTTCCTCTGATCTCTTGACTGTCTCACTACTGTGTGCGTTGCTTTTGAAGGCCCTCCATGTCCAAGAGGAGCGTGATAGACTGAGGTTAGAGTTTAATGAACTAGAAGAGAGGGTAAATCCAAACTTTTACTTTCTTTTGTTTTTGTGTGTGTGTGTGTGTGTGTGTGTGTGTGTGTGTGTGTGTGTGTGTGTGTGTGTGTGTGTGTGTGTGTGTGTGTGTGTGTGTGTGTGTGTGTGTGTGTGTGTGTGTGTGTGTGTGTGTGTGTGTGTCGCATCTGTTACTCCCGGGTTTATACACTCCGGCTGCTTGCAACCAGCGACCCCTTTGGAGTCCAGATCACCCCTCTCTCCAAAGTGTGTGTGTGTGTGTGTGTGTGTGTAGAGGTTTGTGCACCATCGTATGTGCACACGTCACGCTCCCTCCTTGTGTGAGTGTGTCAGTCGTCTCCCCGTTGACTAACGAACCCGCTCGGCCCCTTGAACCCTGGTGTGTCTACGCTTTCCCATGGCAACGCTAGACAGAACGGGGGGGACGTCCATGATGCAGACAGGGGAGGAAGATATTTGGCTCCGTGTCCCATTTTAGGGTTTTAAGAGCACATTTTGATATTTTGGATCAGGAAATCCCATTTCTGGCTTGTTGTGGTGGGATCGTTTAAGTACTCAAACGAAGCCACACAGATTCCGTAGGCAAGCCAGGACAAATTAGACACAAAGAAATGATCAAACGGTTAAAGAAGTCCTAGAATAGTGGGCTTGTAGCAGCTTTGCTTTGATGCCTCGTCTGTCCCGTCAGAGGACTGCATCAGGCGCCATGCGGCCTCTCTGCTGTGTTGCCTTGTTGGAGTGTGTGGGGCATGTGCTTGCTGTGTTACCAACATTGATGCTGCAGTGATAACCAGTCATCTCGTAGATTTCACATAGTAACTAAGATGTTATTGGTTAACTTTAATGCTTTAAAGGTCACCACTAACTTTGTTTTCTTCTCTCTCCCCTTTGCCCTCTATCTCCCTCTACCTTTCTCTCTCTCTCTCTCTCTCTCTCTGTTTCCGCTCTCTTGTCACTCCCTCGATCGCCCTTCCCCTCCTGACAGGTGGCCGCCCTGCAAGAGGAGAAGAGCAGCCTGCTGGCGGAGAACCACGTCCTGATGGAGAGACTCAACCAGTCGGACTCCATAGAGGACGTGAACAGCCACGCGGGACGCCGACATCTCCAGCTGCAGACACAACTGGAGCAACTGCAGGAGGAGACGTTCAGGTGAGGGACGCTGGGACGGACGCGCACAGGTGAATCTGTCACAACGCAGCGACTCAAGGCTTTTCTAAATTTCCGTCCAGGTTGGAGGCAGCAAAGGACGACTACAGGATCCGTTGCGAGGAACTTGAAAAAGAGCTGTTGGACGTGAAGTCGCAAAATGAAGAGCTGACGTCACTGGCTGATGAAGCTCAGTCGCTTAAAGATGAGATGGACGTGCTCAGGTTAGTCGTGGAGTCTTAACGTGTCTCAGATAGTTGTGCTTCTGTTACCCAGTTCTACTGAAGAGTCCTTTAAGTTGTTCCTTCTTTCTTTGTGTTGCTAAACTGCGGATGTTCTCCTTCCCAGGCATTCGTCAGACAAAGTTTCAAAGCTGGAGGCCACAGTGGAACATTATAAGAAGAAACTGGAGGACATGGGACTTCTCAGGAGACAGGTAGGCGTGTGGACACGTCTCCTGACGGTTTGGTAGCCATACCAGGCTAAGCATCGCCGCTCAAGTTGTTAAATAATCGAGTTATATGGTGGCCAGCCTGATGTGTAACTTGTTTACTATTCCGGGTTCTTCTCTAGTAGTGATTGAAAGATGGAGGATTGCTTTGAATCCTGATGCAGACATGAATGAGTGGAAAGGGTTTGGTTAGGAGGAAGGAATGAAGATGAGCGACCATGAGCGACGCGGTGACAAGCGTCTGTTTGTTCTGCACGCGGTGTTGAGAGATGAGATGTTGAGGTGTGTGTGTGGACTGCAAAATGATTGACTCTTTGTGCCTTTTTCTAGGTGAAGCTCATGGAGGAGAAGAACACGATGCTCATGCAGAACACAGTCAGTTTGGAAGAGGAGTTACGGAAAGCAAACGCCACCAAGGGCCAGCTGGACACGTACAAGAGACAGGTGAGGAGAGGCCGCACAGTGAAGGACACACAGGGAAGGATGCGCAAGGAAGGAAGGACACACAGTAGCTAAAGAACTTCCTTTACTACTTCGAACAAATTCCAAGACCCATCTGTCGACCGAAGACGCTCACTCAGTCATAACTGAAGAGAGTTTAAAGTCTCTACCTGTCCTCTCTCCTGTGTGCAGGTGTTGGAGCTGCAGAACAGACTGTCTGAAGAGTCTAAAAAGGCCGACAAGATGGAGTTTGAGTACAAACGCCTCAAAGAGAAAGTGGACTCGCTACAAAAAGAAAAAGATGTACGCAGCTTCATACTGAGTACTGCAACATTAAGCTTCTTCACGTAGTTCCGTTTGTTTTATCCCACATTTCCTCTCTTCCTTTAATTCCAGCGTATGCGGACAGAGAGGGACTCCCTGAAGGAGACCATTGAGGAGCTGCATTGTGTCCAGGCCCAAGAGGGACAGCTGACCTCAAGTAAAGCTCCATACAGGGACAGACAGTCCATGCTTATTAATGTGACGTATTCATAAGGTATTCACAGAGATGTACCTAACGGCGCTCTCTGCTGATCCAGGTATCTTCCCGTTGACCAGCAACGACGGCTCTGATTCGCTGGCTGCTGAGATCACCACTCCAGAAGTCAGGTAGGACTTAGTAACTTGACTTTAATGGTGGATACTCATCAGTACTACTAATGTGTTCCATCTGTTTGAAGGAAGAGCTGCTCTGTCCTTCTTTAAGGAGCCACAACGTCTCTCAGCAGTTTTCCGTGGCCCTCTGCTGCTGGATCAGAGCAGATGATTTGGGCCTAAGAACAGCTGTGTGTGTGTCTGTGTGTGTGCAGAGTTATGTAATAGTGAGACTCCAGATGTGTGCAGTTGCATCAGCCTGAGTGCGGCTGCCAGCTGGTCTCTGTGCTGGCAGACACGTCACCGCTTTTAAGTCACGCTGAATTCAGTCCTGTGAGCTTTTCTGTCCGGAGACCAAAAGTGAGTTTAGTGGGGGGAAAAAAAACCTGTTCCTGTTTGATAAAGAGCGTTTGTGTGAGAGCACAAATGGAAATGTCGGTGTCAGTATGTGGCAGAATGAGGCCGCACACACACACTTTCCTGGCCTTCTCTCTCTCTCTCTCTCAGCAGCTCAGTGTGAGTGTGTCTGGAAACATTTAGCGCGGTGGCAGAGAGTCAGCAGCCACACCCTGAACTAAACAGGACGCAAAGGAACGGCTGCACTTTAACACCCTCATCAAAACAAACCCACTCTTATCTTTTCAGCAGACAGGCAGATGGATAAAGTGTCTTAAAGAGCCGAGTTTGAGAGAAAAGGAGACGTGTTCATTAAAATAGACCTTATAAAATGCCCTGAGACGTCGCCTGACAGACTGACACGGCGTCTTACAAGTGCAGTAACCAGCTGGAACACGGGACGATCACTGCCTGTTTATGTTCCCCTGCACCCTTAAATCTTTATTGGACCACAGAACCCCTCTGGTTCTCGTCGGGTTTTGTCTCAGGCCGGCATTCAGAACGCCCACACAGACTTAGTATGCAAACCAAGCTGCTGCTGCTGCCCACAGCTCGGTCACTATGTAGCTTCACTTTACACTTCCTGTTCAGCAGCCTTCACTTTACATTAAGCTACACTTCATAAAACCTTATCATTAATCTGTGAGGGTTGGGATTTTATGGAGAGAAATCATTCATTGTGCATTCTCAACCTTTATTGTCACTAAAGTGAGCACCAAAACTGCTGCTACTCCAATTTGGAACCTGTTGACTTTGCTGACCCCTTGAGGCACTTCTGGGTAGTGTTTCAGCCCTGCTCTCATACATCCCTGTAAACATTAAAGGAGAGCGTGAGATCATTCTGTTAAATGCATAAACAAACCATATTAAGATGTGTCAGGAGCCGAGTTAACAGAGTGTAACATCTTCCGTCTTCGTCTTCCGTTTTGTCTGCAGGGAACATTTGATTCGTCTTCAGCATGAGAACAAAATGTTGAAGCTGGCCCAGGAGGGGTCGGACAACGAGAAGATCGCCCTGCTGCAGAGTCTGCTGGAGGACGCCAACCGCAGGAAGAACGAGCTGGAGACGGAGAACAGGTCAGCAAAGGAAGGGCACACACACACAAACACACACACATACATCATTGACATCACAAAGGAACCAAGTCGAATATTATACCCGATAAGTTTTGTATTGTAAAGGTTGAGTCTCTTAACGTGTGTGTGTGAGTGTGTGTGTGTCTTGCTGGCCGCTGTGTTTTAATCCCATTTGGTATGGTTTGTCCTCTTTTATTTAGATTAATAAACCAGCGCTTCATGGAGGAGCAGAGTCAGGTGGAGGAGCTGCAGAAGACGGTTCAGGAGCAAGGATCCAAAGCAGACGATGTGAGTAGAGAGGTGGAAGCTCCTGTGTTGTGTGTCGAAAGGCAAAGTCTTCCTCACATTTTCGCGTCGTACACATGTAGTTCACTGCTCCAGCGGGAATCCTACCATCCGTCCATCTGCGGTCGCTGCTGCAGTTTCAGATTTGCACCATCATCGCATTTTACCTGCGTTAGAACTGTTCAAACTTCAAACCGCATTTGTTTTGGTTCTTGTGTGGGATTTGTAATATTGACACTAACCATCACTAACAGCCCTGTAGTGTGTGTGTGTGTGTGTGTGTGTGTGTGTGTGTGTGTGTGTGTGTGTGTGTGTGTGTGTGTGTGTGTGTGTGTGTGTGTGTGTGGTTAATCCCGTCGTGGCATCGGAAACGCATTAGTTTTCTCAAACTGGCAACAAGCCCACGCCCGCTGGTGCCATGGTAACATTTAGGATCATTTCAAGAGCAACGACAGCGATCAAACATCAAACTGCTCCTCTTCCTCCTTCTCAATCATCAGCAGCCAGGATCCAAAGCTTTAAGAGACAAACCAAAGCATCATCTAAACTTGAAAGAGCAAGGGTGCATTTGATCCTTACACACTTGTATATACTTAAAAAAACAACAGAAACAGACATTTTACATTCTAGGTCAAATCAACCACCGACTCGTGTCTCATCCATGATGGTGAGGCACAACGGAGAAACTCTTCATCATCATCACACGCTTCATTCCTTCCCGTGTCTCTACTCCTGCTGCTCCATAGTAGGAAGGGAGCGGTGTTTAGGATGAGCAGGTTTGGGCCCACACAGAAAGGTGTGTGTGTGTGTGTGTGTGTGTGTGAGAGATAGAGAGAGAGACTCTGCATGTGTTCTGCATCTGTCGCCCTCTTTCCTAATCTGTATATTCCTAACACACTGAATGTTCCAGCGGTCCAGGCTCATTCCCAGTCATCCTTCCCGTTCAGTAAACCATATTTTCTCCATTTTCTTTCCCAAACATGGCCACCCGCCCCTGTCAGATTATAGTAAGTAACATTTGGTTACTCCTCCTGACTGACTCCCTCTTCTCCACCTGTTAACTTACAAACTGGTACATTCTTGTGTCTTTCGTTTCGACTTCCTGAAACAAATGTGTGGCAAAACCGGAATGAATGAGCTTTTAGAATAAGCCCCTCCCCCCCTCCCCCAATATTATAAGTATTGCGACAATTAGTACATAGGAGTCTTCTGCCCCTTATAGAAACGCTTCCGCTTCCCCCTTTGCTTCTCTGCGCCGTCGCTTTCTGCTTCAGAGGCGATCTGACCATGCAGTCATGTTTGAAATCCTCTGCTTTCACCTCGTGATTTGGCTGCACACCACTTCAGAGTCCACAAGGGGGCGAGCGAGCTTCACCACCTGTGGCTCCCCTGCGTCCTATACCTGATCAGGAAACGCAAGATTTGGAACAGTGAACAATCTTGATTAATTGATATTTCTTTGATGATTGAGTCATTGATTTTTTTTTTCTCGTCATTTTCAAATATTAAAAATCAACAAATCGCGCAATGGTTTTGGTTGGAGGCATCAAATCATTCATTGGCAGGGAGTCATTACAGCCTTTATGGTATTTGTCTGTGCAACACTGCCCTCTGCTGGATGCAAATGGAGCTTCAAACACTCGTCACTCTACAAATCCTCTTAAACTTAAACCTGCTCCTGTAAACAGCTTTTACTTTGTGTTTGTTCTTATTCTGGGAGCTGTAGATGCTAGAGAGATAACTGACCGGTAACCACACGACTCCAGTCTTCATCCAACAGAGTGGCTGTGTCACTTTGAGCTCCTTTGGGTAGTTGTAATGTCTGTTAAATACACGGTCTGATTTAATCTCATCGTCTCTTTTTCTCTCCAGTCCTCCATTCTGAAGAAGAAATACGAAGAGCACATGTAAGTGGGCGCCTGCAGCGTACGTGAGTGTGTGTGTCTCCATGAGTCCCAAAGCCCCACAGATGTTTTAATGTCCTCGCTTAATTTTGTTCCACCAGGGAGAAACTGCGGGAGTTGAACGACGAGTTGCTGAAGAAGAACGCAATGATTGACGAGATGGAGCCCAAATACACGGCCACGTGTGAGTGTGCAGCTCGTTTCCTGGTTACTCACCTGGAGCTGAGGCTTTTGTGAATGTGACTCTCGTGACCATGTTGTTTCCCTCTCAGCTCAACGGGTGGACGAGCTGGAAGAGGCCCTGAAGAAGAAGGATGAGGATATGAAACAGATGGAGGACAGATACAAGAAGTACCTGGAAAAAGCCAAGAGTGTGAGTGTCTTCTTCTTCTCGACAAACGTTTTGCTGATGTAGCGTTTGAAGATCTGAAGCTGCTCTTTTAACTGCTGGCCGCTTGGCTGCTTAAAAACTTACATCTGTTTCAATTTGTGCGTCTCCAGGTTATCCGGACGCTGGACCCCAAGCAAAACCAGGGTTCGGGTCCAGAGGTCCAGGCCCTGAAGAACCAGCTGCAGGAGAAGGAGAGGATGCTGCACTCGCTGGAGGTAATCACTCTATCCATCCATCCATCAATCAATTGAGACGGTGTTTGGTCTTAAATGTAGTTTCAAAAACACGGCCTGATGTCTGTGGCTTTGTGTTTTGTTTTCCCCCCCAAACAGAAAGAGATGGACAAGACGAAGAGCCAGAGAGACTACGAGGAGAAACTGATCGTATCAGCCTGGTACAATATGGTGAGAAGTCACTTTGACCACTAGAGGGCAGTATAGAATTTTAAAAATAGAGTTTCCTTACTTCTCCTCTGTCTGTGCATATTGAGCTGCTGTCGTGTGTCAAAGTGCAGCTGTGAGTCCATGTCCTCTTCCTCTTCCTCTCTTCCCCAGGGTATGTCTCTGCAGAAGAAGGCGGCTGAAGACCGGCTGGCCAGCACGGGCTCCGGTCAGTCCTTCCTGGCCCGGCAGAGGCAGGCCACCAGCACACGGCGCTCCTACCCGGGCCACGTCCAGCCAGCTACCGCCAGGTAGAGGGCGCCAGGCCTGACACGTAATTCAGCCAAACTACCTGACAAACTTAGATTAGGTGTGCCAGTTTGTTTTTTATATTTTTTTCTTTTGGGAGGCGCACGATTCCTGTTAATTTCTTTTCTGGAAGCTTGGGCTCTTCTGTTCATTTCCCTCTTGTGTTTGTGTCTTCTCGATCAGATCCTTGAGGTAGACTTCCCCCGGGCCCGGCTCGGCCCAAACACTCACACACCTCTCTTCTCTCTCACTAAGCACACTTAAACTCCTGCCGTGCCAGGATTCTGCCTCTCACACACTCTGGTCTACGCTCAGCACTCCTCCTAGAACACACGCTTTAACAACTCCAAACACAAACACACACACACACACACACAGACTCTTCCTCACAACCACTGACTGCTGAACTTTTGACTCTGTGGTAAACTGTCAAACCCCTCCCTCACTGTCCGCCACACACACCAGATCCTGACCCCGAGGCAGAGAAGAGGGACGTTTGTTTGTAAAGTTAACGTCCGTTTAGTTCAGAGGAGCCTCGTCGCCTCTTCATCCACCCGAGCTCCTCTTCAGGCTCTGAGCGGAGTGTGATTGTTAGATCTTACTGTATATTGAGCTCATGTGTGTGTTGCGTGTGTTATAACGGGCTTACTGTGCTCTTTAATAGGACTTGTGTGGTGCGAAGGCTGCAGGTGTGTGTGTGTGTGTGTGTGTGTGTGTGTGTGTGTGTGTGTGTGTGTGTGTGTGTGTGTGTGTGTGTGTGTGTGTGTGTGTGAGTGAGCTGGAGACTCCATGCAGCAATAATAGAGTGACATCGTTCATCTAGTTTACCTTCCTCTCCCTAAAGTCCTTTTACTTTACCAGCATTTGTCGACTCGAACAAAAACCTTGTGTGCCATTTTGGTCTTGATTGAACGTGAGCGTCCGCCTCCTTTCCTTCTTTCCTTCCCTCCTCCCCTCATCACTCGACTTAGCAGCCATTCAGATCTCCTTGACTCCTGGTTTGGATCCACTTCAGCACATTGATCTGGAGTTTGTGTGTGTGTTTCTTTTTTAGATGTTCTAAGCGTTAAGAGAAGTTCTTAATAATCCCTTAGTGTTTGATATGCATCATTTGTTTACATGTTTTCTCCTCCTTGCTTGTTTCCATACTCTTCACCTTCTCATGCGTGTATGAATCACTGACATCTCAGCCATCAGAAGCTCAGATCTATGGGACTAACAAGCAGACCTGCCATCTGACCTTTAACCTCTACCTCTCTCTCTCTCTCTCTCTCCTCCCTCCAACAGCAATGTCACTGCATGATTGGCACCCCCAATGAGCCGGTCAGGCCCGGTTCTTTGGCTCGCGTAGGTTTCGGCCCCGCGCTGACCCGGGCAGAGGCAAAGCGATGCATGAACTTCCCTGCCCTGCCCCGCTCGCTCGCCCGCCCGCCTGCATGACTTTGCACTGACTGCGAATAACCCGACATCACCGGCAGCAGCATGAGCACTAACAACCCTCTCTGCAGTGTCGTGCATTAGAAACACCAGAGGAGCCCGCGGATGGGGAGGAGAGGAAAAGAAAGCAAAACCTTCGCCCTCCTTCTCCCCACATTCCCTTCCACCTCTCCACCTCCTCCATCTCCTCCCTCCATCTCTGTTCCTCTCTCTTTCTCCCGCGTTAACGTACCCGCTCGTGCTCCCACACCAGGTGAAGTCTGTTACATTTCAACCTACAGAACAAAAGTCACAACGCCCCGGGAGCTGAACGTCTCCGCTCAGCCAGCCGACGTGTTTACAGGCCGTCTCTCGCTCTCTCTCTCTCTCTCTCACTCACTCTGTAGCGCTGGCGTGTAATCTGACGCCGGCGGCTCCAGGATACCTCACCGATGCGTTTCCTCCTCTCACCGTCTGGGTTCAGATCGTTGTCGGTTCTCTTATTTATTCCGGGGTTGGGTGTTTTGTCGTTGAACCTGCGTAACAAAGCGCAGTCTGCTGGAGTCGAAGCTCTGGATCACTGCGTCACCTGAAGCATCGCGCGGCTCAGAGGAGCTCTGACCTCAAAGTATTACTACAACACATTAAGGACAAAGGTCAAGGAAAGGTCGTCTTGACTAAATAACATTTCTACATGTTTGCGTTTATAAAGGTGAAGTCCTCATTAAGCCTCCAGAGAAGCTCATGTGAGTGCAGCTTCCTGGTCAAACGCACAGTGAACGTACGAGGAAGTAGAGTTGTTGTCTTTAAATCATGAATCTTTGCAATATAAGGAAAATATTTGACCCAAAACTAATCATTGTATTGTAAAAAAATAAAAAAAGACACTAGACTGTATATTAGCTCACACAGGCTATTCTACAGCACACACACACACACTGAAACAGGTCGCCACAGAGGAAACAGGATGTGAAAATAAGGAGAGTCTGCATTCTTCTTGAGGTTGAATTGTGTTTGTTGACTTGTGAAGACCTTCAGTGTTCTTATTCTGCTGAACACTTCACTTTGTGAACTTTTATTTAAGTGTTATTTAAGTTTTACCTGCAGTGTGAGCGAGGGGGCGTGTGCATGTTACAGGCATAGATGCATACGGCCGTTTCCATGGGAGACGGTTGATTCAGTGCCTTTTAAAAAAACAAAAAAAGAGAGGAGTGACACGAGCCGGAGGGCTAAAGGCTCAGGACGAAGCTTTGTGGGGTTAAAAGAGTTCAAGGAGGCTTAATGAGGACTTTCCCCCCTTTTTAACCCTTTCCTTCCCCTCATCATTTGTGTAAAATATAACCGCGGTTTCATTTTCATTCATGCTGTGCAGTTTTTATCTTACCGACTTATTTATTCCTCTACGGCTTGTACAGCAGCTTTGTTACTTTTCTTTCTTTTTTTTAACTGTTAGTGATATTACGTGGCACACTTGTTACTGTGGATGTGAAGTCAAACGTTCCAGCTTCCTTATGAATACTCGTCTTATGCAACTAAAAGGAGGATTTGTTATTGAGTTTGTTTGTCTCGGATTTAAAGGAAGATTAGTGTCTGTGTGTGTAATGAAAGAAAAAGAGTTTGCTTCCACTGTATCCAGGACGAGAAGAGAGAGAGAGAGAGAGAGAGAGGAATCAAGAATGTTACATGTTTCATCCTTAAGCCACAGATTTTAAAGCTTTTTAATTTGCCGTGTTCTGAGAAGCATCGCCACAGATTCTGTAAACTGGGGCCTTGTTTCAGAGGGTGGGGGGGAGTCAAGGGTTAATCAGCTGTTATGTTTGCATGTGTAATGTCTGTTCAACTCGTTATGATTAAATAAGGTTAAATCCAATTGTTTTGTATTGTTAAGGCGACAGCAGAAGTGACATCATCTTGTCCTTTTGTCTTACTTTTGAGTTTTGGGGTGTTTTGTCTCAACCACACGACGTGAACTTCTTCTCTCCTCACCGTCCAGACCCCCAAAGGTCACCACACGTGTTTGGAACGGGAACAAACCCACTCCTGGGGGACGCGTTGACAGCAGGGGGGGCGAGGGAATAAGAATATGTGTTGTAATTCTGTCAGTAGATGCCATCGCTCCTTTATTCCCCACATCAAATCATCCACACGGAATGTTTCACCTTCCAAAGCAGTTAGAGTTCATACACTAACAGTAGCTGCAGCAATTAGGGAAACTCAGAAGGAACCACAATGAGTACCAAGTAGTACATTTTGGTTCTTCTGCGTATTAAAGCGACGAAAACGAACAACAGGAGGCGGCGAACGCGTCAGGATCTGAAGTTTTCTTATCTTAATTTTACTCATCGGAGATTTTCCAAGTAGCAAATAACCTTTCCATTTGCCAAGTTTTATATCGCTTGTATACAGACACACACTATGTACATACGTGTAGGTGACGGCAGCAGAGGAAGAGGAGGGGGCAGCCCGGTGTGGTTGGGATGGTTTTCACACCGTTCCTTGTCCTCGTTTGAGGACGCGGGGATAGAAAATGTGCTTCCTTCACTGCAACACTTGGAAACGACGTTGTAAATAAAGCTTGTATAAAACCGTCTTCGTCTCCGCTCCGTCTTAGTTTTAGCACCAAGTGTGTATTCACCAGCCTAGTGTGTGTGTGTGTGTGAAACTGGCGTTGTGAGGACGTGAGGTCAGTATTGTGGCATTCTTGACAAAATCTTCTAAGAAACCAGTGAGAGAAGCTGAGAGTGAGTCGAAGTTAGTCATGATGAAGAGTCTGAATGAAGCAGCGGTGATGTCGTCAGGTTTCCAGGCTTGGGTGGGCGTTTATTCCCCTCTATCATCACTCACTGTATGTAACATAAACAGCATAGTGTCAGCTCAGTGTGTAAATCATCATTATATGCTGCTGCGGTCAGACATTCTCTCCAATTTAACACATAGTGACGAATTAATATTAAACAACAGTCCACTGTGTAAATAAAGCCATTGACCTGCAAACCAGAGCAGCACTGTGTGTGTGTGTGTGTGTGTGTGTGTGTGTTGGTTTACTTCTATCCCGTCCAGAAACTCCACAGAATCCAGCGTAATGAAAATAGGAAATGTTAAAAGTGTGAAGATCCTACAGTCCATCGGCTTTAAATGCCAGCAAACATTGTTGTCATTCATCCCAGAGGGCCTTTTTCTTTTTCTTTTCTTTAACTCTGTGTTTCTCAATATTGAAGTAATTATGGAAACTTTCCACTGGGAGGGAAATGGGAGCGAACACGAGCTGTCGTCCCCCTAATGAAAGAGCCTGTTATTATTACTTCATAACTTAACGTTTGGCCGACAATACGGACTTCATGACACTTTCAATTTACATTTCAATCACAACCAGGAGCGATAACACAAGGGCCTCATTGACCAGACGTCAGGTGGAGGCCCTGGCAGAGAGAGAGAGAGAGACAGAGAGAGAGAGAGGGAGAGAAATTCCACCCCTTCTCCTCCTTTACATTATCATTTCTGGCAGGACTTCAATGAGCTGCAGGTGAGAAGTGAACCGGGCGGGGGGGGGAACACACAGTCCACACAGGCAGAGAGTCAAACAGGAAGTGAAAGTGGCCCGAGAGCGACGAAAGCTGAGCAGCGGTAGAGAGACGAGCCGCCTGACAACACAGAACCAGGGAAGGAAAGCTGAGCGGGAATATGAGACACAAATCCTGTTCATGTGTGATGAGTATTTATTAGTTCCTGTCAGATTCTGTGGCGTTGTTACAGCCTGATTGGTTCCATATGAGAAGGTCACTACAGGACCGGACAGGAGAGGGTCACTGCTGCATGATGGGACAATTTGTAGTGGATTTGCACCTTACTTTCAGTCAAACATAACAACCTGAGGATGATCATGTTCTTCATCATCCTCATCATCATCATCGTCATCATTGTCGTCACAGTGTCGGGTAATTCCAGGGTTTTTTTGTGGCTACAAGTGAACAGTCAACGGCTGGATTCCAAACTGGATTTGATGTATTTTGACTGCATGAGACCTCAGAAATGATTCCAAACATTTGTGGTCGTGTTTGGTTCTTCATTTATTTTATTTCTTTGAAATCAGTTTGAGTGGTTTGTGGGGTTTTTTCTTGAATTTTCAATTTGACCTTTGGTGGATTTCTTTTTTTTTTTTTTAAAGAAAATATCAATTAAAAGCAATAATTTTCAAAGATACATTTTTTTTCTTCTTTATTCTCTATTTTGAATCAGAAAAATATATTGAAAGAAGTTCAATCATTAATCCCATTTCCTCCTCACTTGCTTCCAGAAAATTCTTGTTTGTCTTCCTCAATCCCTCCTTTAGATCCTGTGTCAATCTGATGATATCAAACAAACTGCTGATGGAACTTAAGACAAGTTATGTTAAATACCCTTGCAGCAGCAGAGTTGACATCTCCAGACGGTTGCATCATCAAATGTCCATCATAAGTCGCTGCAAGGAATTCCATCTATGCTGGACATGAAGACGACAAAGTGCAAAATCATCAAAATCTTTTATCCATAGTGTAAAAGAAACAAATGTGATGTAACTCTCCAACGTTATTTCACATCAGTGGTTGAGCCTCGTCCTGGTTTTCCCTCAGTGTGCATTTTTGACATTTAGTAACACATTCCAGCCGATTTTCTGTCTCGGACTCGGTGGAATATTTCTGCATGTGTGGGACGCTGTCAGCTGCCACATCCTGCTGACCTCAGGCCGCCGCTCGCTGGCTTTACGCACTCATCACATTGTCTCTCTGTCTCTCTGTCCCTCCGTCTCTCCGTCTCTCTTTCTGCCCTGCAGGTGTTTTGTCTGCTGGAAAAACCCTGCAATCAGATCGACCGACTGCAGAGACCAACAAACCTGTATGAAATAGAGCCTCAGTGTGATCGAAGAAGCTGTTTTTCGGTCGTCTTTCAGGCCGGATTAGCGTATTTTCTATGCCGTTGACCTTTGCCCTTTGCACACACTTATTTCCAGGCAGTTGCTCTGCACTTAACAAGCATCACAAATGGAGCACGTCTTTGGAGATTTACCCCATCATATGGGACGAGACGTTCAAGTTCAGGTGCGCCAGACACACTCTGTCTCTTATGCTCTCTCTCCTTTTCACACACACGCACGCACACACACACACACACATACCGAGAGGGAGTCATAGAGCAGCAGAAACCACTGGACCAGAGGGACGAAGGTAGAGCCAAAGTGAGTCATGCTGGGTGCCGTGACCGCTAAATCAAAGGCCGTGTTTGAACAGCTGCATTCCTTCACACTCCTTCTTCCTCTCTCTCTCTCTCTAGCTCCCTCTCTCTCTGTCTCTCGCCCCGGCTACTATTTTGCCCTGATGCAGATCGGGGGTTAATGGAATAAGTGTGAAGTGAGTGAAGTTGTCGTTGGCGGCGTGCAGGTGTGTGTGTGTGTGTGTGCGCAAGTCGGGATGAGACAGGAGAAACTAGAGCGGCTTGATTTACGGACAAGTGACAGGCGGAGTGAGTCATTGCAGCTTCCATTTCTTCTTTCACACACACCGCCGCCTACCTACACACTCATACATTGTTGGGACGTTAGTGTCCTATGGCAGGATGGATGTGGTAGATGTGTGTTTTCATAGCAAAAGTACATATTCAGATGAAGGCATGAAAACTTGTGCCACGTCTTCTTCCTCAAGCCGCTGAATTAGGAGTCACATGCTGCGTTCAGGCGCAATGGGAAATTGGTCAGTAGCTAATTTACAGCTCAGGAATTGCTAATGACCAGCAACATGGGTTTACCAGTTGTGATGTGTAACGTGAGATTTGAACCTTTTGGACTGGGAGGAAAATGCCGTGTGTATAATATCAGTCTTCTTTACGGTTGCGAAGCTTTTGAGTTGCGTGGTTTTGGTTGTTGCTCCTTAAACACCGTCTGGTATTTACCACCTTTTCAATGAGAGACTGAACGCATCAGCGGTCACAGGCGCAGTAATCAGCTGTAATCATTTACACCTGACGATCATTATACACACACACACACACACACACACACACACACACACACACCTGCAGAGTGTTAAAGTAGCTTCTTGCTTTGATTTCCCCCTTTTATGACATTTTGACTTGTTAGTTTTGGTAATAAAGTTAATGACACGTTTCTAAATATTTAGAATATTTTGTGTTTTACTAGAGCCGCACTTATCGCTCTAACACAGAAGCTCAATTAGTGAGAAGGGAACACACACACATCAGCCTTAAGTGCAAACACACTCCACTCGCTCAGTGTTTAGACTCAAAGTAGTTGACAAGCTGATGTTTATCTCTTTAAACTCTTGATTTTCCCCCTAAAATCTCCCCTTAAGTTCTCGTAAACTTTATTTCATCCTTTATTCGTTCTGTCATTTGGGAAACCCTTCAGAATAAGAGCGCTTCGCCTCTAATGAAGGTCTGGAAGAGGAGAAATCAGTTCTGCAGATGAGCTTTTAACAAACTGTGCTGATCCTTTACAGAATAACATTCCTGAATCGGACACAAAGGATCCAAATAAAGGCGCAGGACGGTTTGGTGTGTGAGCTGCTTTTGATCAGGTAGAGCAGGAAAACATCTGGCTGGACCTCGTTTCCAAGTCGGCCTGGATTTTCTCCGGTTGTGTAAAAGTTGGAGGAAACCTTTTAGACCATCTGGGCTGAAAAACAACAAACCTGGCGTGAAAGAAGCCGGATCAGAAACGCAACGTTGCCAGAGAAGACGTAACATCAGATCTCCTGTGTTTTCCTTGGCTCTACGTCTCTTCCTCCGTCACTCTCAGATACTCTGTCTGCATTATAAAGTCATATTTCATGGAGTTCCGAGGCTTTGGTGAGTTGTGTAACACAGAAACATTGACCGATGGCGACCGTTTCCTCCGGGGATGAAAGATGAGACTTTAATGAAGTTGTTTCCATTCAGGCAGAGCAGGAAAAGGAGCCAAGAACAGCTGAAGATACCACAGAGGTTCATCTGCCTCCACAGGATCAATCTGTAATCAATATCTACCTCTGTCCCACGGGGGACGTTTACACGCCGCCCGTCTCTCACATCTGCTCCCAACCTGAAGGAATCAAACACGCGGACGTATCTGCTGCAGCACTAACACAGAGCAGATGATGCCAGAGAGATGAAGGAGCTCAAACATCATCATCATCATCATTGTCTGCCGAATGAATCAAAATGATTGAAGATTGGCTTTGATTTTGGTGAGAGAGTGAGAGAGGGGAGGGGAGAGAGAGCGGGAGAGAAGGAACGAGAGAGGGAGAGAGTGAGAGAGAGAGACGCAGAGAGAGAGAGAGAGAGATAGAGGGACAGAGAGAGAGCGCAGATAGAGGGACAGAGAGAGAGAGATGGAACGAGAAAGGGAGAGAGAGGGAGAGAGACAGAGATAGAGAGAGAGGCGCAGATAAAGGGACAGAGAGAGAGTGTGTCCTTAGCTTCTCTCTGATCTTTGCAAACACAGTTGTAACATATTTGTTTAAGTCAGTGACATCCTTCATTGAAGCTTGTGTCTTCATGCTGTGAGTGCAGTTTGTGAATCGTCCCCCTGAGGATCATGGACTCAAAAACCCTGAGAACCTCTTTATTAATAAGAGCTTATTTGTAGTTAAATTTCAAATAAGATTTCTTACAAGATAAAACAAAAACTAAATCACGGCTGGAACTTATTTATTATTATATTCTTGGGAAATACTTTAATAAAAAGTGTGATAAATAACAAACAGAGCCCAGGAAAGTGTGTGTGTGTGTGTGTGTGTGTTGGCTCAAGGTGGTTTTCTAACCTGCAGCCCTGCTTTGCTTCAGTCTCCATCTGTTGCTTTTGTTGCGTTTGCCCTTAATTCTGTTTTGGTTTTGCACAGAAATCTCCAAAGCGAAGAGTGGTGAAGCTACAACGCGCAGTACTTTCTCCAGTAGCTTGACAGTAGCTCGGTTATAGCAGTCAAACCACACCCACACACACACAGGTGCTCACACTGCACCCTTAAACATCTCCCAGCCTGCATCACTCTTCCAGGTCACCTCGCTAAGCCTCATAGGAAATGTGGTCCAGATCCGTCACAATGCTACTTCTTTTTTGGATCTCCTCATATCATCTTCCCAGCTTTGAGCACACACACAATTGTGCCTCAACCGCTCATCTTGTGTCTTCATGCTGTGAGTGCAGTTTGTGAATCGGCCCCCTGAGGATCATGGACTCAAAAACCCTGAGAACCTCTTTATTAATAAGAGCTTATTTGTAGTTAAATTTCAAATAAGATTTCTTACAAGATAAAACAAAAACTAAATCACAGCTGGAACTTATTTATTATTATTATTATATTCTTGGGAAATACTTTAATAAAAAGTGTGATAAATAACAAACAGAGCCCAGGAAAGTGTGTGTGTGTGTGCGTGTGTGCGTGTGTGCGTGTGTGTGTGTGTGTGCGCATGTCTGTGTGTGAGTGAGACACTCCAGCTTCCAGTAAACGCGTTCTGCCATGAACACCATATTTGCTTTGATGTGTGTGACTAAAGCTTCAGTTACACACACACACACACACCACATCCAGCACACTGAGCCACTCGCCGCTCTGTGTGTCGCTCCGCGTTAATGTCACGTTTGTTTTCGCCAAACTGAGGCCGACATGTTTACAAGAATCACATCACTGAATGCCAGCATCAACAATAACAACGCCGCCGCCGCGACCACCAAGCCCGTAAATAAACTGTGGAGAGGTGATGTAACACATCCGCAAGGTCTGTGTGTGTGTGTGTGTGTGTGTGTGTGGTTAGGGAAGCTATAGATCAGAGGTGATGGGATTACATCACAGTTTATAGATTTTGTTTGTTCCTATCACCTCAATCCAGGACGTTAAAATAAATCAATAAAGATGAAAACTGTAATTATAGAACAAAAGAAAGTCGAAATTTGAGTGTGATGTTTCAAACTGCGTGTGTGTGTGTGTGTGTGTGTGTCCACGTGGGTCCAGTCTTGCCTCTGTGTGTGTGTGGACTCACACACATGAATCCACACTGCACCTGCTCCTTCTCAGGCCAGATGTGGATCACGCCTCGTTCACACTCACGCAGCTGTGCAGCGTCGGCCAAGAGAGCAGACATGTTAGTGCTCACACGGCCTGAAGACTCAAGCCTGAGGGGAACAACAGAACTTCTTTTAATGTAGCTATGCTGATGAGCGGTTGAGGCACAAGTGTGTGTGTGCTCAAAGCTGGGAAGATGATATGAGGAGATCCAAAAAAGCAGTAGCATTGTGACGGATCTGGACCACATTTCCCATGAGGCTTAGCGAGGTGACCTGGAAGAGTGATGCAGGCTGGGAGATGTTTAAGGGTTCAGTGTGAGCACCTGTGTGTGTGTGGGTGTGGTTTGACTGCTATAACCGAGCTACTGTCCAGCTACTGGAGAAAGTACTGCGCGTTGTAGCTTCACCACTCTTTGCTTTGGAGATTTCTGTGCAAAACAAAAACAGAATTAAGGGCAAACGCAACAAAAGCAACAGATGGAGACCAAAGCAAAGCAGGGCTGCAGGTTAGAAAACCACCTTGAGCCAACACACACACACACACACACACACACACACACACACACACACACACACACACACACACACACACACACACACACACAGACAGAGTTCTTGGAGTGCATCTGGTCCATGTTACACTTTAACCAGGACCACAAACACATGAATGAAGCCAGAAACACAGGAGAGGAGTAAAAGGTGAAGCTGATGCTCCATAGATCGCAGAGCAAATAAATAACCGCTGCTAATAATAGAAATGACTTCATTCATTATTTAAAAAAAAAGTAACAAGTGATCATGAAGAATCAGGACGACAAAAAGGTAAACAACCAGAATCAATGTGAGGGAAACAGCGTCTGTGCAGGCTGCTGGGTTTGGCCTCACGCGCTGGAAATATCTCCTTTCTGACCTATGCTGACCCTGACACACACACACACACACACACTCACACACACAGAACTCCAGACAGGCCCAGTCAGACACACACACACACACACACACACACACACACACATATTGGTGCCAGGTCTTTTCAATCAGGGTGTAATGTGCTGTGAAGCGAGCCGAGCATGGTCGATATGAGCCACCATCTGTAAACTGACTCAGTCATGTGAAGAGAAACAATGCAGCTTACTGGAAAACTCCTCTTTCTCTCTTCTTCTCTTCTTCTCTTCTCTTCTCTTACTGGAAGCATCGTATGTGGTCTGTCTCCAGGATAGCGTCAAAATAATAGAAACATGAGGGATTTGTAGAGCGATTACGCACGGAGACGTAGAAGTAAACTATAGGAAGCAAACACAGACACACACACACACACACATTTGCGTCTTCTGCTTCTATTTTCTGTCTCACTCTGCCTTAAGTAATACATCACATATGCTGTGTATCATTATATCAGATAGTGTTTGTCACCAGAGATGGAGAACAACAGAGAGAGAAGATGAGAGGAAATCCAGAGAGAGAGAGAGAGAGAGAGGGAGAGAGAGAGAGAGAGAGAGAGGGAGAGAGGGAGAGAGAGAGAGTGGCGTGCGGGTCAAGCAACAGGATCAAATGCGTCCAGCTCCCAATCTGTGTAAAATGAAACATATGTGGTCATTTCCATATTGCGAAAAATCCTTTTGAAGATTTTCCTGCGCTGAGACAGAATCAGATGGGGATTTTTTTTTTTTTTTCGCCGGCCGCCCCTCAGAAGATCACAATGCTGTTTGATCCTCGCCAAACAGAACAGACTTTCAAGTGGAAATGTACAGATGGAGTTTGGGTATTGACAAGAGACTTCAAACCGGAGGGGACGGGCTCGGTGGAGGAAAGGTGTCGCCTGCGTTTGATTGTTGGATTTGACGCTTTTTACTTCAAATGAAGAATAGAGCTCTCGCTGCCGTTTCCTTGTGTTGTGACAGAAACGCACAATATCCTCATAATATTACAAAGAAATAGGTATTATAAAAACATTTGAGATGCTGCCGTGTCATCTGGTTTGAAGTGAAGGAGACCTCCTACACGCTCTGGCCGCCTCCTACACACTCTGACTGCCTCCTACACACTCTGACTGCCTCCTACACGCCCCAACCGCCTCCTCCACGCACTGACCGCCTCCTACAACGCTAAACCCGTGTTTTGACACAACGGGTGACCTTCGGGCTTGCCCTTTGACCTCACGTGGAGCTTAAGTCGAGACCCGCGATGTGCCGTTTCCACTCGCTGTCACGAAGTGGAATCAAGGATGAAAGAGAGCAGCAGTTTACAGGTTTTTACCTCCTGGTCTCTGACGTTACACAGAGCCCAGGAGGATGATGTATGACACATAAGTATTTCTATAGAGCTGCCCCGGTCATGCTAAGTGGGGGGATAATGGAAATAAAGAACAGGTGTGTGTGTGTGTGTGTGTGTTTGTGTGTGTGTGTGTATGTGTGTGAGTGTGTGTGTGTGTTGCCTCTCTACAAATCACATGCCTCTCCACCTTTTCAGACATTATAGAGGAAGCAGCTGTAGGAGTTCTTTTTTCTTTTTCAACACAAACACCCAGTGCAACACGAACACGACACACACACACACACACATCAACCCACACAGCAGGCTCTACTTTATCTGTTCTACCTGGTGGGGTCGCTGGGCTGTGGTGTGTTTACATGTTTGCCTCTGTGCTGGAAATAGAAATTCTTACGGTGGGCTCAGAACTTTTCAATCAAGCCATGTGTTGTTTTGGCTCTCATCTGTTCCTCATGCATCCATGTAATGTATTTGCATTAAGCAGTGTTGTCTGTCTGTTGATGTGAAGTCACATGTTGCACTGGACTTACTGGCACTATAACTTTGTCCACTAGGGGGAGCTGTGGCCGCCCAGGGGAGCAGCTCATGTATGTTTGTCTCTATGGATGTTTGCATGTTCTGATACAGCGTGTCTGTCCTCATGTCCACCGTGTAAACATGTCCCCCTCCTCCTCCTCCACACACACTCCCGACGTCATACAGCCACCTGGGGATATTACATGAACTAATTTTTTTGGACGCATTTGTCTTATATCGGATTTTCTTTGGGGTCCCCACTGATGTTTTATTTGTCTGTAAACAGTAAAGAGCGTAAACAAGCTGCTCCGTGTCAACACGCCGCCGTGTATTTACTCAGACGGCTGACAACATCAACATGTGCTCACTGCCCCCGTGTGAACCAGCGGCTGGAGGTACGGAGCACAGCACGCACCACATAGATCTCTCTCTCTCTCTCTCTCTCTCTCTCTTGTAAATGTATGGACAACTTTCCTATAGATAAATAGATAGATAGATAGATGTTAAGGTACATTGAGATGTGTACACACACACACACACACACACACACACACACACACACACACACACACACACTTCCTCAGCTGTTTTCACCTACAAACTCAATTACGCTGTGAAGCAAAACTTCATCATCAACCTCGCAACAAACGCACTCAGTGTGCACGGATGCAAGATCTACCATCACGTTATGCAACTTGAGCACACGCACACGCAGGCACGCACGCACACATGCTGGTTGGAGCGTCACAGCGGGATTTCTATGCGTTCCATTTCTATGCTCGCCTGTGTGACCGAACAAAGCGCCGTTATTGCGCTGTTTTCTCATGTTAATGGCTCCGGTTTGTAAAGCTTCAATTAGCAGGATGTGATAATCTACACACGCATCTCTGCTGGCTCCCCTGCTTACCTGCAGACCCCGGAGACCCAAACTCAGCCTCAAAGTCTAGTCTAGGTCTAATCTCATCTCCACGCTTCATCTGTGCAGTTCTTTTTAGTTCCGCTCCTGTTTAGTTCATGTAAAGACCTGAAGGACTTGATTGAATAGTGTGAATGGAGAAAGAGCTGGATGCGTCGCGGGCGGGGTTATGTTTAATCAGATTACGAGTGTGTGTGTGTGAGTGTGTGCGCGTGTGTGTTTGTGCGTGCGTGTGTTTGTGTGTGTTTTAAAGGGGGGGGGGGGGGGGGGGCAGGCCAGGCAGTCAGTCAACCTAGGGGGTAGGTAGAGTGGAGTGGATGCGCTCACACACACACACACACACACACACAGAGAGAGAGAGAGAGAGAGAGAGAGAGAGAGAGAGAGAGAGAGAGAGAGTTTGCAGGAGCAGATCAGTTTGCAGAAAAGTTTTGGTTTTGATCAACTTTTCTTCTCAGTTTCTTCTGGAATCATCGTCACTTTCTTCTCGTTGGTATAACCGCGAACCATCAGAGAAACCTAGCGAACCGAACCGAACCTCCCTGAGTCTCCGCTCTGGCCTCAGGTGCGGAAGACTCGGCGCGGACCTGCTCGGACGCTCCGCTTTATTGTTTTCCTTGAGTCTTGTGCGTAAAAGTGTCGGAACATCTCGGAGGAAGAACGAGGCGATGCAGAGGAGGAGGAGCGGGCCGGAGGTGCGGAGCGAGGCGGAGAGAGAGCGACAGAGCCCGGCTGTGTGAGTGAGGGACTGAGGGAGGATGACGCGACCCTCCGCCGATCAATGACCGCAAACACGCGTGGAAACGGCGGCCCACGGAACTGCGCACCGCGTCCCCGGCTCGGGCCCAACATGACTCCGGTGTCCGGCGCGCTCCCGGCGGATCCCCGTCAGCTCGTCTCACGTGACCGCACGGCGCTGTGGAAGTAGGATTCGAGCATATAAAAAACAACAACAACACTGTGTGGGGACTGTGGTGCAACACGTTTCGGAGTAACAAACACACACACTCACATACACACACACACACCAGGAGAGAGAGAGACCATGCGGGGCTCTTGGGGCTCTTGGGGCGCCCTGATCCAGTCTTGGCTCCTGCTGCTGGTTCGAGCAGATCAGTGGAGGATGAAGGACTCCGACAACTGCGAGCTCCACAGACAAGTAAGTAAAAGTAAATGTGAGCTGGAACACAAAGAGCCTCAAAGTGACATTTTTCCTTCTGTTATCTTGTCATGTTTGGTCACTGTGTTCAGTCACTGTGTTCAGTCTAATGAGCCTAATGTTGTTTTGGGTCAAGACCCTTTCATCAGTTTCGTACATCTTCTCGTACATCTCTACAATGAGTAAGAGAGAGTTTAAATCTGGTCCAAACAGCTCTGATCCCCTGATTCCACAGTCAAAGAGGCTTTATTCAACCTATTTCTGCTGTTTTTTACTTAGTTGGTTGGTGTTTTAGTGAGTGATTCTGTTTGAATTGGCTCTGATCACATTGGTCTGCTCTGCTTCTCAGCAGCCTGACAAACGCTGACATGTGTATTGCTTGTTTGGCACTTGGGTCCTAAGTGGCCTG
The DNA here is from genome assembly GCF_046128005.1 of Genypterus blacodes. Classification (NCBI taxonomy): domain Eukaryota; kingdom Metazoa; phylum Chordata; class Actinopteri; order Ophidiiformes; family Ophidiidae; genus Genypterus; species Genypterus blacodes. The sequence goes on from NW_027466836.1 coordinate 474,966, forward strand.
TTAATAACTCATTATCAGTAAGTTAGCAGCCTGACCAATAAACAGCCTGGCAGACAAAGTGCTCGCCTGTTGTTTGGTGTCAGACGGACTTTTCATTAACGACAACAACCTCAATGGCTTAACGTCTTAACACCGTCTTCCTGTTTTCCCACCAATGCATCCACCGTCTCCTTTCTTCCCCCCACAGCAAACTGACCTGAACTCCTTCTTGTGGACAATCAAACGGGACCCGCCCTCTTATTTCTACGGGACGATCCATGTTCCCTACACGCGTGTCTGGGACTTTATCCCGGAAAACTCCAAGCAGGCCTTCCAGGAGAGCAACATTGTGTATTTTGAGCTGGACCTCACTGATCCCTACACCATCTCGGCTCTGACCAGCTGTCAGCTGCTTCCTCAGGGCGAGAACCTCCAGGACGTCCTACCCAGGGACATCTATCGGAGACTAAAGAGACACCTGGAGTACGTCAAACTCATGATGCCGTCCTGGATGACGCCGGATCAGAGAGGGAAAGGACTCTACGCGGATTACCTCTTCAACGCCATCGCTGGGAACTGGGAGAGGAAGCGTCCGGTCTGGGTGATGCTGATGGTGAACTCGCTGACGGAGGCGGACATTAAGACCCGCGGCGTGCCGGTGCTGGACCTGTATCTGGCCCAGGAGGCGGAGAGGATGAGGAAGGTGACGGGCGCCGTGGAGAAGGTGGAGGAGCAGTGCCATCCGCTCAACGGGCTCAACTTCTCCCAGGTGAGTTTGAGGGTCACACAGTGAGATCATCATCATCATCACCAATGTGCAGGTGTTACAGAAAAGAACCAGGAGGGAAAATAGGAAAATTCTGTGTTGGGAATTCCTGATTTTTCCCTGTGTTCCGATGTGTGGATGAGGAGGGAAACGGGTGTGTCGCTTTGGGAATGTGAGTGATTGTAAACGTACTTCGGTAGCGAATGTCTGCACATGTAGTAAGAATGTTGTTTGGTCTGGGGGGGGGGTCAATGCTGCGGTTTCCTATTATTTCAATCAAGTAAACGTCACATGGAGCCTCTTGAAACACTTCATTTGAAGGAGTTGAAAGGCCTGAAATACTCGCTGCTGTGTGGATTGAAGTATAGTTTTTCTCTTTCTTGCTCTGAAAGTGGCCTGCAGAATCCCCCGCTTCCTCCTCCCTCCTCCCTCCTCCCTCCTCCTCCTCCTGCAGAAGGTGTAGCGTTCATAATCAGCTGTGCAAACAGTCGGCCGTGCTCGACCACGTCCTTTGTTATTAAAGAAAAATGGATCCTAATGGCCACGGCCCTGAAATCAGCCCTCCCAAAAAAAGAAACCTTGTTCTTCACGCCGGCGCACTTAAGTCGCCTTGTCTGCCCGTCTGTCTGCCCGCCTGTCTGCCCGCCTGTCTGCCTGTGGCCCTCAGTGACCCCCTTTCCCTTTCTACAAACATCTCTCAAAGGCAGCACTCACTATGAAATCATGTTTCGTATTATTGAGGCATTTCTGCTGCTTCTAATGCTGTTTGGGAGCTAAGGGGATTACACTTGACCGTTTAGCCCTTAACACCCAGAAGCTTCAAGTGTTGTTATTTTAAAGCGGGGGCTCGTTGGCCCCAGAGACCATAACTCTCTCCTCTAACCGCCCCGGCTGCACTTTCATCCGCATTCTTTCCCTGGATGTTGCAGATACAAAGTGTCAGCCGTGATAGAGGACGGTTCACGGTATTCACGCTGCGTGTTGTTGAATGGCTTTTCTTCTCTTGTTGGTTGTTTGTATAGATGATGAATGAAATAAGCGATCCAGCTTCAGACCTCTGAGGGAATCGCATCCACTCAGGGTAAACACTGAAGTCATTCCTTTTGTCTGCTGTACTCTCATGCAGTCATCTTCTGGCAGATCTAATGCAGCTTTTTTTTTCATTCTGTTATTCTAAATAATCCTGAGAGTTATGGTTACTCAAACAAGAAGGCTGGAATCTGGGATCGGAGTTACACGGAGGAGGGAAAATTCCCATCCCGGAGCTTCCAGGCGGCACGTTTACACGCACGATAGAGCTTGGGTTGTAATCAGATGAAGGCAATAAGTGGTTTGATTCAGATGTCACGTAAACGCCGCAATCTGAGTGAAATCGGCATGAATGGACGTCAGTGTGAAGGTCCCAGGTTACGCAAGACTAACTTGATTTACTCCAGCACGTAACCATTCCGCTGGCTTGTAATCGCAGGAAACCTCACGCATGCACGCCGTTCGAGGACACATAGCGAGCTTCCTCCTAAGCAGACTTGTGTATGTACAGAGACGTACAGGATCTGGTTTTTCATCGTATTTTACTGTAAGAGTGACAGAGAGTTTACAAAATTACACTGAATTGCACCCGAACAAGGTCACTTTTGTTATTCTAATCTGGACGTTGGATCAATTTAAAGATATTTGGCGCTCAGTTGGGTCTTCACCACACAAGCTGTGAGCTGATGTGAGAAGCCGCCCGGAAGTAGGAAAGAGATCAGTTTCAGGTCAAAGGTCAAAGGTCATAGGGTAACACTTTACCATCTAACTAAACTTCACTACCCAACTTGTCCAGATCCTGATTCTGAGTCTGAGTCTGAGTCTGAGTCTGACACCACAGCAACATAACACAGCATCACGCTCCATAATTTCCACACTGGGCCTCCATCTCTTCAGCAGCAGTTTGATGGACGACCCGGCCTGCTGGCTTCAAGCGGCCCACTCTCTATTTCACACTCTTTTTCCTTCCCAGTTTTGGACGCGTCGCTGAAAAGCACAATTCCCATTTGAAAGCCTTTTCAGCTCAACTCAGCTGTAAGATGCACAGATAGAGGGCGACGAGTGAGATACTACCTCTTGGTAAAACAATGCCGCCGCCATGGCAGCCACTCATGACGGAGCGCTGTGTTTTATCAGGCCGTGACTATAGAGAAGCCTAGTCACAGGCTGTAAGAGTCTGTGTTTTCACTGGCCATTTACAGCTGAGGCGTGAAGCGGAGCGTGAAGTTCAACAGAGGTAAAAAGGAAAATAAGATATTTGACGTATTGAAGCGGTATCAGCAGCACCGCGTTCCTGCCAGACGCCGTTACTGCGGAAAGAGACGGATACCAGCTTGTCTCCACGCAGAGATGTTTAAAATGCTAATTGTTTTTCAACGGTTGAAGTAAAGTTGGAAGGAGAAGCTCATTTGATGTGAAACCGTATACGGCTCCCGTCTTGTCGTCGGCCTCGGGGAAAAGCCGAGTCGGCATTTTTTCCGCGTTCTTTGTGTTCTGGCGTTGTGTCGGCACGATCGTCAGACTGGTGATGCTGCGGAATGACTTGAGTTTGTAATGTGAAGCATGAACACGAACGCTGAGGGTCTGCGGTGGCACAGTCGCTCCCGATGTCTCCCTCTCCATTGGTCCCCCTCTTCTTTTCCAGACGAAGATCTGAGAATATGGAGCTCCTCAAGTGTTTTAAGTGAGACACCAAAAGGGCTGCAACTCATGAATATGTAAATATCAGTAAAAGCTTCCACAGATATTCACTTTACTGCAGATAGAAGCAGCAAATCTACACTTTTAAGAAGCAAAATTTGAGGTTTTTACTTGATAATTGACGAAAATGTTTGACAGACATTCTTTGAGTGAAACTGAAGAGGAACCAAAGTGTTTTGTTAAAAAACGGGTTGTTCTAAACGCGGTCAGTCTACACGTGAGCCAGTCCGTCTGTCTGTCAGCATGGTTTAGGCCCTTTGAGCTCATTTTTCCGAGTACATTTCCTTTCCTCCGATCTCTCATGACTGCCCTGATTCCCGCTCGGCGCCCCTCATCTTTTGATGCGCGGCTCAGTCGGGCCCATTACACTAAGTGAGCTTTTGGAGCACAACAATAGCGGCATGAAGGAGCGCTTTCTCTGTCACAACCCACAGGACATTCCACACCTCAGTGGAGCGGACCTGCTAATGAAAGTGTTGTTTCTTTCCTCCATCACTGGGAGTAATGGTGCATGCAGAGGTGATGAATGCAGGTCTCAGTGTACGCCTATGAGAACAGGGCAGGAATGCGTTGGCTTCATTCACCAGCAGGACGAGCCGGGCCCGGACGTGGAGCTGCGGCAAGCGGCCATTAGAGCGGGAAGCCGTGCTGCTGTCGCCTTCGTCACGTCCCGGCGTTCCTTCTGTTTGACAACACGGCGGCTTTCATTTGAGGCTCTCTGGTTCCACCGGCCAAGAACCTGACGCAGCCCAAACAGAACTCATCTGATAACCTCAGAAAAATGCAGCTTTGTCGGCCCGAAAACACAGTTGAGTTCTCATTTAGTGTGTGATTAGTTCCAACTGCTGCTTTAGGCTCAGACGGATTTGTATGAAAAATATTTCTGTTGGATGAAAAATTAGTTTTTTTCTCTCTCTCTCTCTCCCTCTCTCCCTCTCTCCCTCTCTCCCTCTCCCTGCTCCCCCCTCCCTCCCTCTCGCTCTCCTGTGCACCTCTTTGCCCGGAGAGACGCACAAGATATGAGGAAATTATTTTACTAACCGAAAGCAAACACAACTTCTGCCTGATGTGAAACTGAGCGTGAAGCAGCCTCCAGAGCTCTGGCCATTTTAACCCAATTATCATATCCTCCAGCCTGTCTGCAATCTAGACATTTCCCTGCCCAATTTCAGAAGAATGTTGTTTAAATGTGGCTATAATAAGCACATCAGGCCCAAACCAAACTTTTACATTTGATATTTGCCAGTGTCCTGCTCCAGAAATGATACCTGTCAGGACTTTGGGACTGAAAAGTGTTTAATTCCTCCTTTGATGCAACGCAGATTGACTCCGGGGTCACGAGACGTTTTTCAGCGCCGAGAGCCTGAAGCACAAAGCTGTCTCGCATGCTGGGTCTGTGTATATTAGCAGTGAATAAATCAAAGTACATTTTGTCCTTGAATCAGCAAATTCATGGGAAAGTGTCTCAGGACATCATGCAGATCTGAGAGGTGGCGTACGAGGCGAGGGCTCACTCTGTCCCCAAGCCTATTGGACGGGACAGACGCTGTCACAAAGCGTGAGCATCTCCAAACTCCCACACCCGCGTCTGTCTGAGCTGTAATCACCGCTAAGTGTGTGGGTTATGTAAATGCTTTGAAAAGCCGAGTCGGAGTTCCCGGTCGGCACAATGGCCGCCCTTATTTTCCAGCCGCGGCGTGGGCACGGCTTTGGGCGAGCTGCCACACGTTTGCAGAGTTTGCCCACAGAGGGGCAATCGGTCTGGATGCTTTCGGTAATGAGATGAAACGGCAAAATGAGATGAACGACAGTGACGGAGGTGTGTGTGCACGGTGTGTGTGCACCAGGGTCTGTGTGCACATGTGGAAGCAGTTTTGTCTCTGTGAGCATTTGCATATTTGTGTTGTGTATGTGCTGCACGTGAGAGAAAGAGAGTGTGTGTGTGTGTGTGTTTGCATGCCAGTGTTTCCTATAAATCGCTCTTATTTCACTACAAATTTGATTAGGGCTCATTTGTCTCGCTGAACAGAACCACGACGATGCACTGTAGTTATTCACTGATGGTGCATACGGAGCAGAATAGCCGGCGGTGATGAAATCCTATATGTGCAGGCATCGCTGCCAAAAAAACTCAAAGATCACAAGAAACGCACACAAATCTATCAAGCTCCCAAAGGTATTTGATCAAAAATACTCATCTGGTGCCAAATCATCGTCCGGACCTCGACTGGTCATTGACTAAATAGACAAATAATGAAGCAAGAGGACATTTGATTCTGAAAGTACTTTGCTGCATCCAAGTTGATATCATAACAAGAGATCTTAACAGGAAACATGTGTCAATTCTGTGTATGTACATATGTATGCGCGTGTGTGTGTGTGTGTGTGTGTGTGTGTGTTTCCAACGTGTCCTCACAGTTCCGCTCGCGTCTCAGCTTCGCGTCACGCTGACTGAAGGTGCCTGATTTCCTCCCCACTGTTGACCAAACAGTCCCATATTAGATGTCTCCTGGCGTTTCCTCAGACATTATCTGTCCATCTGTCTGGATACGCGACACCGGAGACAAAGACGTGATACCAGTCTCACTTTGGAAACCGTCCTGGTTTACAGCCAGAAACTGGAGCGTGAAGCCTGTCAGCGAGTCGCCACCAAGCCAGTGACTGAACAGAGGACTGGACTGGTTGGATTGATGGTCTTCTTAGATGATAGAAGAGGAGATCAATACCGTTGTAGATTGTATTTGTTCTTATCAGCTAAGATATTCTTTGGGACATAAATGTGGGGACAAGGGGATGCATCAGTTGTTTTGCAGGGGTACTTTTCAAGGGTTAAAAATGGAAAAACCGGATGAAGGACCGATGCCGAGCGTCAAACCCGCAACCTGTTTGATTTTTAGGTGAACACAAACTCCAAATCAAGACATTCAGGGGGAGTAACGTGCAGCTCAAAGGCGGCGCCGCTATGTTGGCACTCGTCTCCATCCGCTTTCACCGGCTGTATTCTATAACATGTTAGGGAAGAGCGTGATCTGATATTCCATGTACCTGAGTGATAAGGACACGGAAGAATCCACCCTGGCTCACGTATCGCTTGGCGTTCCCTCAGACTGTAAGTTGCTCAGAAAGGTTTAAACCGTCGCAGATCTTTGTGTAATCTGAGCAAACCGCCTCTGTGTTGCTGTTATTTAGTAAAACGATCTTACAAATCAGATTTTCCATCATCCATCATCGTCTTTCCTGTCTTCTAAGTATATTTCAATGAAAGCCGATCGGTGAGGCGGACGTTGCCAAAGCTGCGCCAAAAGAAAGTAGCTTAGATCTTTAGAGAGTATACGTAGCGATGGCGTATAGCAGGATCCCCCTGCAGAACGCTGCAGGCTCTCCCTGTTGTGTAACACTTGAAGGCTTCTGTGGCCCAAGCTGAGATTTAATAGCTGGTCTCCTTGGTGAAGGTATGTGCAGCCTGGGGAGGCCTCACAGCATCGATATCACACTGCACCTCTGAAGTGAAATGGAACGTCTTCATCACGGAAGGTTCTAGACATGTAAAAGCCAAAGCGAGACATTCTTCAGCTCTATCACAGGCTTGGCCGGGTCACAAACAGTATGGAGACCTTAGAAACTCGACACTTGACTGATGTTTGAACAGGAGAAGGCGCCGTGTTCGTGGTTATGACCTGAACCTCCATCTCTCCACCGTATTCGCTTAATCTTCCCATCCAATATGAAGTCTTATGAAGCAAGGACACGGTCGTTCCAAGATGTTCTGCTGGACGTGCGTTTGCTCCGATTGGCCCAACTGAAGATTGATTAGGAATGGAGGAAGTTGTGTAATTCCTCAGTCTTGGCCAACGAGCAAAGGCCTCCAGTCGTTTCCCCAAGTCTCACATTATGCAGATGACATCATAATGAATTGCTGTGACAGTGTTCCTTCCTTGTTTGCACCCTATTTGTCTTGTTACCCAGTAGATGTGACACAATCCGTGACGTCAACCGCCGCCTGACATGTGTGTCTACGCCACCCCGTTTGTCGTGGCAGTGAGTGTGTTGCACATTGTTGGGAAACTCTCCGGGAAGTCTTATGTACGGAATGAGGAGGAGTGTGAGAGAGGAGAGTTTGCTGAGACACGTGAGGAGAACAGGAAGTGTGTTTGATTTTACAAGAGCCAAGAGCGTCTTCAAGCAGATTTTTTTATCTTTACGGACCTCAGAGTGTGACGGCGGCGTTTTACAGAGCAGGCGGTCGGCAGGGAGCCTCTTCACTCGCCCCTCTCTCTCTCTCTCTCTCTCCCTCGCTCTATAGCTGAATGCTTGTTGCCATGTTTTTCTGCACCGTTCAAAAGGGACATAGTAGCACTGGAAGCGTCTGCGTTTGGAGGCTTTGGGAGCCACTTGGCAGTAACCAAACCACCCTGCTGGTTTTGGCATGTGAAGCGGTCCAGTGCAGCCACCCACAAGGCATCCGTGCACGTTAGAGGAAGACTGTGAAACACTTGTTGTATCCCGAAGACTTTAAATAAACAATGAAACGAGTAATAGACTTTCCAAAGTGTTATCTGCTGTTCCTTCGATTGTCCTCGCGCTATTTATTATCCTATGTCAAACCGCTGCCAGAATACAGTTTGGTTTCTATATCTTCCAGTAATGCGTCGGAATCTTGTCAATGCCTTGTTACATGATATAAATTGGTTCCAATCCGATGAGCTTTGGTGCCTCGGAGGCCCCTGCCAGCGTACAAACTTGACCTTGTTCACTGGTGGTCTCGCGGCTGCTGGAGTGAAGTCATGAGGCTGAGGTGTGTTTGGAGCTCCGTTAAGCAAAGACCTTGTTTCCAAGCCCCAAAGTGCTGTGGTTGTGGTCTAAGTGGCTGGGATTTATTCATGTTGAAGAGGAGGAGAGAGTGTGTGTGTGTGTGTGTGTGTGTGTGTATGTATGTGTGTGTTTAAGAAAAAACAAAAAAACACAGCCAGTTTTTTTATTCACTGTTTCACAAATATGAAACATTTTCAAGCTGTACACACTCTCTAAGTGCTCTGAGCTCTTTACAAATCACTTTAGAGCACCGCAAACATTTCTATCTGATCTGGGCTTTTACATGACATTGAAATTCATCTTTGTCTCTTTCATCTCTTTCATCTTTTTACTTTTTCTGAGTATAATTAGAAGTTTGGAGCCCACATATCCACATTTAATTTAGAATGAATGCGACGTTCCAGAGGCTAAAGACGCTCTCACTCCGGTCTGATGTCTTTGCTGAGCTCCTCCACCTTATTTAAACTAAGAGCTCAACACCCACAGATCTACTTAACGCTCACTAACTAGCAGCTTTTTCACATGTATAACTAATGTCAGTTCTACGTAACAGTAATTAGAATCATTGTGATGCTGATGTCATGTTTGTTTGCTGCCCATCATTCCCTCCATTGTGGTGTTAAGTGCAGGTTTGTGCTGCCACAGACCCCGAGGTCGTCATTATTGCTGAGCTGCAGCAGTCAAGCTGCCAATTAGCATGAGAGTGGGACAAATAAGGGACGGACGCTCAAAAAGAGATTGATATTCTCCTGTATGTGTGTTTGTATGGATGTGTTTTGCGTGAGCCGTAATGCTAGACGTCAGTAATCTTAACAAATCGAAGCTGCCAAATAGTGATCTCACACACATTTAGTATTTGTTTGTGTCAATCGAAGTTTTCTCTGATCAATACACACTCAGTCACAGGAACAGGAAAGTTGCACATTATTGTAGTGTGTGATCCAAAACGTGAAGTTATGCTATTCATGCTCTTTAAAATTTGCATTATTCAGCCATTAAGGCAATAAATCAACCTCTCTGTCATGATTGAATTTTGAGGACAGTTAGATATGACAGGAATCTGAAAGATAAACAAGCTTGTCCCCCGTGAACATCAGCATCTCACGGTTTGACATCTCCTCCTCCGACAAACTGCTGCTGGCAGGCCGGAGCTCCTGTCCGCCGGCCAGGTTTGAGCCGTCCTGCGGGCGGTCGGGCTCGGAGCCAGAGACTCAGACGGGCCAAACGTGGACCGGCTGGACCGCAGCCCAGCGTTGCTCGGCCAGAAACTGTCCACAAGATCCAACGCAGAGGATTAATGGTCACTGATGGACCACAGAATGTCACCTGGAAATTGTCGGAGGTTTGTATTTAACGTCCGCGCTGAAGTGGAGCGTAATTGATTTGCCGATTCACAACATAAGCGATTCCAAAGAAGACAAAGAAATGAGAAACGCTTTGTTATTTTTCTGTCATGTACTTTGACACAGACCAACCTCTTTATCCAGGTCATTATAATTTCATGAGGTAATCCTATAATATTGGCCACAACCAGAGGTATAAAGTAATAATGTAGAAACACTTAAATATGTTTCTGGGACAATTTGGGACACAAGTAACTCCTTTTACTTCACCGCATATTCCAAATAAAACGACTTGAGTGAAAATAGCAATTGAGTATGTGGAGAAAATGAGAATAATGAGGGAAAAGAGTGTTAATGTTATGAGAATGAAGTCCTAAAGTCCAGTTGTGATCCAGAACAGGAGTCTCTGAGTGACTGTGTCAGGAGGAGCAGATATAGTTGAGCTGAGCCGATACTTCACCTCTTGACTTTCTGGCTCCAGTCTGCATTTTTCGTAGGTTTTTAGTGGAATTTCACAGGTGAGCAGCAAACAGAACAGAACAGCGTCTGTCCTCCGCAGATGTTTGACCAGAAATAGACCTGGACAAGGTGCTGTCTGACGAACATGGACAAGACGCGTCTGACCCGACAGTGCAGAGCTGCTGTCTGACACGGCAGCCGTTTGCTCAGAGATTTTTACAGGCTAGCCTCGATTGATATCGCCATGTGGTTGATTAATTATTATGACATTTTCCCTACACTGAACTAATTGTAATTTGCGTTCTACAAAGTGTGTGAAATCTAAACTGTAAAGCAGATGAATAACATCTCCAAATGGCCTGAACGACTTTAGTAGGAAAGTCAACAATCCCGTCCAGTAGGTGGTGCTAATTAGCAGTAAACTCCACCTGTCAACCGTTAAACAACAAAGAAGAAGAAGCGATACTGATAATTAATTCCCAGAGAGCTTTGTGTTTATCATGACACCAGACATCAGGCGACTCCTCTTCTGTGGATGTGGTGGCGCCACCTACAGTACTGGAGTGTGCAGCGTGTAAAGCTGCTGTTTAAAGGCGTCGCACACCTGAGCTCCCCTAAACCAACACTTCCCCCTGCTCTCCGTCGTTCCTCATCATGATTTACAGTGATGAATGGTTTTCATCTTCCCCACATTGTGTACGTTTGTTGTTATTGTTAGTTGTTATTTTTGGCCATAAACCTCACAAAGCAGGAATGTGTTTACGTGTGTGTGTGTGTTTGTAGTCGTTACACATGTCGGGATGTTTTTCATATTTTGTTTTGCTGTTTATAAGTTTTGTGGTGATGCGGCTGTGGGTCATGGCAGACTCCTGCACAACAACAGCATCTGTCTCTCTCTCTCTCTCTCTCTCTCTCTCTCTCTCTCTCTCTCTCTTGCCACCTCTCTTTATCTTCTCTCTCTCTTTTCCTTCCTTAAGGCATGACTGTGTCTCTTGTATATTTCCTTTCACTGTCTGTCTCTCATTCTCTCTCTCACTCTCACTCTCACTCTCTTTCACTCTCTTTCTCTCACTGTCTTTAACTGTCTTTCACTGTCTTTCTCTCTCTCTCTCTCTCTCTCTTTCACTCTCTTTCACTCTCTTTCACTCTCTCTCTCTCTCTCTCTCTCTTTCTTTCTCTCTCTCTCTCTCTCTTTCACTCTCTTTCACTCTCTCTCTCTCTCTCTCTCTCTCTCTCTCTCTCTCTCTCTCTCTCTCTCTCTCTCTCTCTCTCTTTCTCTCTCTCTCTCTCTCGCTCCAGGGCTTTCAGATGGTTTTGAGCATCAGGTCTAATTTTCCATGACGGACACATTCAGTGTGTGTGTGTGTGTGTGTGTGGTTTCATGACTAACTTACCTGTAATGGACGAGCGAACTGTGCATGTGGGACTGAACGCCTAGACAAGTCTTGAATCTGGATGTGCATGTGTGTGTGATGTGAGCGGCCAGTTCCCCAGCGTTGCTTTGGTTCCAGCGGTTGGAGTGAATTGCAGATCCTCCAGTAAATAGCAAAGTTTGGGTTTTTGGTTCCAGACTCCAACAGTCTGAAGCATCTCAGATCTATTTTTGGCGTTTTGCTCGGCGGTTTTGTCTTTGCAGTTGTCCTGACACGTTGCCTCAACAACAAGTGAACCTACGGAGACGCCTGACTGTGTGTCAATCAATCAGTTCATCAATCAGACTGTATTTGTAGAGCACAAAATAGCAGATAGATAACGTATAGGAGTAATAATAATAGTAAATGTCAAGAGGGTGTGTGCTAACCGTCTTGTTGACTGCTGTAACGATAGACTGCTGCGGAGATGTCAAACGCTACAGTAACATTAGCAATGATGCCACGCCAACGAGGCTTCAGTTCCTTGAGTCTGTGAGTGAGGAACACGTCTACTTTGAGCTTCACGTAACTTCACTAATGCAGCCGGCACTCGATAAGAAATCCATTAGTGACCTTTAGAAACTGTGGAAGAAGCGCTGAGGTCAATCTGTCTGACCTCTGATTGGGAAACCTCTCTCTCTCCCTCTATGTGTGTGTGTGTGTGTCCACTTTGAAACATGAAGCCATGAGGGTCAGTCGCCAAGTCCTCACACAGTCTAATGTCCAATGATTGATCGCTGATGAGTAATCTGAGGAGTCTGCAGATATTGCGTGGCCTTGTTGAGCTCAATGCCCCAAAATTCAACGTATCAGCTCCCGTGTGTGTGTGTCTGTGTGTGTCTTAAGTGCTCTCAGCTGTGTTGGTCGGCGTCTCAGCGTGGAGCAGCTCGGCCGTGTTGTTCTTAACTCGAGCCGGCGAAGATTAACAGCGTCTCACTCGGTCGGCAGACAGTCATGGAGATTGATGGCTGTTTTCCTTGTGGCTCGCTGTGTCTCTGTGGACTGATGGACTAAGAGTGTGTGTGTGTGTGTGTGTATACGTATACCTGTCCTTGACTAAAGACAAGGGAAGTGTTTAAATGTTGAAATTCTGTTACAATTTATCTTCAGTATTTTTTTCTTTCTTTCATTAATGATTCTTTTAAATCAATCGTGTGTGTGTGTGTGTGTGTGTGTGTGTGTGTGTGTGTGTGTGTGTCATGGGGATGCGTCAGACGGGACATGAGGCTTGGTCGGAGTGTATTGAAGCAGGGTGGCAGCGGCCGGGAGGGGGTTGAGAAGTTGACATTTCAATCGCCACAATCCCCAAAAGAGACACACACACAAACCCACACACACACACACACTCACAGACCTCCAGCCCGTTCGGTTTGAGGCTGATTCCCTGTGACAGCCTAAATATTTGGCTGCGTCCGGCTGCACCAAGGTAAATGCACCCCGCAAGAATGTTTTGAGAGAGAGAGAGAGACACACACACACAGAGAGAGAGGGCGAGGGAGAGAGAGCTCTATTCATGGTGTCATATAAAGTTGGTTTGCGTTCTGGCTTCCGTCTGTATCATCAGATGCACGTTTCCATCGAAGAGAATCCGTTTGTGCTCACTGGCAGGAATTCTTTGAGGATTTTTTTTATTCCATAGCAGACAAAAATGTTTTCCTGTGTCTTTACAGAGCGGAAAATAACTGTTCCAATTTTGAGTCAATTGTACTCAAACATGTCCCGTCCTTAAGCGATGAACGACGGCTTCAATGTCACAAAGCATCGCCGGTGTGTGTGTGTGTGTGTGTGTCCAGCTCAGCCTTAATGCGAGAGTTCTGTCGTGTCAACATCAATGGATCAAAGCAGAGGAGGATACAGGATTCATGAGTTATGTTTCGGGTGGATGGTTTTCCTTTAAAAGTCGGGGAAAACTGTTTTTAGATGTCGTTATTTTCAAAAGATACCAAGCTGGAGGACTTTTTCCTGGGTGGTTTGGCTGGAAATTCTCTCTCTCTCTCTCTCTCTCTCTCTCTCTCTCTCTCTCTCTCTGTGAAATCAAGATGTCGCTTAGGAAATCTCACTTGGCTGCGGCCCTGAATTTCCCATTTCCTCTCTTTTGTCTCATATTGGAAAATTAATAAATCCGTCTTCAAAGGCTCGGGGCCACTCGGAGCTCTGAAGAGGCCGTAATCCACCGTGATGAAGCATCTGAACACAAATGCACACACACACACACATGCCTGTAGGAAACACTCGTACAGGTATAAACACACTTCCATGCAGGCCTACACACACACACACACACAGACACGCACACATGCCCACGCAGCGAGCGAGGTCATTAGTGACCCGAGGAATGCAGGGGTCAAATCTTAAAAGACCCGGCTGATAGAGGGGATCTGTAGGATCAAAGGAGAGAGAGAGAGGGAGAGTGAGGGAAGGAGGGAGGAAGGGAGGTAGGGAGGGAGGGAGAGATGGAGGGAGAAAAAGGAGAGAGAGAAAGAAAGAGAGAGAGAGAAAGTACAGGATCAAAGGGAGTGGAAAGAGGAGAAGGGAGGGATGAATGTGGCCTGAGAGAAGACGAGTGGGCAGGGGAGGAGAGCGAGAGAGTGAAGAGAGGAAATGACAGGAGGAAGATGAGGGATGGAGGGGTGAGGAGGAGGAACGGGAGATAAGCAAACTGGCTGTGTCTGTTTGTCAGCGCGTTGAAGACAAACGGTGGAATTTCAGCCAGAAAAGTGAAAGCTCACTTGTGCAGCGGTGAGAGATTTATGTCCAGATGTGTGTGTGTGTGTGTGTGAGTGTGTGAGTGGGTGAGACTGAATGCCTGGCTATGCATATTATAGCTCGTGTCCTCATTAATATCAACAAGTAAGAATATTTAATAGATGTTTTGGCCTTAAATTCACAGTAATCTAAAAAAAAAACATGTCTGCATCTAATTTACAATCAAGCACAAATCAGTCTAGGAGCGAAACCAGCAGGCCTCTGAGCTCCTCCTCTCCTTTCTCTCCTCCTGTGGGGGGTGAAGGTGAAGAAACGTGTTTGTGAAAACACTGCAGTCAGATTAGGAGGTGGTGACGCGTCGGCATTTAGCGTTAATCCCTCCGACGAAGGACTCGGGTCAGCGGCCCTGTGAGAGCTTAGACCTGGTCTGCTCTGGTCTGCTCTGGTCAGGCAGTGGTGCAAACTGGACGTCTTGATCTTGATTTACGGGCTGAAGAAGATCTGACTGAAAAAATGCCCTCAGACTGTCTGACCGTCTGCAGCGTCTGTCCTCCTGTTATCCTCTGAAATATCACTGATAACATCTGAGCTTAGAGTCCATTTGCCTCTCTCTCTCTCTCTATCGACTTGTATTACGTGATATCTTGATAACATCCTTGAGCGAGGAAACGGAGTATCTTTCAAAAAGGTGTGTGTGTGTGTGTGTGTGTGTGTGTGTGTGTGTGTGTGTATGTGCGGCTGTGAATCGATCCATTGTCAACAATAGGCAAAAGCTAATCCCTGAATGCTTTTCTTTAAAAACTCAGAAATGCGATCTTCTGCTCACACACACGTACACACACACACACACACACACACACACACACACACACACACACACATACACACACACACACACAAATGCATTCCAGTTCTCACCTTGACGTGTAGTATAACTGAATTATAGACAAACTTCAGCTTTGGCAGGCGTCTTGGTGTCGTGTCTCAGTGAGCACGATTGTAATTAGACTGCAGCCTTACCGTACAAGGCCACGAGATGGGACCTCACACACAGTCCTGAGAAACCTATTAACAGAGGCCGACACTCTGCATTGGCACACAGACGACACGTGTGTGTTTGTGAGTGTCTTATCCGTCTGTGCTGGTGTTTAGATTGTTCTCCATAAACACAAAAAACAAACTTTTGGTGTCGCCGTGGGTGACGGTCCTATATGCTGAATGTTTGTTGGCTGAAGGAGACTCATGACTTCACTTTGCCCTGATGCTCCGTGCTGATGTGACACTCGGGCCTCAGTGACGCCGCTGGATTCTTTACGATGATATTAACGGGTTGAGACTCTCGGGGGCCTCTTCTTCAGATTTACTCTCCCGCGCTCACACCGTTGCCGTTCCCCCCCCCCCCCCAGCGAACGCTCCGCTAAGCCGAGCCGAGCGACCCGAACACTTCAGATCTCCACATGTGGGAATCCGGCTGTGATGATGTTTGCTCTGGACGCTCGCTCCCACCCCACTCCATCGCAACAAGAGGGGACATTTCCATAACAAAGGACAATTATTGACTTTCATTGGCTCCGCTTGCTTTGATATCAGCAAGGGGTGTGTCTCTCGCTCTGTGTGTGTCTGTGTGGGAGGGAGTGGGGTGGGGGAGAAGAAGAAGAAGAAGCAGATGAAGAAGAAGAAGAAGACGAAACAGGGCGAGCTGATGAAAGGAGCCGCGTGGGTAAAATGCACCCGCTGACCCACCGAACGCAGGGAAGAGGGGGATGACGGTGAAGAAACGGGAGATCATTTGTTCTGGTTCCTGTTCCTCCGACGTCCTCGTCCCTCATCCCGTCTCCTCTTCCTCACTTTCTTGTTTGTCCCGTCCGTCCCTTTCTCTCTTTCCCCCACCGCTCCAATCTAAACCTCCCCCCTTTTCTCTCACTCTCTCTCGCTCTTTTTATCCCAGTATGACTGATCCCTCCTCCCCTCCTCCTCCTCCTCCTCCTCCTCCTCCTCCCCTTCACAGCCATAATTTAAGGGGCTGAAAGGCACGGCGAGCGGAGAAAGAGCTGGATGGAGAGCTGAGAGAGAAAAGGGGAGAGAGACCCTGCAGATGAGGGTCTTTCCCTTCACGGACATGGCACAGATGTGAGGGTGTTGTTTTGTGGAGCGGGTCCCGAGGAGGGAGGGAGGGGGAGAGAGCGAGGGGGGGGAGGGGGGGCGGCGATAGGCTAATTTGCGTGGCATAAAGACGGCACTCCTTTCATATGCAGAGCGTCCACTTTGATGCGGCGGCCCGATGAAAGCGCGGAGGGAGAGCGAGAGGAGAGTGGCGCGGAGGAGAGGGTGACGGAGTGGTCCTTTGTCCTCTGACAAGAAGGCATCTGCCCTCCTCTCTCCTCCCTGTTCTCCTGCTACCCCCGGGGCTCCCACGAAGGGCCGGGCCCTAAAGGGAGAAGTGTCATCGCAGCGCCTCACAGAGCCGCCGAGCGCCAAGGAGAAAGTAGCTGCTTGGTGCGGAACTCATACTGTATACAAACACCACATGCACGTCGGGGTCTCACACACCCACCTCCCCCCCTCCACACACACACACACACACACACACACACACAAACACACACACACATTTACATACCTCCACAGCTGACAAAACAGATCTTCACTCTGACAGAATGTGCCCCTTTGAGAAACAAATAATCCATAGAAACCTCTTTTTTCAGGAAAGGGGTGGTGCTTTTAGGAGATCAATAGCTGGCGGATGAAAGGTGTGTGTGTGTGTGTGTGTGCCTGTGTGTGTGTGTGTGTTTGTGTATAGCAGAGTGAGGGATCAGAGGGAGCGAGGCCGTGCGCTGAGGTGAGGGGTGGTTTGTGTGTGTGTCAGTCTCGCCGTCATTCTATAGGCCATAGAAGCTCTAAATGTGTGTGAGTGTGTGTGTTTGCGTGTGCATGTATGCATATGTGTGTCCTCCCGGCCGTGATCAGAGGCGGCGGGCTCACCAGGGTCCTCTCACCAAACACTGGACGATTTCACGCCGGCACAATAGGCGAAGCTCAGCGGAGGAGCTCAGAGCGTTTTGGCAGAAAGGGATTCAGATCGTTTCCTTTTGCTGAGATGCACAGAAACAAACTTTACTGCCTTTAATGTTTCATGTTTGATGTCACACTGAGGTTTTATTTTCCTGATGAGTGTTAGTGTGTGTCTGGAGGATACATCTGAATCATGTCTGGACTTTGTCACATTTAAACTCTAACTATCACTGTGGATTTAACACAACAAAACAAATGTACTTATGTTAGAAGGAGAAACAGATGTTTGAGAGGAACAAAGGAACAAAACAAAACAGTTTAAAACTAAAGTTAATGTCTTGTTTGCTTGCTAACACTTTAGTTTGCGAGCTGTGTGTGTGTGTGTGTGTGTGTGTCTGTCTGTGTGATGGTGGAGATTGTAATGTGTGTTCAGGCGCCATCTTGGGATACTTTGCCGCTAATTTTTTTTATTTGGGAAAATTATAACAAAACAAACTCACCTGAATTCTTCTATTTGGGATTTTCACTTTGATTTTGACACATTTCATTGTTAAAATCATTTAAAAGTTATTTCATTGCTTCCTTGTGTGACACGAGTCCATTCCTGCTCTGAACAGACTTTATTTTCACTTCATTCACACACATCTGCTCCAAAGTGGTCAGTATGTAACACGACATCAGAGTCTGGAGTTATATGATCAATAACCGATCACTGTGGTTTCTGTGCAGGTGATCTTTGCCCTGAACCAGACGCTGCTACAGCAGGAGTCTCTGCGGGCCGGGAGCCTGCAGGTCCCCTACACCACCGAGGACCTGATCAGACACTACAACTGTGGAGACCTCAACTCCATCATCTTCAACCACGACACCTCGCAGGTCACAACTCAGACACTCTCTATTTTATTCTATTTTATTTACTTTTTTGACACCTACATCTCATTTGAACATTTAAGTTACACATAGATTGTAATATAAATATATTCTATTATTATTTTGTTTTGTATTTTATTTTATTATATTTTATTTTATTTTATTTTATTTTATTTTATTTTATTTTATTTCATTTTATTTCATTTTATTTTATTTCGTTCTATTCTATTCTATTCTATTCTATTCTATTCTATTCTATGTTGTAGTGGATTTTAACTACTTTCGCTCTAGTTAATAAGCTAAGAGTCAGTTTGACCTTTTGCCCTTTCAGAGTGTCCCAGTGACACGACCTTTGACCCTTTTCCATCACCCCTGATCCCCCCCAGTAACCCTTCACCTCCTCCACTGAGGCACGTTTCTTCTTCTTCTCTCCACTTCCTCCACATGGTCTCACAGGATCTCCCGTTCTTTAGACGCCATTTGAGAATACTTGGACCTAAACTGAATGTAATAAGAATATCTCACATCTCTCCTCCCCCTTCTTAAACCATCTGCTTCACATCTTTTAGGTTCCCAACTTCAACAACGTGACGCTGCCGCCCAGCGAGCAGGTGACGGCTCAGGAGATCGACAGCTACTTCCGCCAGGAGCTCATCTACAAGAGGAACGAGCGCATGGGGAAGCGAGTGAGAGCCCTGCTGGAGGAACATCCAAACAAGAGCTTCTTCTTTGCCTTCGGAGCAGGTTGGTCTTTAAATAGCTCACATGAAGTCACGTCTGTCACCAAATCTGCATTCCGAACCTCCAAACTGTTGAACATCTGAACAAACAAGCCTAGTGTAAAGCGAGTAAAGCGAGTAAAGCTGCACGTTCAGTTAACATGACGCCAATTCTTCTCATATGGAAAGAACAAAGGCAATAACAGATCCGTGTCTGTATTGAATGTTGACCAATCAGCTGTTCTGCCTTGGAGCTTTCTTTACCTTTATTTGTTGATTTCCGTTGGTCTTTATCAGCCCAAACAGAGCTCACATGTTGGGTTTGGTGAGGATGTAGCAGTGAGCAGGCGCGTGAGTCTGCTTAGATACTTTGAATTCCTCTGTAAATATGCAGCCGTCTGCTAAGTAGCACAGATAAGAGAATTGAGCCGAAACAGCGAAAGGATTAAAGACGACAGATAGCAGCGAGGATTCCACAAAGCTGTCTGTCTGTGTGTGTGTGTGTGTGCGTGTGTGTGTGTGGAGGATGGATATCTAAGGCACACACTCTTTGCCCTGTTGGACTCTTTGTTTGGTCTCTCGTCCTCATCAGTCTTTGTTGTTTGCAGCTGATAAAGACGACAAGGCCTCTTTGGAATTATTGACTCACATGCAGATTAGAGTGAAACCTGCAGGTCGACTGAGGAGTAGAAGGCGTTTGAACTAAAGTGCTTATCTGGTTGATTTGGATTCTACAGGCCGTCGTTAATTGAATATGAGTCTGTCGCTACGGTTACATGGCACACGACTACACTCAGATTAAAGTTGTTACTGCTGAATCGTCTCAAAAAAGGGGAAGCAAGTGAAGACTTTATAGATCAATATGTTTAAACCACTGCAGATGAGAGGATATGTGTGGTGAAGTAAAATCTGATGCAAAATATATAGATATATACAGATAAGCGACATAAATAATACAGGTTCCATTAAATATGAGCAATAATTCAGTCTCTAAATGAGCTCAGCTGCTTTAAACGGCCACAGACTTCAACATTACACCATGAATCTAAAGTCAAACCACTGAACTCCACTCAGCAGCACTCAGACGTCTGATATTGGATGTAAAAAGTAATTT
Organism: Genypterus blacodes; assembly: GCF_046128005.1. Taxonomy (NCBI): domain Eukaryota; kingdom Metazoa; phylum Chordata; class Actinopteri; order Ophidiiformes; family Ophidiidae; genus Genypterus; species Genypterus blacodes. The sequence continues at coordinate 494,888 of NW_027466836.1, forward strand.
GGATGAAACTGTACTTGAGTTAAATGCATCACTAACGTGCCTGACAGAGAAAATGATGGATCCTTATTTATACAACATGAACTTCAAAGTAAACTAAGAGCTTTTTTTTTTATGGCTGAACCCATCAGAGGTTCATGATGTTTTTTACAGCGACGGGGCACTTTGGAACGAATCTCCTCCGCCAAATCTAATTGTGCTCATTAGAGAGAAACGATGATTGAATTTGCTCAAATCGGTTTGATCGTCAAAGTTTCCTCACGACGACACCGACGGCAACGACATCCAGCGAGTGTTTGAACGCATCGAGCTCCGAGCTGAGAGCCCGCTGGTCTGTGAGCTGGCAGGAAACAGCTGAGGAAAAGCAGACACACACACACACACACACACACACACACACACAGACTCAAACCCTAACAAGGAGTACATTTCACAGCGTGTCCCTAAGGAGGTGCCTTTACAAGGGCTCGGTCTAAAAAGGTGTGTGCCTCTCCTTCTCTGTGTGTGTGTGTGTGTGTGTGTGTGTGTGTGCGCGTGTGTGTGTGTGTTTGTGAGAGCTGGTGAGTGAAAGTGATACGGCCAATCAGCCCAGAAGCACTAGTCTAAGACATACGGAGGGCAGGTTGGGTCAGCGTGTACAAGGAACTGGATGGGGGAAAAAATCACACACACACACACACACACACACACACACATACACCCACTGACCCACACACACATATACACACACACACATGCAGGAGCCCCCCCAGCCATCGGCAGACCGGGGTAAAATGTGTCCTTAATTATCCCTGGAGGGGTCAGAGGAGACACACACATCCGCGGGCGCACACACACACACACACACACTGACGGCCTACAATGAATCCATTATGTTCAGGTACTGGACTTCCATGTTAGTCAGCTGTGTGAACAGTCTTATCAGCGACCATCTCGTGTTCGACTGCACGAGCGAGACCAGGACGATTAGATGCTTCAGATTGAGCTTCAACCATCCAGAATCAATAATCAATACTGATCGATTATTGCCTTTGCCAAGTTTGATTGTTGTTTATGACCTAATAATGTATAGAAATATAGAGTCTGATGTGCTACTGTGATGGATTCCTTCATTACGCTGAATACTCCACTCCAGGATTCACTTTAGAGTCAAATGGAAGAAGAGGAAGTAGCGGCGTCACGTTCCAGAGAGCGACGGAATACTCTGAATACTTCTCTTCCCCTGTAATGATCCCGTCAGCCCGAGGGGTCCGGCCTGCAGACTCCCGAGTGACCCGTGTGGGGGAATAGTTGAGGGTTTTCCTCTTTGGCCAGCGAGTTAGCAAAACCGTTTATGGTGAAATTACCCGGTAACAGAGCGATTACGCTTCGCCGAAGGGAACGCGCAGATCACGAGGCGTCCACGGGCGAGTGTGAGTGACGTTAAGTATCAGAGCGGAGGACGGGAAATAGCTGGAACATGCACGGAACGCGTCGGGATAACGGGAATATCGGAAACAAAAGCGTTCTTCTCAATCTGTATCACGTCTCGTCGCTTTATCGTCACATGAAGAAGAGTTATTATGACGTAAACGAGCCAAACAAACATTAAAGAAGTGAAGAAAAGTGGATAAATGTTTTGTTTTTCCGTACCATGGGAACGAAATATTTAGTGGGGGACGGAAATGTTTATGGAGGAAGAATTAATGTTAGCATGTTGCCAAACCAAAGCACTGACATCCTCTAATGCTGACTGATGCTTATGGTCACACACGCACGCACGCACGCACGCACGCACGCACGCACGCACGCACGCACGCACGCACGCACGCACGCACGCACGCACGCACCAGTTCTCCACTTTTTACGAGTCTTTCTTCAGTTCTGTCCTGGACTTTTATCAGACGGATGGAGTTCCACCTTAATTTGAGCTCTTCAACTCTACCGTCTTCCACCTTTTCATGCTTCGTTCCCTCCACTTGTGTCTCTCCCTCTCCCTCTGTCCTCCCTTCTTCCCTCACGCCTCCCCTTATTTATCCCTTATTTTGTTTCCTCTTTCATCGGTAGGTTCTTTCTTTTTTTCCCTTCTTACTCGTCCACTCAAAGCATAAAGTCTCCATTCCTCTGTCACCTTTTTTCCTTCCTTCTTTCCTTTATGGCCCGTCCTTTCTCACTCCTTCCTTTTCTTCCTTTGTCTCGTCCTCTTTCCATTCCTTCTTATCGTCATCCTTCCATCATTCTGTACTTTGACAGCACGGAAAACCCCCAAACCTTGACCTTAGTTGTTTTAACCATCCGCCAAATTAAAGTTAATACTTCTTCACAGTACTTTGCATACTTGAGTACAATTTAATTACTAATACAAATTCTCTTTTACATGAGTACAATTTTGAAATCCTGATATTTGCCATCTAGTTTTAGTCTTAGTTATACTTTCCACAACTGTATAGAGTGCTTCATCCACGTCATGACACACACACACACACGCACAAACACACACACACTCACACACACCCTACGACCCACCCACCCACACACTGATGCTCTTTTGTGGCCTGCTGTGGCAGCACTGTGGCTCTCAGGCACTGAGTGAGGTTGCCAGATTGATGATTGTTGTCACAGTAACACACACTCGATTCTATTTGGGAGGCGTCTGTCTAAGATCTGTCTTCATCTCGCCGACTCGTCTTGGCCAGAAACTTTGACTGAGTGCATTTTTAGCTTCATTACGCCGAGCTGAGTGGAGCCAGACGTGTGTGTGTGTGTGTGCGTGTGTGTGTGAGTGAGCGAGCGAGAGAGAGAGAAAGAGCGATGTCACATTTACATGGCACATACCTGAATTGAGTGGTTCTCAACCTGAGAGTCTGGACTCCTTAGCAGATTGTGTGAAAATATCGTAGGATTTTTTTATTATTTTTATTATATTCTTAAAATCTGGTGAATGCTTATCTGATTTTTTTGGCAATTTAACCAAAATAATTTCAAGTAAAAACTATTTGTTTTACAAATATTGAAAACCATCTTAAGTGTTAAACTCATAGAAATCATAAAATAATAATAATAATAATAATAACAAACCCATTCCTAATTGTTAATTAATTTTGTATTTATTTTATCATTTGTCAGAGAAGTTCCAGGTCGTCACAAGTCAGATAGCTCAATCAAAGTTTTGACAGATGAAGCCTCACATGAAGACATTTCAGTAGAATAACCTTGATCGAATGCATTAACAGAGCTAATGAGTCAGATTGAAGCACTTTGTTTCCCGGCGTGTGGCTGCAGTGTAATCGCTCATCCTGAGAATCCGTCTATTGTCAAGCGTCGCCATACTTCACCGTGCTGTAAGTAAATACCTCCTATAAATTTGTCCCCCCCCTCCATCTGTTTGTCTGAAACACCACGGCCATCACTCAAAGTAAATGATGATGTTGAACGAGCGCCATGCGTTGAGACGCGAGGCCATATGGAAGCTGTTACCGCTCCGTCCGTAGGTACAGTAACTCAATCCACATATACAATCCCGAGCCGTGTTCGCTGTATAATCTGGGCCTTACCCGGGCACTCTTGACTTTAATAAAATGATGTGTTTACATATCGCTGAAGGCTGAGGGCTCCATTTCTGCCGGCTCTTACAAATTCTTCTCTTTCTTTCTTTCTTTTTTCTTTCTGTCGTTCTTCCTTTACTGTTTTTTTCTTTCCCAGAGTGCTCGGGCTCAAGTTGAATGCATCCATGTTTCAGTTCTCGGCCCGAGCTGCTTAGCACATCATGATTCCCCTCAAACTCTGCTCCAAAACCACAAATTTAAATAGTTGCGGCGGTGTAATTGCCAGTGTGGTTGACAGGGCCTAACGGTTACTGTACTTTGAAATGTTTGACTCTTTTCACAGACAATTAAGGTTTGCTTTGGGATCTGTAGCTTGTTTAGGCTGGTAGGGCCCCGGCAGGTCAGTGGATAGATGGACGGCTTGGCCCGGGCGCTGCGGCTCGTGACAGAGGTTTTGACGTGACCTCATAACTCACCGCCGAGCACCTTGACTTGTCAGCGTGTGGCCACAGTCTCAGCACTGGAGTGGGGAAGTAGTCATTTAATACCAAGGTCGTTCTTAACATGTTGACGTTTAAGAAGTAACGCCGTGGACTGACAGACACAGAAGGTCCGGCTGCGAGACAAGTAGTAATACCAGACCAGACAGATACCAGAAACAAAAACTCAAGTAAATACCGGGGTAAAAGTCTTTGCATACCTCCACCAAGGCTGATAAGTTCTCCAACTAAGACTCTTCTAAGTTCTACCGTGTCCAGTTCATGTCCACCAAGTTTGGTTACGGAACTGCAAATCAACCCTAAAAAAATCTGTTTGTGTTTTGTATTGTAGCCTCTAAGTTCCAGCAGAGTGAGCGAGTGAGTGAGTGAGTGAGTGAGTGAGTGGCTTAGCGAGTGAGTGAGTGAGTGAGCGAGCCAGTGGACGGCCGAGTCGCTCTGGGCCAAACCCTTCACGTACCTGCTCCAAATCCCTTTAGTGTGTTTTCATGCCGAGCACTACATCATGCTGCTCGCTGCCCACTCACTCACTCCCTCACTCACTCCCTTCGTCACTCACTCACTGACTCACTGGCTTTTCCTCCCCCAGATGGTGTGAAAGTCAGTGAACGCGGTGCTTTTTCACAACACCTCACCCTCATAAACAGCCAGTTTACAACTGTTTGGGGCCGTGGCTGACATGAGTACACACATGTCATACAGCACCATTAAAGTCCAGACCCTCCGCACACACACGGAGGGTAGCTGAACTCTGCCAAAGCTGGATTAAGTCCTGGAGTTGATATGGAATGACACCTTTATGCTGGAATGACAAAACCAGCTGAAGCCCTTTTAATGTATAAATTCTGACATTATCTGATACTTTCTTGTCCAATTTCTGTCTTTCATATAAGGGATCTATTGAAAACTTAGCTTAATTGCGCAAAACCCCACTGATCTACATGCACTATGAGCACACTGAGTGAAAACAAGCCTCCCTGAATGTGTCAACTAGTATAAGCGGTTTACACAAGACGACAAAATGCTGGCAAGATATTTAATATACTGTAAACTTGCCATAAAATGCCCACACACACGTTCCCCCGATGTGATCAGGTCGGGACGTGACGTATGAACCCTTCAGGTGCGTCGGTGCCTGTTGTTTTATGGGTGAATAGAGCCGTCATGGCCCTGAATAACCCACGCTTTGTCAATTGTTAAGTTGGATGATTGAACAGCGGCTAAACACAAAACATTTTGTTGTGCTCTCAGGGTCAGGGTCTCTGCTTGAAGCACATTTCATATCACCCACACGTCTCTCTTAGTGATTGCAGTGAAAGCTTGTCAAAACAGCTTGTTGTGATTTATTGAAAGAGCCGAAGCTTTGGCTGAACTCCTCACCCCTGACCCCATTCAAACCCGGCAGTATTTCCTGGTGCACCTGGAGCGACGCCGCCCGGGGGCCAGACTTTCATTGGGAGAACAAATACCTCGCTGCTATATGAAAGAGGAGAGGGAAGGAAAATTATAGATCCAGTTTGGTGATTCTGAGTGGGAATTGTTAGGAAACAGACCTGATCCTTTTCATTTGGGGAAGGAGAGCACACAACTGCCCAGAGGGGACAAAGAGGAGGATACACACACACACACACACACACACACACACACACACACACACACACAAACAAACACACGCGTGCCTTTATACTTACTTTGGATTCCCTCGTATTTAGAACTGTGGATTATTTTTGATAGATGGATTATTTTATGGAATCAATCGTGAATTTCAAAGCAAACAGTAAAGAGTTTTGACTTACGGTCTGATATGATCTCACAGCTTTGTCATGTCTGAGCCTGACGCAATCACATTTAAATCATTCAAACTGGAGTGAGCGTAGTAGCTCCTGGAGACTGTCTGTTATAAAGTACTAAAGCAAGGGAGAGATTGCGATCGGGAGAATCTCGATGTCCCGTGGCGGTGGCTTCATGTCCTGTACGTTTGCTGGTCTGCTGATGGAAGCGCCGTCCGTGTGTTTTGTTATGGAGCTGAAGGAGCGAAGGAGACTTTTCTGGGAACTGGGCCAGTTTAGCTCACATCACACTCAGGTTATAGCGATTGAGTTAGTTAGGGACGGAGTGAAAACGGGGCATGATGAAGGAACCGAGGAGCGAGAGATGAAGAGATTGCAGGACAGAGAGCACAGGAGGAGAAAGCGGGACAGCGGGAAGGAGAGAGATGGGACAGACGGACAAGGTGAGAGCCTGTGAGGAGATCCAGTCCCCCTTTGCTGCAGGATCTGCTCTTAGTTATCATCCAGACTCAAATCACGATGATACACAGACCTGCAGATAAGGACCGACAGCCCTTCGCCGCATCTGCTCCTCCTTTATGCAGGACGGATAAACAACTACAAGATCTCTCGCAGATTACCCTGGCTAAATAGGCACGAAATTGCACTGGGAGCCACATGTTGGACACGGAGGGCCGCGTAAGAAAACATCTGAGGCTGAGCTGTGGTGTGGAAAGCGAGCAGGCAGGCGGTGTCCGCTTTCCTGTATTGAGACGGAGGGACGCAGCAGGAGAGGAGACCGGCAGAGGTACGCCTGTTTTCAGAGGAAGCGCGTCTCTGAAGGCCTGCAGGAGCCCGTGTAGCCCCGCCCGCTCTCATATGAATGTGGGAGTCATAAAACAATCAAAACAAACAATATTGGCAGGCGTCTGGATGCTTTTGGTCTGAATTATAATAAAGTGGGTCGTGTTTCATTGTGGAAGGACTCACTGACATCTTATGGTCAAATATTTGAAAGTCAGTCGTTTGGCCGGCGGTTTGGCTCATTTGTTGTTTGCTTTTTGCTGACGGGTGAAATCTGTTGTTGTCTTTAAACGAAACAAAAGAAGTTTCTAATTCTATTTAAGTTCTCTAGAAAAAATGTTTCCAGTCTTGTTACAGCCACAGTATGAAACCTTCTTGTCTATTTTGCTGAGCTCCTCTTTACATCGAGGGCTCTGTCTCTGCAGCACCTCCTACTGGTGGACCAGGATTTATGCCCAGAAATACCAACATTTACCACTAGGGGCATCAGAAGTGCAATGGTCAGTCACGTCTCAGGTGGGAGGAGTTTGCGGGCGTAGGAATGGAGTCTGTCAGTGTTTCCACTGTAGAGCAAACATTTACCCACAAACCCTCATTCAGTCAGTGAGGTCACTCAGGTTAATGGATGCAGCACAAACACACAGAAGCTGCAGACTCTGAGAGAGAGGAGGAGGATGCTGAACTCTTCATCATATTCGCTCGGTGATCACCTTTGCCAGTAGGTTTTCCTGGTGTTTTTACAAAGCAGTGGCTTCGCTTCATTTGAACTTCTTGAGTTGGATTTGAGTGGATGAGATTTGGAAGCAGATCTAATGTTGAACGAGTCCATTTCAGTACAGCATAAGCCAACATTCCCTCCTTGCACTTGCTTTATCTACTCTCAGGAGTCCAAATTGTCTCTTCCGTTCTCCGCGGACAACGCAGAATCTCAGCAGCAGCTGGCTCCATGTCGGCTCCAGCAGACACATCTGAACTCTGTCCCATTGACACTTTGTTTAACACTTTACTATCTTGCGATTTCTGTTGTGAAGTATTTGTATCTTTGGAAAAAATTCTTTCCAGACGACTCGAGGGCAGATGTGTGGTAACCTCTTCCTCCCCCATCCTCTTCCTCCCTCAGCCCTATCAAACGGCTCATAAATCCTCCCCCTGCTTAGCCTTTTTCTGATATGAGGAATATTGTTAGAGACAGTATCCGTAGGTAAAGTGAGACATTCGCTGCGGCGGCGTTGTACTTTCTGACATCCAAACCTGTCGGCCCGTCTGGTTTACTTTGTGGAAACTGCTCGCTCGGGCGGAATTTTCTACCTTTGATCAGCCTCTCGTAGGATCACAGTGAATGAGCGAGTGTGTAGCAGCGGAGCATTTCTTGGCAGAAATCGAGAAAGGGAGCGAGAGAGAGAGAGTGTGTGTGTGTGTGCCTGATAGATGTAATCCCTGACACAGCTCCAAAGTGCTCGTGCCACCACAAATTTTGAGTGAGGGTTTATTTAAAAAACAAGCTCGCACCGCAGGCCTCTTACCCGCTCTGCCATTCATTTATACTCTGCGTAAATTCATAAAAGCCGAGCAGGATCAGTTTGGAGCCGACTTGGCCTGAGCAGACCGTCTTTGCACCTTTGATAAACACACAGACGCTCCATTCAGATCGGCAAAAACACAAAAAGCCAGTAAAATGAAGTGCTGGCTTTGTTTAATGATCCGTCTTTTTAATTTTCCACGGCGGACGATCCAGTTGACATGAATCCACGTTACTCATCCCGCTCGCTCCCTAAGCTACACCAACCACCTCCTCTGTCATTCCCGTCACGTTCGGCTGAATAGAATAGCATCCAAAGAAGCATAAATAGAACAATAATAACTTCTAAAAACAGGCACTTTTTCACAGAACATCCATCTTTAAAATGTCTCTAGAGCCTCCAACGCTCCTTCAAGCAATTTTTCATTTTTCATCTGCGTTGGTTCGGAGTCGCATCGAGCATTAGGACTTGTGATTGGGACATGTTCTTGCACTTTCTCGTCTCACAGTGATAACCACATTAATCACGCTTGGCTCCCCTCCAGTCCGGTCCGGTCCAGACTTTACATGGGCAATGTGTCAAGATCCCAGTCCCAGTGGGGTTTCAGATCTAAACTGACCGTCTCCGAGGACCTCCCACCATGCTTTCATCCTCCGCTATCAGTCTGGGATCTGACTCGGCAGCATTCCTTTATTGTTTTGCACGTCTTTTTCCCCCCTTTGTCTCTTTGTTTACCTTTTCCTTCCCGTGTTTAATTCAGCGTTTGACGTCAGCGCTCCATCTCTCTCTCTCGCCTGTTTTCGTTCGCTCGTCCGTCTCTCTCACCCACATGTCTTCACCAAAAACGCCGATCGGTATCAATCTTTGCAGCAGAGGAAGGACCCCGTGTTGTTTCTCTCACTATGCCTGAGAGGAGTCGATGAAAGCCTGCGGAGGTGCAGGAGGAGATGTTAGCATTCTTAAGAGGCTTTAGAGAAAAGGCCGATTCTATGGAGCGGAGGAGGTTCGTGACTCAGGTTTGGTGTTTTGAGTTTTGGTTCAGTCCTGGTCGTCTTTCACAATCACGTCTTTCACAATCACACTCAAAAACACTTCCTGGGTGGGAGTTGAATGGAATCTATAACTTTCCACCATTGTTTGGAAGAGATTGCAGGAGGAGGAATTTCCACATGTATTTGCCTAACTTCCTGTTTTATTTTGAAGGAATTGTGGTCAAAACGAGTGTGAGATTTTAAAGTAAGGTGTGTGTTGGCATACTTACATTGTTCTTGTTGGTAGTCAGTTATCAGTACGATTTATGCTCAGAAATACAGAGCACCTGAATGCAACACAGCCAAATACGGTGAGTTTCAATGAATTCAGACAAGTTTGATAAATGTGAAGATCTTGAAGTTGCAGTAACTTTGTACGAGTTTTAATGTTCGTGCTCATAATTTGAGGTTTGAGATGTTAACTGACCTCATGGTAGTTTTGAAGGAAAATTCTGACATCAGCTTCATAAGTCAGTGGCTCCTTAATGACCGAGCTGCAGAAACATTAAAAAAACAACATGTGGACGTTTAGTTTGGCTCCGTCAGTCAGTCGCTCTGCGTGTTTTTATATCTTTATTACACACACAAGTAGAGGAACGCTTGTGAGGTGCTAGCTTTGTTGTTCATATACAGTATGTGTGTGTGTGTGTGGGATGAGCGGCCTGAACCAACAACATCCCAAAATAAATTTCCCCTTTGCCCCCAAACCCCTAAATCCCTAATTTGCGGGGCGTTTTACAGACTCCTCTAAGCAAATACATCTTATTTTCTCTTCTCTGATATTATATAAAGACCATCCGTGTCCTGCGAGGACTTTGGATCCAAACGACAACATATAGCCAAATTGATTCCAGGCTGAAACGGTTCATTTGTTGACTGTAGAGACTTTCCACCAGTCTCCACTCTGATGTTCCACCCAAAATTTTTAAGGAAACATTTGGCGGTGCAGCGTGGCAGTGCCAGCGAGGATGAAAATGATGTTATATGAAGTTACATTAACAAACCCAGCATCACATTCTGGCCCCTGCACATAAGCTATTACAGTTTCACTTACGCACAGACTTTACCTTCACCATTTAATGCTGTGATTCATCCAACCGCAGATTATCAAGGGAATTAGGAAGTAAAACACGACACGTATGTTCTAATGCTGCCACCTGTGCTCCTCATCAGCCCGGCTTGGCAGGATTTAATCAAATTGTCTCTTCTGGGACGCACACGTTGCCGCTCTCGCCCGTCAAATCGCAGCTCACTCGAAACCAAATGAGGTTTGAATTTGATACAGCGAAGGAATCGACTGTCCATCAAGGAACCGGAGTTAAACGTCTGATTTGTCCTGGGATAGAAGGCGCTGCCATGTATGTAAGCAGAGCCTCAGGCGCCACACACGCCATATGCGTCTTCATATAAAGCTGGAAGGCCAGGACGCCAGTGGATAACCAGTAATCTCCCCGTTATTTGTCTCTGATGCGACTGTCACTTTAATTGACGCTGAGGTTTCATCCGACTGTTCGCAACCCGATGAACCAAAACAGCCATTTTTCCAGTAAGACTGTTGGCTGGTTCGAACTTCCTAATGTCCCAGAAATGTCAAATCCCTAAAAAGCTGCTTATTTTATTAAGTTTTGACAATTTTTCAAAGTCAGCAAACTCTCTCCTTCCTCCTCCTTCTTCTGTCTGCAAGTGTGTGTTTTATTCACATGATTAATGTCTCTACACACACTGCAGTGTCTCATGAATCAGACGGTTCCAAGCAATATCAAAGTCATTAAGAAAAGTTTGTGATATTTCCTCAAAAAGAAAAGGGAACACATTGAATTCCACAGAAATGCATCCAGTTCGAACCTATAGATGAAGGTTTGTAGCAGAGAAACTGAGAGATTTGATTTGTTTTCCATCATATGTTCCATTTTTGATTTTCTTTCAGTATAGTTTTGATTTCATCTTCAGTCTTTTGATGCCTTTTTCCTACATTTTCATGTTGCGCCTTCATCTGAGAGACAGTACAGCTCAGACAGTACCTGAAAGGGCTTGTTTTCACTCAGTGTGCACAGGTAGAAAGGGAAAGTAGAAGTGGACCGTTTTTTTTTTTGCACACTTCAGCATCGCATAGAATGTTGAAATGTGTATAAAGCGTCCAGTGTTGGACAGAATGAGAGCCCAGACACCTCATTGTCATGTTCCTCAGTCAAAGGCCTCTTTCAGCGGCCGGGCGGGCGGCGGCGGGTGATTATGTGTACGGCACATAAACAGCTGGAGAAGGCGGCGCGGGGCAGAATGGCCTCGGCGCTGCCCGTAGCGTTTGTTTATCCAACATGCGGTAATGTTATGAGAGGTGCTGCATGAGCCCTGGTTACAAGTTGTAATGTAAATATTGATGTGCATGGAAAAGGAAAGCTATTTAAAGCTTACCACATGCTCTAATGACCCGGGAAGCTGATTGGGGAAGACTGGATGTCTTTTTAAGGACGAACACTGTAGAGATTCTGCGCGTGACGTAGCACACGCACTGAGCTCAGGTGGGACACAAAGACACGTATGTCACATAAGTGGATGAAGTCGTTAGAGGCGTAGAATTAACAGATTTACAGATTAACAGAAGCTGACAACCTATATTTCCCTCATGTTAAGTGATTATTATCCTTTAATTTCGCTTCCACCGTCACTTCCTTCAGTCTATTAATCTAATAGCTTTAACCCTTTAATATTGACCTCATTACTCTTCATGGTACTTTCTGTTGATTTTAAAAGTATAACAAAATGCGACATAAAGTAAGAAGTTTGTCATCATCATCACCATCATCATCATCATCATCATCAGCATCATCATCATCATCATCGTCGCACAAGCTATAGCTACTTAAGTAAAACTTGAAAAGTGCTACTAAGTATGTATGATGGGGATTGATGATGAAGATGAAGATTATCATGAAGATTATGAGGAGGAGGAGGAGGATAGTGATTATTATCATGTATTGCTAGGTAAATTCTGTATAAAAGAGCAAAGTTATAAGAGAAAAAGACATGAAAGCGTCATGAAACAAAGGGTGAATGTGGTGAACCTGCGTCGTGTCACATGACACACCGCTTATTCATAAAGATGCCAACTTATTTAAAGTAATCATGCTGATCTGCTGATTTTATGAAGAGGAAGTGATCTAATCTTCGGCCTTGTGAATCGGCGCTCTGTGTGTGTGTGTGTGTGTGTGAGTGAGTGGGTGTGTGTGTGTGTGTCGCTCCATGTAGGCAGCGAGTTGTGAATGAGAGCTTTCAGATCCTTTATCTCCTCCATCTCTCCTCCCTCGGCGCTCCTGCAGGGCGGCGGGCAGCTGGACGGGCACACAGGCCAAATATTGTGCTGTGGTGTACATATTTTTGGCCCCGTTCAGAGATTTAAAACGTATGAAATTGGCCTAAATAAATAATCGGTGGAAATAAATGTCAGATGTCACAGATGTCACTTCATAAACGTGTTACTCAAAGGGTGCGCTGGGCCCTGAAATGGACCGCTGCCCCGCTCCTGGCCGGGCGGCGACCGAGGCGCTTGGCTACGGGTGTTTGCGCCACCCAGAGTCTGCTGGGAAAGTGAAGGCGCAGAAAAGTGTGTGTGTGTGTGTGTGTGTGTGTGTGTGTGTGGTTGTGGCGTCTACTTCTTGTGATTCCCCCCTCATTTTGAAGTGTGTGAAAGTGTGTGTGTCATGTGTGTAGACATGCATCCTCAACTGCCTTAAAAGTCTTGACATTAACAAAAGCACGGGAAATGGCCTAAAATGGTCTGTTTTCACTCAGTGTGCACAGCAGGGGAAGCAAGAAGTGCCTTAATGTGTTTTTTTTTGTACATTAAAATCTAAAATTAGGCCTAAATGTGGGACTTTCTGGCCACATATTACCTGCCATATTTATTCCTCAGAGTTCATGCCTGTTGCCAATGGCGACGTCATACGTGGGGGCCCGAACGTAAAAAAAGTCCCCCCCAATTTTCTTTCCGGAGCATCAATCATTTTCAATCAGCGACGTCTGAATTTTGGTTTGTTGTTTGTGCTTCCATGCTTCGGTGGCCTGCAGGGTTGAAACATGTTCTTGTTAAGGTGGACTGGCGCTCGCAGACATGATTCATGTCGGCGTCGTGCTGCGGTTCACCTCCTTCATCCTTTTTTATGGATAAAATCAAGCGTTGGATTTCAGCAGAACGAGTTTGTGAAGCAAACTTAAAAACACAAACTTTATTGGTTGGCATTCTGCGTAACGATGTGGTCTCATAATGCCGACGTAGCAGGAACGGACCCCATCAGATTAGCCGCTTCGGGTTTGTTTAATAGGATGATGGAGGACACTTAAGCTGCTCCAAAATGGAAAGAATATTAAGAGAAGATCCACTCTAAAGCTCCTTAACCGCCTCCTCCTTTCTCACTTTAGGGTTTGGAATCATTCACACACACACAAGTCCAATTATGAATGATATAAGGAGAAGCAAGAGAAATGTCACCGATCTACACTGAGAGTTTGCATTTTCCTCAATTAATAGTTTGGAAAAGCCACAAAGAAGAAGAGAAACACACATACACACACACACACACACACACACACACACACACACACACACACACACACACACACACAAATGAGCCCATTAAAGCCTGTGGGGACACGGCAGAATGTATAGTTTCTACGAGACTTTGCGTGCGTGTGTGTGTGTGTGTGTGTGTGTGTGTGTGTGTGTGTGTGTGTGTGTGTGTGTGTCCCTTTTGAAGTCCTGGACCCCCCCACAACCCCCCTGTGACCCTGCATTGTGGCCAGCGGCTCCATTTGTCCCACCTTAATCCCTTGAAGTAAACTCACATAAATCATATTGAGTTGTTTCTAAACTTGGGCAGCCGGGGGGGGGGGGGAAACCCTCTCACACACACACACACACACACACTCTCAAACCCATTGATTATGGTTAAATGGTTTCTGTCTTTTCGTGTTTCCTGTCATTTTTTAGGGACATTTTCTCCTCAACTGATCGGCCAATCCAATCTCTTCTTCCTCCCTTCATTCTCACACTCATGGAGATTCTTCCCGTTTCCATATAAAGTATCACAAAACCAACATAACGCCTCCAAAATCAGCTCAGCGCCACAGAATCGCAGCTAAAAAGCCTCAACAAAGCCTGTCAGCCTCCTAAAAAGAACCATCAAGTTTGATTCTTTGTCCGACTCCGTTTCCATCCGAGTGGCCAAGCGGACGGAACGCTCGCCTCCATTCACCGCACCCAGATTAGCTCACACCAAATACCGGCTTATTCAGATTTCCGTGTCACCGCCACTGATCAAAGGCACGTGTTGACGCCGCTGCTTCTTCCTGCGGCGGTCTGCGTTTTCGCCCCCACAGCGTTTCTCGCCGGCTGTTACATATTGTTACATATTTTTTTTTAGCTGACACTTATTAGTCGTGGAGACCAGGGTGTGTGTGTGGGTGGGTGGGGGGTGGTGGGGGATGCAGGACGTGGCACCCATAGCACAAACGGGACCCGAGCTCCCTCTCCATCAATGGGAGTTGGGCCAGATTAAAGTGCCGGGCTCATTGTTCGCGCGGCTCTGTGGTGCCACGGCCGAGCGGGTCCGTACAATGGCCCCCCCGCTCCCCTTTGTCAGGGCCGGGGGGGAAGAATGGAGACCTCTTGACATGGCAACCTGAAGCCTCAATAGCCCCCCCACCCCCCACCCCTCCACCCCACTTCACCTAGCCCGGGAGGGCTCGGGAGAAAGGGAGACGAGTGGGAGGTTAGAGATAATGAAGGAGGAGGATGGAGAGAGGAAGGGAAGGAGCGAAGGGAGCGAAGGGAGCGAGAATAGGTAGGACAGGAGCGGATTTAAACAAAAAGGAGACTTGTGAGGATACAGAAAGGAGGGATGACGATAAAGTGGCATTGCTCTGCAGATGGAGAAGGTGCCGGTCGACTTGTGTAGAAGAAGAAGAAGCTGTTTCTAATGTACCAAACACAAGCACATGTGCTGTTTAATGGATGCAACGCGGCTCCACCTCCCAGGATTCTGCTGAAAAAGACAACGTCTGGCAACCCGGCAGCTTCTTTTCTCCTCCTTTCTATTGTTTGTTGTATTAAACTTTGTCCGACACCAAAACGCTCCTCATATGTCGCTGTAGATCTAATGGGGCCGCAGAGTCGCGAGGGGGAACGAGGAGGCGACACCGAGCGGGAAATCCCACAGATCTCAGAGGGATTGGAGTGCAGTTACATTGTTTGCTCACAGTCAGGATGGTAATGGACGGTGTTTACAGAACAAGGTCGCCATGTGCCTAAGTTATATTCAGGACTGCGATTCTAAATAGGTCCTGTTTGCACGGAGATGGAGAGAGATTTGTAAGGGTGAGGGAGGTCCATGTGAACTATCGGGTCTGTCTAGAAGAGCAGACGAGCTCCAGGCCGGGGTTTGATTCCTGCTCGGCTCCATGGAGGAGAAGCTGGAAGTTGAGGGTTTGAGTCTGCAAACAGGAAACAGCAGAAACAAAACAATAAAAAGCTGCAGTTGAGAATCAGTGATCGATTTGGAAACACGTTAGAGATCAGGGTGGTTTAATAGTGGACATGTGGACAAAAGGCAGAGACATAGGAGACAAAAGCAGGACTGGGATGGAACAGGATTGGGATCCACGTATTCATATTTGCACTTGGGAAAGGAGGCTGGCAGGGAGTTCAGTTCTCCTTGTAAAAACCTCTGAGGACAGACAACATGAGGTCAACGTGTGTGTGTGTGGGAGCAGCTGTCTGCGTGTGTGTGTGTGTTTGTGTGTGTGTGTGTGTGTGACAGAACTTTAAATTCCTTTTATTCTACTATTCTGCAAAACCTTTTTCGTTTCCTTCCTGTTTCTCTTCATCAGTGGTTCATCAGTGAAGTCACGGGATGATGATGATGATGATGATGATGATGATGATGATTGTGCTCTTTTGCATTGCAGGTCACTTTCTGGGCAACAATACAGTCATTGACGTGCTTCGTCGTCAGGGATACGAGGTGGAACACACCCCCGCTGGGCAGCCCATAAACAGGTCAATGCACACACACACACACACACACACAGACTGGGCCGTGTGATGCACTGCCATGGCAAATGTAACTTAATCCCTTAATATAATTTGAGCTTCTAATTTTGCCAAATTGCCTGAATGCCTTAAATCAATGTTGTTCTTGTAATTTCGTCCAATCAGCATCATATTTGTCATAGCAAAATAAGCCGCAACTCCCAACCAGCAGAACCCGTTCCGTGTGTGTAAGTCCGTCACGCTGGAGTTGTTTATTTTTACGTTCGGATAATTACAGTCGGGAACGTTTATCCCGTTTTTTTTCTTCCCCGGCTCGCTCTTTATCGGCAGCATTCCTGGTTGACAGTTCTGGAGCCGATCCTGCGATTAGCCGCCAGAAATCCTCCAAATACTTCAAATTGCACCTTCACGTTTGATAAAAGTGCCACAAAGATTAAGTCCCAATAACGGCAACGAAAACAAAACGCTGATTGAAGCGTAACAAAGTCTAAACGCAGTCGTTGAAAAACTGCTGACTCGGCCTTTTTGGGAAACAAAACGATCCTTAATGGAATTTTCATGTGGGTTCATGTGCTGAGTCGGTGTGACGCAGCCGATTCTCCCGACGCGTGAACCTGCCAGATCCCGCCTCCTTAAGAGCCAACAGGGTCGGAGCGTCGGGAATCCAGTTTGCGGAGCGCCGTGGCCACATGAAGGCCCCGTGTCTGTCTGGACACATTAAGGTTTTCCCGCCGCTGGGCGAATCCTACCCGGGCTGTTTGAGTCGCACCAAACCAAAGCAGACGGATCAACGCTCTCCCTGCGGCTCGGGTTTTGTTTTCGTTGAGAAAGTCACGGGTCGGAGCGGTCGATCCGTGCGGGAAGCGGCGGTTGCTCCCTTTGATACGATCCAGAATTGAACTTGAACATCTTCCCGTCTGATCCGCTTCTTCCTGTCCTTTGCTCTGTCTTGTTGTTTTGTAGTTCTCCATCACTCAGTTTGTCTTTTATCCCCCAGTAAACTCAAACATTTCCAACATTGAGGGCCTTAAAATCTGTGGATGGGCTCGGGCTGAATAGATAGAATGTATCCATCTTTAGGGAACAATGGAGGCAGGAGGAAAAGCTAACGTGGGGGCAACATAGGTAGAGAAACGAGTGGAGGCCTCTGAAACAAAGTAAAAGTGAGACATACGGAGATGAAACGCAGAAAACAAGCCTGAAAATATTCTGTTCCGCTATAGACATTCTGATTCCCTCTGAAAACAGGAGTCTGTCACATATTTGATGGGTTAAATGTGTGTAAGGTTGCATGTCCAGGCCACATCTCACAGTGTAACCGCTGCCTCGCGGCCCTGACAGGGGTATAGTTTTCTCCCTCTGACTGGATTTCGAATGGGGAAATCATTTTCCGAGCGAGCGCGACTCCTTCAGAGTTTGGTCTGCGTTCATCCTGCAAGACCCCAAAACAGATGTTCAGACTTTCTCCTTCAGCAACTTGGGAGAAACGCGTCGTCTGCAAATAATCAGAAAGTGCAACTCGCTGATTCCTGCTGCTTCCCTCCGCTCGCTCGCTCTCTCACCGCTCACTCACCTCGCTCCGTATCTGCATAAACAGGAACGCTGCATCTCTCCACCTCGTCCCTCGTGTTGACTCGAGGGGCGACGCGTCCAAACGGTCTTCGTCTCCTTCAGCGCGAACGAGCCGCTAATCTGCTAATCACATAAGAGGTTTGTGTTGATGTGGATGTTGGCGATCGCAGGAACCAAAATAAACACACACGCACACACACTCTCTCTCACACACACACACACACACACACACACACAGACAGATCCAGATTCCTGCTGTGTGTGTTCTGACAGACAGATTGAAGCTTTTAGTAGATCTGACAGGAACATGACTTTCATTCATATCTGTAGAAAACACAGATCAGAAAAGAGTCATTCATACTTTGTACTGCAGCTCTGTGAAATCTTCTTCAGCTAAGTTACATTAAAAGCACTTTTGGTACAAAATAAAATGTAAACAAAAGGTAAAAATGGACCTTTGTGATCCAACATTCCACCTGAATGAACTTTCTTACTCTAAATTGTTGTTGTGACTTGACTGACCGATGTAACGGAGCAAACACACACACTCGTGTTTGCATATTTCACTGATTGCGGAGGACGGTGCCTTCAACGATGCGTCTCATTGGCCGGCGTTCCCATTCTTCGCCCTCTTTCCTCCGTACAGATCGATCCGTAGATAAAATCGGAACCCAAATTTCCCTGCCGGGCCAGCAGAGCTCAGACCTCCTGCTGTGAAGCATGTAGAGCAGCTGACCGTGGAGCTGTGTGTGTGGGTGGCTATCTCACAGTGGGGATCTGTGTGTGTGTGTGTGTGTGTGTGTGTGTGTGTGTGGGTGGGTGTGTGTGGGTGGTTTGGTCATTGATACTACTTTCACACACAATCCCAGTGTTTCATGTGGGATTACAAACCTGCATCTGACCCCCTCATACTGCTTCTATCACACACACACACACACACACACACACACACGTTATTATATGGCGTAAATTATCACAACACACAGTCGCTGTTTAGTGTAATATTAACCTCAGACTTTGGTTTATCTAAGGACAGTGTTAGTGTGTGTGTGTGTGTGTGTGTGTGTGTGTGTGTGTGTGTGTGTGTGTGTGTGTGTGTGTGTGTGTGTGTGTGTGTGTGTGTGTGGAGGCGTTTCAGACCCAAAGTGCAGCACAGAATCAGGGACTATTCTACCTGAGACCCAGATGGGGAAGATTATGTCCTCAGAGGATCCTGACACGTTCCCGTGGTAACGCTGCAGTCAGGAGATGGAAGATAAATTGAGGACTTAAGGGGAGATAAGCGAAGATGGACGAGGAAATTTGATTTGAGCCGCAGAAAGTCCGAGGAAAATAAGAAAACAAGCTCCGGCAAAAGTGGACGATGCTCAAAATAAAGGCTGGACTGAATTATGAGTCGCACAAGGACGTGAGGGGACGTGAGGGGACGTGAGGGGACGTGAGGGGAGGGGATGGGATGTGAGGGGACGTGAGGGGAGGGGATGGGATGTGAGGGGATGTGAGGGGACGTGAGGGGACGTGAGGGGACGTGAGAGGACGTGAGGGGACGTGAGAGGACGTGAGAGGATGGGGTTGAGGTCGGAGCACCAGCAGGTCTGTGAGCACCTCTGCTGGTCCTGGTTCCCTGCTGCAGAACAAAGGGAAGTTGTGACAGTTGAAAGTGTGTGTGTGTGTGTGAGATGGTTGATGGTTAATATCCTGGTCAGACACCAGCCAGCCCCCTGTCAGAACACAGTGTGCTTTCAATCCAAACAGACGATCTTCGGTTTCTCCCTCATTGTTCCCATTCCGGAGCTTTAATTTGTTTTCCAGCAGATCTTCGCGCATGTTCTCTATTAGAGGACATGTTGGTTATAGGAGCTTCCATGACACGCTGCAAACACATCCAGAATTCCTCCCCTCCGCTCCTCTCCCCTCCTCTCCTCTCCACTCCTCTCCTCTCCTCTCCTCAGGTGGGCTCTGGTTTCTAGACACATATTTCGGTGGTGGCCTGGCTCGTGGTCTTAGCGTTGACATAAATCTGGCCCTAAAACTGGATATTGAAGCTTTTCGTTTACTGTACCCCCTGCCGAAACACACACACACACACACACACACACACACACACACACACACACACACACCCCAACACAGGGAGAGCAGGTCAATGTTGCTCCAGGTCGAGGCTCCAGATGATCCATGGAGAGACTCTTCCATCCTTCCTTAGTTCAATCATTCTTCTTCTTCTTCTTCCTACAGGAAATCTTCATCCCGACTGGACTCCACAGATTCAGAGGAGGACCTGGACGGCTCACCGCTCCTGGAGCCTTTCCTCCACGAGCTCCCCCACAAGGAGGATGAGCGTGGCGGGCGTCTCCTGGACGAAGACGGGCTGCCCCACATGCTGCTGCCGCCCGACAGCCTGGAGCTGCTGGAGAAGGCCGAGAGGAAGATGCTGAAGAAGAAGAGGAGGAACAAGCAGAAGAAGCAGCGGCACCGGCATTTCAATGACCTGTGGGTCCGCATCGAGGAGAGGTGAGAGGAAGAGGAGGAGGAGAGGGGAGGATGAGGGGAGCTACGGGGGAGAAGGAATGCAAGGATCAGGTGGGAGGATAGAGGAGAGGAGGAGAGGATGTGACAGAGGCCCGAGGCACAGAAACACATTATTGTTATTAGATAGATGGAGGGGTGAGAGGTGAGGAGGGAGAGAGAGAGAGAGAGAGAGACGGACAGGAGATGAGGGGAAGTTGCAGATGTGTAACTCAGCCTTTCTGCTCCTCTATAGAATAAAACAACACTTCCTGGTGTTGTGCTTCAGGCTAAAACAGCCTCCATATCACATCACCATACCCTCCACGCACACACACACACACACACACACACACACACACACACACACACACACACACACACACACACACACACACACACACACACACTCTGCCGTGCAGTATGAGTCCAGACTGGTTCCCTCCTGGTGTAAGTGTCCTGGATGGGAGAATATCAGCCTGGGAAATCCTAGCCAGCATCCGGGTGTTGGTCTGTGTGGCTCCAGGCAGGGACTCACCGGCCCACAAAACAAGCTCACCTTACAGGGGAGCAGGCCACCTCGCCAAGGTGTGGTCTGCACTCACACACACACTCACACACTCACACACAGCGTCATGTGGAGACGAATGTGGTATATAAGTTTTGATTGGTTGCAAATGTTATTGTGTCCATATTCCTGTATTAGGGCAGAAATGATTTGATTTCCCTTTGGTGAAATTGGTTGTTGGACCCGACACTTTGTCCTGAAGGTTTCATCGTTTCAAATATTCCGGGCAAAGAATGAGCGACTTGGGTGCAGAAGAAAACGTTTTGTGCAACTTTGGTCCTTCAAATGTTGATTTAAATGTGGATCTGTGTAGGCGTCATGTTTAGTGAAAGATGAATCCATCTCATCATATCTGCTGATCTGTAACTCTGTCATCTGTTTCCTGTTCCCTTCTCTCTCTCTCTCTCTCTCTATGTCTCTCTGTCTGTCTCTCTGTCTGTCTCTGTCTCTCTGTCTGTCTGTCTGTCTCTCTCTCTGTCTCTCTGTCTGTCTGTCTGTCTCTCCCCCCCCCCCCCCTCTCTCTCTCTCTCCTCCTGCCTGTCACTCACTCGGCCCGTCCTGCCTCAGTCAGCGTATTTATCTACTGTGTGTGTAAAACTGTGTGCAGCGTTAACACGGTACAGACGGAGACGAGACCTGTTTACTCAAGAGCCTAAACTCCGCTCCCGTCATCGCCACGGGCAACCGTCACCGTCGCTGTCGCCGCTTCTCTGCAAAACACGACGCCAAACTGCGTCAGCGCTGCACGTGTGACGCAGCGGCTACCTGCACGTCTGCACACACACACTGGCCCTGCGTGTGAACAAACCCCCATGTGGCTTCTTTGATCCCATTCTGCGGTGGCGTTCCTCTGGTCTTCCTCTCTTTACGCTGCTTTTCATTATCTGCATTCTGCCCTTACATCATGCGCAGCAGCATGAAGGCTCGGCGGTTAGCGCTGTCATGTAGCAGCGAGAAGCTTCAATCTCTGCCTTGGTCCCTTTCTGTGCGGGATGTTTGCATGTTCTTGCCGTGTTCACTTGGGGTTTCTGCGGCTGCTCTGGATTCCTCACACGCTCCGAGAACATACATTCGTTTGAAACGGGGATGTGCCGCTACGTTGCCCTTCAGTGTGAGCGTGTTTCTCAGTGGATTAGATGTGAAGTTCAGGAAGTTTCATCTGGTGCATTTAAGGGCAGAATCAGAGATATGATGCGTTCACTTACCAGGTCTGCAGGCCTTTGAATGGAGCATTACGGCTCCACATATTCTGAAGTGAGTGACCGTGAAGTGTGGAAGTGTGGTTTGTGTGAGCGCTTGTGTACGTTACGTCTGCAAAAGTGTTTTCTGTCTTTCTCGGCGAGGCCCAGAAGGAAGCAGAGTGTTTGTGTGCACATGTTACTGCGTGTACACGGTGAGCGTCTGTGTATATTTGAATGTCTGAGGAGGTGACAGAGAGAGAGACAGAGAGAGAGAGAGAGGGAGAGAGAGAGAGAGAGAGAGAGAGCGAGAGAGAGAGAGGCGACTACAGAGCGGCGATTCTCTGCTGTGATGCATCGCACCTGGTTGCCTTTACGCCTCTACAGCTCCTTACTGGTTGGCACCGTGTGAGTGTGAGTGTGTGTGTGTGTCTGTGTGTAATGCAGCTTGAACCAAAACAAACTTGCTTCCCAACTATCCAGAACATCTATAAAAAATGCAATTCTGCTTCATTTATCCGCTGAAACTTGCAGAAATCATCAGCAAAATCCATCAACGAAGCAGAGGGCATCAGAGGACGCAAAGTTCACATTGTTGTCGTCATAGCGCCACCATCAGGTCAATGGATAATGAGCCGATGATTTCAGTTTGAAGAGTTAGGGGCTGGAAGTGTTGATTACAGCGCCACCATCTGGTTGACAAGTACAACAGCTTCATGGCGTCATCCCTGGGTCGTACTTTTTTAGCCGTCCTGCTAACAAACAGACAAACAACGACTGAAAACACAAACTCTGTGGCGGAAGTATGTACCTGGATATTATCTGTAGCGATATTTAATCTTCCTCCTGTGATTCTGCGGGTGATGTCAGGACACAGATGCAAAGGGGCAGATTCTCGCCTTCCTCCACTTTGCAGATCTGAGCGAACTGAACTCGACAGTTCTGCTTATTTTCCTTGAGAAATCCTGGGTTTCGCTTTCTGCTTGGACATCTCGGTGTCCTGGAAAGTCGCCCTGGCAGGTTTGACAGGTGCTTCACTTTTCAGACGGTGGATTTCTGCTGCGGCGTCCAAATTTTCACAGTCGTTTGCCAACAATAATCCTCTCCGAGAGCCCATTTATTTTGCAGACAGACAAACTAGCTTTGTTGCGATGAGAGGACGGAGAGGCGGTGGGTGGACGCGTGGGAGGCTGCTGATGGAGATCGAGGGGGTTTGGAGGGGATTGGCTTGTCCTTTCCGTGTTTACATTTTCCTTTACGATGATTTTTGGACAGATGGCGTTCGTAAAGAAACAAATCCCCCCGCAGTTCGACAAAAAAGTCAAAATTCTCACTTGTCATCGTATTCCTTCGATATTCCCTTCGCCGTCTTAACGCTCTTGTCAGGTTGCCGCGGCAGCCCACGGCCGGCATCCGGAGATGTCGAACTCTGCGTGTTTGTTTTGTCTGGCTGCATCCCAGCGCAAACCACTGCAGGCTCAGCATCAAACGAGAGCAGTAAGCGTTTCACTGGCAGGCGTGTTTGAGAGAAGAAAGGCAGATAAACACAGAAATGAAGAGGGGAAGATGTTGGGGTGAAAGGGAGGCAGATATGCGGCGTTGCATACCTAATCTCTCCTGACTGGTCAGCGTTGTGGCCGCGGTTTGCCTTTCGATATTTCCATTGTTTTCCTTTTTTCTGCACTCTTTCCGGAGGAGTTCGGCTGCAGGGAATGACGAGGGTTTTCCTTCCCATCGACAGGGAATGTGGAAATGAGTTTGGGAATGAAGAAGGTCTCACAATGGCTCAATCATTATGGAGACCAACGTCCGGAAATCTGAGAGAGAGACTGTTTCTGTTTGTTCTCACCCTTAATGAATCCTAATTGATCCGATCTCTCCTTTTCTTCTTCTCTGGTTCCGCAGCTCTATCGTCCAGTCTCCGCCTCCCCCACTGGTTCGCATCATCAACGGTTACATCACGGTGCAGCCGCCCGACAGAGTCTACAACCACCACAACTACCACCACCTGCCTTCGTCCTCGCCCGCTTCGTCATCCGCCTCGATGCTTTTCGTCTGCACGTGGCTCGCCGTCTTGACACAGATGTGGACAGCGCCGCTCTAGGGGCTCGGGGGCGGAACAACGCCGATGTAAAGGACTTGATCGAAGCCACGGCAGCGATTGTGGTAGATGTGATCCTCCGAGTTGATAGTTGCCTCACAAGGTTTGAGTTTGAAATCATGTGCTGTAACATACACAGGTTTAGTTTCTATACGTTTCTATTTTCAAACGTATACGCGGATCCATCCTGGATCAACCAAACACTCAACGCCACTGTGCAGCTTCAAACAATCAAGAAACCATTTAGTGAATATCAACGATTACGACTGGAAACCTGCCACCTTTCCTTTGTGTTTGTGTGTGTGTGTGTGTGTGTGTGTATGTGTGTGTGTGTGAGTATGTGTGTTTGTTGAACTCTACCAGCTCTTAACCCCTCTAACAACTTAATTTATTCTTCCCTTTTTAGGAGAATTGGTTTAACGTTGTGACCCGTCGGGGGGGGAGATATTGTATATAATGTTTCTAAATATTATAGATTATTTTAGAAATATAAAAAACAGAAAATTGAAATGATCAAGTGTTGTTTATATATATATATAAATAGATATGCAGTATATTTTTTTGAAAAGGAAAAAAAGGAACTAACCACCATAGCCCGTCCCTCTCTCTCTCTCTCTCTCTCTCTCTGAGGCCAAGGGGGGATGATTGATTATTGATTATTGATTGTGGTGTTGTTGTATCAGTGTTATCACTTTGCTTTGCTGTATGTGTTTGCTGAGAGAATTCACAGTGACCTTTTCCCCTCATAGAGCTCAGTTGATTATTTATTTAACTATAGTTTTAGGCCACAAACCATCGGTCAAATATCTGTTGTGTTTTATCTAAATGTTCAAACGCATTGGGCAGTACGAAGTGGCTTAGACTGAGATATGTAATTGTATTTACACACACACACACACACACACACACACACAGTGTAGATGTTTTAGATCTGTCATGTTGGGTCACTCGCATTTCACTTATGGTATGAGATGATTGTAATAGTATTACCATGATCTTGACAACAATAAAGTATTTATCTAGATTAACAAGTGCCGCTTTACATGTCTCTAAACTCGCTCTGCATCGAGTCCAAGACCTTCATGCACGACGATGAAGCAGTAAGACCCGAACAGCACCTTACGTACCTGAACGCCTCTCTCCAGGTCTGTGCATCTCCTCTAATGTCCTCCATATTTTCTGCATTATGTTCGCTCTCTCTCTGTCACACACACACACACACACACACACGTACACACACACACACACACACACACACACACACACACACCGTCTCGCAGTAACCCAGGGTTCACGCTGTGTTTACGTGAAGTTAATGTGCTGTGATAAAGCTGCTTTTCGAAGCTGTTTCATGTGTGTATGTGGTCTGCCAGCTGCTGTGACGGAGTGTGTTGATCCTGCACGAGACAAACAGGAAACCAAAGCTAATTGATTCCTCAGATGTACAGGAAATGAGATTTAATTGATTTGTTGTATCAACAGGAAAAGAATGCTAAATGCCGTGTTTGTTGCTGCGCCTGTGCTTTGATAGGCGGCTGTGAGCTGCTGGGGGTCGCAGAGTTCAACGCCAGGTTGACAGGCATCAGAAATAAGAATCATACTGACAATAAAGTTAAAATAAGACAATGTTTTGAACGATATAAATTGGTGACGTGAGATTAATTCCTGAAGATATTTGGTTTGTTTGTGGACGTTTTGTTATTCAAAATATGTCTGGAAAAAAGTATGAAGTGCAGTTTAAGAAGAATAAGACTCAAGTTCAATTCTCAGGTGTTTGTAATATAAACTTAATGATTGCATGCAAAGAGTGTGAGCAATTTCTATCATGAAAAGCATTCTGGGACACGAAGCATTAGACACTAATATGAGGCAGCTGGTGGGAAGCGAACGCAACCAAAAATAATGATTAATGATTTTTTTTAACTACTGAAGCAGCTGTATTTGCTTAAACCACAACCATAAGCCTACCTGTCATAATCAGAAACTTCATTAGAGATACAGACTGTGTGTGTGTGTGTGTGTGTGTGGTCTCTGTTTCTCTCTCCCTCTCCTTGATTGCAGCTGACGTTCACCTGGCTGCTGATCTCCACCTGCTCCCCATCTGCGATCGGGAGATTCCCGCTTATATCCGGCTTGTTCCTGCTTGTCATTTGCTAGGTTGTCTCAGGCCGTCAATCACAACAAACAAACAAACAAACAAACAAACAGTGTGTGGTTACGAGCCCGTAGCCTGCTGTGTGTTTACCTGGTAAACTCATGCCTCTTGGCTTCAGCTTATTGAAGCATCTGAAGTCATAATCTCCATGAATCTGTTTCATCAGATTCATGTGATGATCAATCTATTCTCCCCTCCTGCTCCTTGTGAACCAACGCTGCTGAACCAGAAACGTTTAAACAAAAGTTTTGTCGCCCCGCTGAGCGCCATGTGCTGACAGATGTTGTGCCACATTTCCCGTCCAAAACACTGTAGAAATGCAATAAATCACACCCCAAAACTAAATGGAAGACGTATCCTGATTGTGTACTGATCCAGATGATACTACTTGAAACTAGGTGTCTGAAATCAAACACACACAAGTAGATCCTAAAGAAATGCAAATGTCTGTTTAAGGAGGCAGTAGATTAAACAACTGATGGAACGTATTTTAAATGCAGCAAATGTTTGATTGCCATTTATCCACAGATTTATCGCTGTATACAAAACACATTTTTGACAAATAACTCCTTAAAAACAAGTCCTGTAGGGATTGAAAGCAGATGCACACACAGACGTCTGTGTCCTGCAGATGTTAAGAAGTAATAATAATGACAAGGAATCAAAAAAAAACAAGCAATCCTTTCTAAACAGTGTGGACTGTTCAGGGATTTTGGAAAAATTCAAATATTTTTTAGAGAAACTGGCGTCAACTTTTTAGAATATAGATACAGGTCTGGCAATAACAATAAATAATCCTAACTTTGCAATTCCAAAAGTCCCAAATCAACATGAGATTTTGTTTTTCAATTTTTTTCAAGTAAAAAGATTAAAATCTAGTGTTTTACATGCATTTCTAGGATAGTTGTCTTCATGTAATATGGAAGTATTTGGGATTTTTAGTCATGGGAGAAGAATTAAAAGTGGCGATGCGTTCAAGGAATCGAGACTTTGACTTCCTGTTTCCATCTCACATATGTGATCTCTGCATCCACATGTGACCTGGCGTGGATCTTACCAGGCAGATCGCTACGGTAACCAACCCTGTGTTTATTCACGGCTCCTTGGACCAAATTAAAAAACTACTCGATAGAAACCTCTTTCTGTGGGATGACGACGCCCACATTCCACGTGCAGAAAAGTCACAAGTCACAACTTCCGAGTCTGCGTGTCTCATGATGCAGTTTGCTTTCACCGCAAAAGGTCAAACCATGTTCCCATTGTTACAACAGGCCCAGTGTGTGATTGTTTACCTTGCGCTCTATCCGTCACAGTGGTGCATAAATAATCGTGTGTGTGTGTGTGTGTCTGTTATTGTGGCATCAATCTAACAGTAAGAGCGGCATGTTAACTGAGAATAGCAGCAATAAGAGCCACATGGAGCGAGTCGGCTGTATATTTACACAGTAAATCTCTTAGGGGTTATAATGTGTTACCGTTGATGGTTTGAGCTTTGACCTCCAAGTGTAAACAATGAAAATAGTTTACATTAGAAAATCCCTCTGTGCTCTTGTATTTTCTCTTTACATATTCATTCATTCTAAAGAGAGCGACCAAAGGAAAGGAAAGAAAAGCAGCCTTTTGTCACCGTCACCTGCTCTCTTCCTTCTTTCTCTCCTTCTTCCTCCCTCCTCGTCTTCTTCAATCTCTCCTGCAGCGCCTCAATTACTTTCTCCAGCTGCTCATCATTTCACCGAACGTAAACACAGAGCGAGTCCTCTCAAATTCACATGCAAAGTGGCTGTAAAATCACCCAGATGTTGAGGGGGAACGGAGATGAATTATCGCTTCAACAACGGCCTTTTGGACGGGTTTCTATAAACACTCACACACCTAAAGGGATTAAATGCAGACATGTCGTGATTGAGAAGGTGTTTATTAGATCATGTGTGTTTTTATTGTATTGTTTTCTATATTTTTTGAATATCTACTGCAGTTTTTCTTCCATTGTGCTCTTGCGTCAGGTGTTTCTTGTTATATAAAAGTTTCATCCCTTTCCTTAGAGATATTAAAATCTCAGATTTTTTACCCAGTAGTCGATGTTTCCTGTTACCAGCTGATGGAAAATACAGAAATCGTGATACAAGCAACATAATTGAGATCAAAAGTCAATATATTGGCCAGTTTCAGAAGGCAGATGGCCGCAGCAGTTTCCATCCTGGATTACTTTGGGAATAGGAAGAGCTCAAATATGTCTAATTTCCTGATTCGCGAGGGACAAAGCTCACTTGTAATGCTCCATTCCTGAATTGGAGAAACCTGTGACTTGGACTCTGGTAGTGATGCATGTGCAGGACTGCGCTACATCACATCTGAGGTCCTGCTGAATCCGAGGTGCCAAGATTCCTTCGCTCCTGCTGGGTGCCCCAAAGGCTTTGGTCGGAGATGGATTGGAAAGCTTTCATAATTCCTGCCTTCTCTGTGTGAAACAGGCTGTGGAAACACTCGAGACTTAAGGAACTGATTAGTCTCAGTCAGTTCAAAGCGTTTGTCCGGACAATGGAAGATGCATACATTGGAAATGTTTAGTGCTTTGATTATGTTGATTGCGGAGGTCTGTGCATCTGTTTCTTCTGTTTCCTCGACGGCTCTGCACTTGATTCTTTCCTTCTGAATGCTTACTGGTTATTATCCTAAACTGAGCATAATTATTTACAACCTCCTTTCCTACGCACCATCATTATCAAACACAGGAGGCTTAGCCCGGACGTTTTGATATGAGTTTTATAAAGGCAGAGGCTCATCCTCCCCTAAGCTTAAACATCTTTAATTTTTGACTGACTTACTATGAGAACATGTGAGATAACAGCTGACCGCTCCACTCAGGTCCATAGGTTGAAGCTCTGGACAGGTTCTGGCTCTGCTCCAAACTGCTGTTTTTTGTTTTTATCTACCACATCACTCTCTGTCTTGCTTTGCTCCTATTTAATGTGGCGTCCCCCAGGGGTCAATACTTGGTCCCGTTCTTTTCTCAAGTGATGTGATCCCATTAGGCCACATTATAAATGTATAACGTCCCCATACCGTACTGTCAGAGACTTGAGATCTCTGACACAGGACTAAATGATGGTCGCATGGCTCTCATACTCTGCTGTTGCTTTTAAATGTTGGGTTGAAATACAATTTGCTCTCTGACCTTTAGTAGACAGGATGACAAATTCTGGACTGTTCTTGACATTTCAGTTTGTGGGAGAATGCAGTAGTGTAAATATTGTTAAGGCAAACATTGTTGATGAATTCGTGTGCTGATGTCACCAGTATACAAAATGCCAATAGAACCAAATAAACAGTATTTCATTCCAGTTGAAGTCCCAAAAAGCAAAAATAGTTTGCATGTAGCTGCGGTTGAGCTGTACTTTGAGGTTAATGGTACATTCTTTATTTATTTGTGTATATATGTGTGTGTATACCAGTGGTCTGAGTGCCTCTCAGGGTCGGTCTGCCTTGTGATTGTCAGCTTATAAACAAATGAACCATTTGTGTGCTGGCACCGCGCCACAGGGTGTCACTCAGTCACCGCCCGGGTCAATGAATCCCTTTCACGGGAACCACTTTTTTCGAGGCGTGTTATTGATAGAAGGAAGCCCACAGTGGGAGATTGAACTTAAAGTCACGACGCACACACTAACCCAAGTACACACACACACACTCACACGTCGTACCTATTTTATCTGCTCGCAAGGACGTACACATGTATGAACACACACATTAACACAGCCCGACTGGACCACATGCAGATTCAGAGTGGGCTTGGTTCATATCCACTTTCACTCTGTATGTGTGCCAAGTCTCAAAAAAATAACCCCCCTCTGAGATACTCAGATTCAACTTCAAGAATGTGTGCTCAGGCATAAAGTTAAAGGCTAAAGGTCAAGATGACTGAAAGCAAAAAACATGGACTTTAATAAAATCGTCTGTTGATTGACACCCGTCCAACTTACGTGAGGAACCTGCCACTGCATTCCTGTCAGATAACGCATCTGTTACACTAAGCATCATCAGAGTGTGGTGGTTCAAACAAGGAGGCGTGGCCTGTAGAGGTGGCCTGGAGGGAGAGATCTTCAATATGCTCCAAGTCTAATCAGGATTGGGTCAGTATGAATAGAACTGGACCGGCATGGACTGAAATGTCACGGTAACACTAACCAGAGGCATGGAGGACACATGTGGAGATCTTCTGGTTCTTGGTTTAAATCATCATTTTCCGACAGTTCAGATTTTGGTTGCAGATTGTTACAATTTTATCAGTGTTTATTCTATCCCACATATTTCACATGTAGGATCTTGGGTTTGTTTTGGCTCCATCATCTTTAAATGTCTGCCGTCATATTTTGGAAGAGTGGTAGAATTCCTCCCTGCACCTCAGACGGGGGTTCAGATTTCTACTCATTTGTATCTTCAACTGTGTGTAAAATTATGATGATGGAGTGTGACAGAATGTTTGACTTACTTCGAGGCGTCCAACTATACACATTCCAAGATATACTAATAAATAAACTGAACGGATTTGCAGAATTGGAGTGAAACTTTTTATAAACTATTTCTAACAAAGCAGTAGTGACTGGCAGATACATCCAACATATACTGTAACAATAAAAATATCATATTCAGGGATTGTTTTGCATGAAAT
Source organism: Genypterus blacodes (assembly GCF_046128005.1). Classification (NCBI taxonomy): domain Eukaryota; kingdom Metazoa; phylum Chordata; class Actinopteri; order Ophidiiformes; family Ophidiidae; genus Genypterus; species Genypterus blacodes. The sequence goes on from NW_027466836.1 coordinate 525,826, forward strand.
TAAGTAGTATTGATAAATGAGGACATATGTTAGAATCAGTAAATTACTGAAAATATGAATGGACAATCTGCATTCCTATTGACGCGCTCTCTGCAGCTAAACCACATACAATGCTGCCCTCTGCCTTCGAGTTGAAGTACTGCATTACAGTTAGTCAAGGTCGCTCAGCCTGATCATGGAGCTTTGTGTGCTTCACTCACCCGGTCAGGGCTCAGTTGCGATCATGTGACCTCACACTGGCGAGCACTGATCAGCTTTGATGCTTCTGCATGCATCTAGATGTCAGACTTCACTGTTGTCTCACTGCCAGAGCCTGATTTAGGCCGCATTGATCACAATGAAATAAATTTAGCTGCAGAATAACGATAACATGGTCAGGAAGTGAACCGCATCAGATACGTGCTGCAAGGTATCGCAAAGATTTTACATTTCAGGCCGGAGACTCTTTGCTTTTTACTTCATATTACCGCATACCTGGTCTCATTCTCTTGTTTTATGATGTATTTCTATTTCATTTCTACGGTACTGTCCTGGTAACTATAGTCAGCGGCACTGTGAGCTAAATCAAAAGCCTGAAATTGCCAGTGTGAACTCCTACAGCAGATCCTAAGGCCTTTTCAGGTCCATGAAGGGGCCCAAGCGACACACTTTTGACCTCAGGTTATATTACTGATGTGTCACTACATCTGCAGATGGATATATAAAGATGAATTGCATGGCAGCATATCTAGGAGTCATATTCTGAGGCCCCGCAGAGCTCAGAAAGTATTTCTTCATCATTTTAGTGCTCAAGATTGATGCAGCTGGTGGGCTGCTGAGAGGCATTTATGACCCACTAAAATCTAAAATCTGCCACAGCTCTCAGATTAAACATTTTGTTTCACAGTGGCTGCATTCAATCACAAATTACTCACCGAGAAAACTGCTCCAACAGGGTTATGCTCCACATTCACAGACATGCTGTTTGTCACCATGCAGTGATTTAAGATGCCAGGCACCAAACCTGAGCCTTTATGAATTAAACCATAGCTGCCAATGATCACGATCATGTATGTAAATGAAATGCAATAATTAAAACAAACGTGTTTTGATATATGTGCTAGTATTGATTGGTAACAGATCGCTATTGGCTCTACAGCAAAGACACTGTAATAATCAACAACAGACAGATCAACAAATATCTGTAATGTAATGATGAGGTAAAACACAAACTAGAAAACAAACACTATGGTTTGGGTAGTTAGAAAGAAAGAAGTTGGAACAAATTGGAACGTGTACAAATGAATAGCTCACATGAAATCATTGTAAACCGGAAAAGTAGCAATAAACTGCAACACAGTTTAGACCTATTGGGACTGGAAGGGACAAGCATCTAATCAATAATCCAGGAGCGCTGAGACAAACTGGTGAATCAGTTCCAGAGGATAAATCAGCAGCGGATTGTCTCAGATTTTTCCCATTTTGACTCGCCTTAAACAAAGCCAAATGTCAGCGGCTCACGGGCCTCCTGAGGCACACATCCACTGTAAATGTTGAGCTTTTTGGAGAAACCCGAACACCTTGGCTTGTTAGCCTTTGAGTGCAGCAGTGGGGATTGGGACTTGTGCTTGAGATGTAAGGTTATTGCTTTTAACCTACAGCCTGATTTATGCCTCTTACCATCATCTGCAGCAGGGGAGCCAAACTGCAGCTTTGGGTATTGTAACCACATCAGTAAACACCTCGCCTCTGTCTTTGCCGTACCCATCACGACAATGACTGTTTGTCTGCCGCTGTCTCTCCCTCTCTCTCTCTATCTCGACTCTCACCTTGGCTGACACACACACACACACACACACACACACACACACAGACACACACCGTCCTGGCCACCATCCCTCGCACTCGCATTGATACCGCAGTGGTATTTTCAAATGAGTGTCTATTAAAACGCCATTATAAGAAATGAGGAGTGATGTCGTCCCTGGCAGGAGTTTATTGGAGAGTAAATGTAAGCTCCCACACACGGAACACCTCATTAACCTGGCGGATATTTACAGCCCTGCAGCACAGAGGCACGAGCAAGGACCAAGGCCGCGCTCATCTTCATAAAGCAAACTGATAAGATAAACTCTACTCCTGTGCCTGTGTGTATGGAGCGCGCAACAGAGCTCAAACACGGAGATCAGAGTGTTAAAAGCTACTGAGGAGGAAGAGGAAGAGGAGCTGGTATAGGGCCAGAATTTACTCTAGCAGGATTGGATTTGGGGGTAAAGCTGCTGCGCTCACTTCTGAGTCCATTTCAAAATTTTGCAGCGGCACTCATCAGAGCAACCGAGACAAGATTTGTCTCAGTGCAGTTACACACTGAGCCTAAGAGAAAGAGGCTAACATTAAGAGGGGACAGCGGCTTTTAAAGTCATCAGGATCTGCATCAAAGTGTCCAAACTGATCATCTATCACAGGATGAATAGGTTTGATGTTTTTGCCTTTGAGAGTGGTGCATTATAGAATAGTAGACAGCCTATCATGCAAAGTCAAAGCGTAAATGACATTAATCAAAGTTAATGGTTCTTCCCCGAGGCACCACCCACATTTCCTTCAGGTTTTATAGAAAATGAACGTACTTGAGGATTGCCATTTGATAAGGCGCATTGATTCAAACTCCAGTCGGCACATTGTGTGCGTTTGACAAATAATCATTACGCATGCTACATTTCACCAAGTAAATAAGGGAGATTTGCATAAGATTTGATGGGATACATTACACAAACACTGAAGTTAATGTGCGATACGTCTCCGCTTTAGAGCCCATTAGAGTCGCACAGCACTGATTAGATTGTCTGTCACTCTGCTCGTACGTTTCGGCGGGATGAGATTGGAAGCACGAGGGCCACACACGGAGACCTAGTGTTATAGCTTCTCTCCTCCTCAACGCCCTCTCTCCTTTCTTTGGCCGAATCCATCATGTGTTCTGACAGTTGAGGAGCCAGTTGAGTATCGCTCGCAGCGTCTCTGAAATTCCAAAACGCCGTCTCCGCCTCTCTCAAATATTAGTTTGAAGCCTTTCCAGGTTACACGTCTTCCTCCCTTCAGGTTCTGTCCAAGAAACCGAAGATAACCTTATTGAATATGAAACACCTGTGACTCGCTCCTCCGCCTGCCAAGATCCAGTTTAATTCAGAAGCCGTGAAAAAAAGGGAGCAGGAAACTCTCTGAAAAAGGAAACTGTGAAATATCGTCCTCGCACACAAACGCCCACCAAATGTGCCGTGTCCTCCAGGAATAACCGGAATGTTATTTACTAACCTGCAGAGGGAACGTGGAGGGAAATGTGTTGGTAAATTGACAAAAAAAAAATGAAGAATCTTTTCTAATTTATTAGAAGGAATGTGGAGTTGGCAGGTATGAAGAAATATAAATCTATAAATCCATATTGTCCTCATCAATCATCACTCGATGTAAGCACATGTGGCAATGACCTCCACCCAAACATGAGATGCTGCATCATGAAACATAAACAAGACCATGATTAGATGGTCTGAGACTTTTAAGATTAACAGCTGCAGCTAAATGACCTTTACTCCCGTGTGACTGCATGGAAAAGTAACAGAATTCCTGGTTGATCACTGTGGAATTTTTACAATAGAATGGGATGAAATCTTCTTTTTCTGACTTAACACTTCAACAGTGGCTCTGATGCTGTCATATGTTTTTACACAAGTAGTGGAGTAAAGTATGAAGTATAAAGTATGTTTTGTTCCACTTGTGTAGTTAAGGAAAAGTAATTATTGTTAGATCCTCTGACATCAAAGCAAAGGGAAGGACTGCTCGGCTCCTTCTACCTTAAATGTCTTCACTTACTATTAATATTGTGCTTTTATGGACGCTGGCTGGCTTTGTGTCTCTGCTTCTCTTCACAAACTGGCCGCGATGGACTATGGAAATAGCTCCTGATTGCATCTCACAGTGTTTTGCTGCCCTTTTAGCGCCAAATTACTTTGTGTTGTGCTCTTACTTTGGTTCAGGGGAAAGAAAAGGGACTCTTCACAAAGTCACAGTCATGGAGACACAGTCACTGCTGAGGACTTGTGTTATAGATTGTGATGGAGCTGCAAGATTCAATGTATATGTGAGAGATCTGAATGTATTTGTGAGTCACGTATAGAGGATCAGATCTATTTTCAGGTATTAAATTAGCTTTCTCTTCAGTTTACAGTCCAATAGAGGATTGAAGCTCTTCATCACACTGGGGACTTAAACATACTGACAAATTCAATAAGATGGAGATTTGTTTGTTTTGACTAAGACCTCTCTTTAAAAGGGATGTTTTGTTGTGTTATGTTCCTTCATTAAAGCTGTTTAACTTTACAGTCAAGTGTTTTTAATTTGTCTTCAGCTCATTTTAGGAGTTAATGTCTTGAAACGGGGCCGATTTTTGCTTGATTCACGTGCTGCTGCCTTATTTTGTTCTTGTTTGAAGTTAATGAGACGTCCATTCAGTTTGAAGACGGCTCAGTTTGAGCAATATAGACTGAAACTAAGGCGAATGGAGGCCAAATATCTTAAAATGTGTCCTAGATTTCGATTTTTCCTCGATAGTAAATAATGAAGGTGATTCATCATGAATTTTAAAAACCTGAGCTGTTGTTTGAATCCCTGGTTTGGCAGCTTGCAGCTCCCGGCTCCTCTGGCATTCAGCACAGGAGCTCAGATGACACTGACAGGGCGAAGCTGAGGCAGGTGAACCTCATCGACTCCTGGAAGCGTCGCTGATCACAGGCGTGACAGAGACGCGGGGAGAGACTGACAGCAGAACACGGAGACATGAGATGTTCAGCGTGATGGCGCCCAAACAGGCATGACTGTCACAAAGCCTGGAAGAGTACTGAGAGGAATAGAGCACTGATACGTCCGTCTATTAATGGACGGAAGACGAAGACGCTTTTTGCTTTTTGGTCTCAGCCATGATCTATTAGCAGGAACATTTCAACACTAGATGGAGCCTTGCAAAGCTTAAACATAAGAAGAAACGCTCAGTGTGATTGTTGTTGTTTGGTAAGTGGGTTATGTAACAATGATTTCCATCACCCCTGTCCTCCATACTAAAGCTCATCTGGTGTTGATTGTCCTCAGGTCTCATTTGATATCCAGATCTCTGTTTGGAATATTAAACTGGAGTGTGTGTGTGGGTGTTTGTGTGTGGGCAGGTATACATGCTTTAAATTTGACAAGTGCCTCCCACATCCACAACAGCTGCATATCATTTAATACTTATGGGTTTAATAAGTGGTTCTCAAAACTGCAGTGGTACATGAAGTGCTCCTGGTGGTACTCCAGATTTGTGCAGAGAATAAGAACAAGTGAGGAAGCTGTGGAACCTGCTGCCATAAGCCCACACACTCGTGGATGTAGCTCTTACAATAGCTACAACAGCAACAATAACATCATATTTACCATTTCACATTCAGATTTTCCCTCATTTGTCTCAAAAACTTCAATATCAACATAGCGGCAGTTTGAATTTGGTCCAGAATACAGCACATGGAATGATTCTCTGCTGATTTTACTTAGATTTGTTGGCTTGATAATGGATGTGTGGTGTTTTAGGAATAACAGGACACATTAGAAAGATGATTCCATTTCTAGTTCAATGTTATGCTTTGTGCTTTCTGGCTGTAACCTGCTACTGAGAATGTTAGACATGGGTGAATGAATTCCTGGTCTGAAGTTGTCACATCTGAGGGGATGAGACAATTATCCAGCAAACCCTTCAGAGTTCTCCTAAAAAAAGCTCCAAATCCTCCCGTCTGAGCTGATTCTTGAAAATTAAAAACACTTTGAGGAGAGCAAAACTTTTAATACGCCCGCCCGCCGCCTCGTAAAGTGTGAGAGGTTTGATAATAGAAACTGTAATGGCACATCATGATGGAAAAGCTCTGGAGGAGCCGGAGGAGACGAACAAAAATTGATTTGTTTTTTTTCCATTTGCACTCAGGTGGCCGTACTTCATTAGGAGGGGAATAGCTTACAATTTCAAATATTAGGAATACATGGAAGTAACAATATTGACAGAGAACGCAGGGATAAGAGGTTTTCATTTGGGGCTTTCAACATCACACACACAAGTAATAGAAAGCCAAACACAGGCATCCTACTGGGGTCCATAGATGACTTATTATTTTCCTTTCCTTCCTTGTTATCACGCCTGTCTGTGGACATTAGAGTCCTGCTGCTGCTCGGCAAGGTTATTATGACAACAAATACAATTCACCCGCAGTCACAATATCACAAATGCTTCACAAATCACAGCAGTCCACATTCTAATAATAAGAGTCCTGCCTGCTTTTGCTCATCTCTCTACATGAGTCTACATTTTAGTCTCATAGCCTCATGATAAATTTGTCTAAAAGTTTCATACTGTCTCCAAACAGAAGAGTGAAGCATCAGAATCCTTCTCAGATCTGAGGGTTGGAGGCGGTGGACGGTGGAGACGACCTCAGAGAAATGATGATCCAGACCTGTTGGTGGCAGTGTTGATGCTTCCAAGGCATAGAGCAGCTGCTTACACACACACACACACACACACACACACACACATACATGTTTGATAAATGATATGGATAACAACGCCACCCAAGGCCAAAGGGGGGCCTGAGGCAAGATTTGATTTGGACGTCTGCAAAGCCTTTTTGTTGAATGATTCTGGATCAATCATTCAAAAAGAAATAGATTTCTTCCTGTAATATACAATGAAATATGCAGCACATATTAGCCTGCTGTAAGTTATGCTAAGAGGGGAAACCTAAAGTACCAGCTATACTGTGTATTTAAGCTTAGTGTAAATAACTGCCAAGGCTTTAAAATCTGTAAACATCACATAAATAATGCTACAGAAATGTGACTTAAGCCTATTATTTATTCCAAAGTATACATTTACTTCCCAGTCTGTATCTTCACTTTCCATTTGGAGTTTTCCCAGTGAGTCCAGAAACCCTGATAAGGACGGATTTCCTAAAGTCCTCTATGATGTAATTCCGTCCTGGTCTGGCTACACCATTCCATCAAGGTGTGTGTGTGTTTCTGTGTGTGTGTGTGTGTGTGTATCATGTGTGAGTCCGTCTCCCTCTGCTGCTCTCCTTCGGTCCATTCTGGCTCCCCAGATGACGATGACAGAAAACAACAGATTGTGTTGTGCATAAACGCAGTGAGTCAAACTCATAAATGCCCATTATGCTGCATTCAAGTGCCAGTTGGAAATATCAGAACTATAAGCTAAGCATGCATGAATGACAGACAACATAATGCGATATAATGCTTTTTTTTTCTCCACCTCTGCCAGGAAGTTTGTGTTTCTGCTCCCAGCTGTTTGCTTTGTTAGCAGGAGCAAAAAAGATCTGAATCCCTTCTGACAAGTTTTGGAGGGAGGCCTAGTCCATGTGGTGTTCAGGGTCTTAACATGGCCAGATTTTGATGCTCTTAAATATCTCCAGATGCATAAGAGTAAAGTGTAACTGACACTGTTTTGACATAGATTTAATAGTTAATAAGTCAGATCCAGAAAAGAATATTAATGCTGCTGGTTTCTATGTTTTGAGGCCTAAATATAAATGGAATAAAACATCAGCCTGGGTGGAGAAATGTGCTCTAAGAAATGAGTAAGCATAGAGAATCACAGAGAAACTTTGATGGTTCACTGTGGGTCAAATTATTTACGAGGCTGCCACATTAACTGCTGCCGTCACTCATGTCATGAATGTTTACACCTTATAAACTGAGAGAGAGACACACACTTTAATCAATTTAACAAACTGCATCACATTTGCTTTCTGCCCTAATTCAAAATGTCTTTCAATGACAATTCAATGTCAAAGGCTGCAGATAAAGACTTATATTAGTGTGTGGTCAAACATATATTCAACCACCTTTAAGAGCTGGAATTATTTTAATTAACTACAAACTGGATGGCGTTTATTCGCACTTTACAAGCAGCCAGCATAACTTGAGTATAATCTTCCAATAGCTGCAGCTCATGTGTGTGTGCTGTGTGTGTCTTCAGGGGGAGTGATTGCCTGGGGGGGCAACAGTGGAACAAGGGAGATGGTCAAGTGGGACAAAGTGAAGGATCCCACAAACATATCAGACGTCTCCCACAAGGGCAAATTAGTGAGAATAATGTTTCCAAAGCAACAGAGAAATGCCCAAGGAGCTCCAGCTTCTCCAGCATTTCACGAAAACTTGTGTCAAAAATGATTGGATGAAGCAACGGCTGCAGACAACAAAAACACAAACAAACAGCTAAACTGTCTGATTTCAGGGCCCGAAGCTGTTTACAAGTGGAGCTGCAGAATTAATAAAAAAGCAAAGTAAACACGATTTGATAAAATTCCTTGGCAGGAGACTCAGGTTGAATCAACAGCAATAAACCTCTATCAGCTGGGATGTACAGATGAAGAAAGGCTGTATGCTATTGACATTCCAAATTACGATGTCTTTTGTAATACTTTCATATCTTTGAATGTGTTTTCAAGTATTGATCAGAGGCCTAAAGGCTTAGATGTCAGGAACACGACAGGAAATCAGACTTCAAAGTGAGTCAACTGAGACATTTAAATGAGCTGGCAAGAACACACACACACACACACACACACACACACACACACACACACACACACACACACACACACACACACACACACTTCTTATTCAATACGCTTTCTCAGGTGTAATTTGTGAGTAAAATAAGAAGCAATGCAGCCAATTACTCCACTGTTTTGATTGGGTTCCTCTAATGAACACTGACAAAGTTGATGTCGGAGCTCAAGCTGTTTGCTTAACTATTATATGAGCTTTAAATGTGTATAGATGGGCTGAATGTTTAAGATCTCGTCAAAGAACCTCTGAGCCACTGAGCAGTATCAGATCCACTCACGGCCAGACTGGAAGAGAACACACACACTGATAACAACACCACACAGCACAATCAGTCCTTGTTCGAAAAGCATCAGAAAAGGCTCTATTCATGTCCTTAAGGTGGCTTATTGGGATGAAATCACAAGACAAATGAGCTTGTTATCACACTTAAGGTAGAATTAAGCCAGGCTTGGTGTTATTGTGACTAAGTTACTTAAATTAGGGTTACTGACCTATAAATACTCACCTTTCAAAGTGAAGACTGACAGACAGAAGGATTACAGTAAGAGCAGAAGGGATGAATGCCACAGACAGATAAAGGCCCTCACCCCGGGAATCTGCCTGTCACGCCGGGCGGCAGGTGATAATAATGTATAAAACAAATCACTTGTTACTTTGGAGAGGAAAGCGAAGGGGAAGCACAATAGCAGAAATGTGAAGATGAGGAACAGCGGCATGAAGTCGCGGAGCTGTGCAGCAAATCTGCCTTCATCTCCCGTCACAAACTCCAATTTCCCATGATTGACATCATAATTGCAGCTTTCTTGGCGTTTGCCGCTGTTCTGGTTGACGAAACCCGCTGATATGAGTTAACGCTGATAAGGCCTCACCTCTTCCTCAGGAGTCTACGGCCTCAAATCAAGCGACTTTACTCTATTGAGTTATTCAAGCATAACAGTGAGGAGGAATCTCTTTAAAATGTAACGATTTGCAGCCCCAAAAAGTGAATTTATGTTCGATGGAGATGATGAGTGATTGCAGGGTGACAGGTTCACAATCATCCCTCAAACACGGAAAACCCACATTCATCACCACGCTGAACCTGCTTCTCCTCCACTGCTAGGCACAGATACTGAATGTCGCTCCATCACTGCAGAGGAAAGTGAACGGTGTTTGTGTATTTACGCTCTGCCGCACTCCACAATCACGCCGCATGTAAAGCAGCCGCTCGGTTCCTATGAAAGGCATTCGCAGAGTGATCGACAGCGAGGGCTAAAGAGGCCCTTTGTATAAGTTTGGTATTCCCGGCGAGCTTCTCTCTGCTTGGTGCCGACTATCCGCCTTCATCAGCGCTGCAGGAAACATGAGCGAGAATATGAGCGATGACAGCAGCGATCCAATCTGCACTGTTATTCTCCACCAGCGTAATCACAGTGTGAACTCTATTCCGTTGTGTTTGTCTCTTTCAAACGTGCGACATTCCGCCCGTTTGCCTCTCGTCTCCTCCATCACTACCTCTGTTGTTTCCCTCTGTGCGGATCAGACGGGAGCCACAGAGGGAATGATAAGAGGGCCGAGGCTCTGTGAGGGAGAGTGAGTGAGATGAAGGCACAAAGGCGGTAAATAAAAAATGTAAACAGCAACACTGTGCATGTGTGTTTGTGCGTGTGTGTGTGTGTGTGTGTGTGTGTGTGTGTGTGTGTGTGTGTGTGTGTGTGTGTGTGTGTGTGCGCCAGATCACCAGGGCAGACAGCCCCTGAAGATACAGTATGCAGTATACAGCTGCTTTAAAGGGACATTACGCTATTTCTGCAATGTAAAACATCATAGAAAATACAAAAATAACTTCATCTTTACATGTTTTATATGATATTTTCAGCTTAATATGGCTCAGTGATGCTTCATCCGTGGTCCAAACTCAGCAGAGACCGAAAGCTGTGAACATTTATTCAGGTCTGGATTTGTAAACACTGGAGCAAATCAAATAAGTTGTTTACGGCGGACGAGGAAAAATTCCAATGAGTTCATTTCTGCTCTGCTGTGTTTCTTATTTTCCGGCCAACAGATACTACATGACTGTGCACTTTACTCCTCCAGAGGAAATGAATGAGTGAGAGAGAGAGAGAGAGAGAGAGAGAGAGAGAGAGAGAGAGAGAGAGAGAGAGAGAGAGAGAGAGAGAGAGAGAGAGAGAGAGAGAGAGAGAGAGAGAGAGAGAGAGAGAGAGAGAGAGAGAGAGAGAGAGAGAGAGAGAGAGAGAGAGAGAGAGAGAGAGAGAGGACCTCATCGCTCCTCCCCGCCGCAGATGGAAGACGGGCCACCACTCTATTTGTTTGTCGCCATTCATTGTCTCGATAAGGTCAAGTCATTGTTTGGTCTCCTTAACTCTCCCTCTTTGTGTTCTTCTCCTCCTTCTCTCCCTCCAATTTGCTTGTAATGCGACTTGATTCCCTGGAGATTCGTGAGCAGCTATTAAATGAGGATCACATATTGGGCTGCGACAAGCTCATTAATCTACGGCTACATCACAGACATGCACGTCTTAGTCAGGCCTGCCTCTTGTTTACATTGTTTACATCACAGCATCATTAAGGGGAATTCTTCTTCCATCAGAAAGCTGCTTTTTAAGTGAACTTAACTACTATCATGGGCTCTGAACCATCATGTGGGCCCTCAGCAGCTGTTCATGTCCCTCAATTTGTAGGGACGGCACTGCTCCCATGAGAAACTAATATCACACTAAACTATAGAAGAATCTATCACATCTGCTGTACTCTACTGGGCCCAGAACCTGAAACGAGTCCAGATAAGGGATCCTCATCAAATGGATTAGATCAGATTAACTGTATCATTGGCTTCATAGAGTAAAATACAGAACAGAACAGAAAGTATATTTGGCTGAATCCCAAACCAGCTGAACCTACTGAGCTCGGACATGTTCAGATATTGTGTTCCAAACTGTTTCTGCCATTTTCTCGCTCCGTCACGACAGCAACAGGTGGCGGAGCTGTTCTGTATTTTCCATTTCACAGAAGGCAATTGTTTTCCACGGCCCCTCCAGCCCCTCTGGCTCCACTCGGGCGCTTCACCTCCATCAGGACGCTTGTCGCTCTTTACAGTGTGTGACAGGTGGTGAGCGTGTCGTGTCTGAGCCGTCACTGTTCCCTGTCACCGCTGTCTCCTCTGCACTCACACTCTTTATGTCTGTTTGTTATTGTGGAAGGGCTCAGCAATACACACACACACACACACACACACACACACACACACACACACACACACACACACACACAGACAAGAAAATTATAAAAATGGAATTTGTCACTTCCTCCTGTGGCTCTTAGTCAAATCTGTCAGCTAGAAGACAGAACAGACCGGAGCCTCGTTTCCTCTGTCATCAACATAAAAGTGTTCATCATCGGTATCTGTATTTTTTCTGGCACACACTATATCTGCAGGGGAAGACGTAACACAGGATGTAGCGACCTGAAGCTGTTTCTTCTCCTCCTGTGTGAAGTTTTGCTTGACTCCTGCAGCCTCACCGTGTTTTTCTGGACGCCTGGATCCTCAGGGAATGATGCTGTTTTGTCTGATGTTGTCTGAGAGCCCATGTCCTAAAATGTACATCCAACTGCTCTCTCTCTCTTCTCGCATCTCCCATTTTTCATTTTAAGGGAGTTTGGCATTGATATGTGGGCCTAACTTGGTTTCATCCTTACAACAACACTCCTGTAGTGTAGACAAATAATTTTTCCTGCTCGGACGACTTCCCACTTCCCAAGACGGGAAAGTATTACAAACAGACAACAGCACCTTTCCTGTATGTGCTTCCAGAAAGATGACAAACAAGTTACCAACTTACAATCGCATAGTTTCAATCAAATGTCTCACAAAAACCATCTGATTAGTTTCTTTTATCCTAATTTTGGCTGCATGAGAAACACAAAGGAAGAGAAGCGGCACACATACACAGTGTGATTCATCTGTGTGTGAGGTTTGAGATGCAGGAGGTACCGAGGCATAAAACTGACAGCTTTGTGGGAGTTTGGATCAAACGCAATCTCCTGTAAGATGAATGCTCACCACTCCACTTAATCCAGACTGACAGCACCATATTTAATCAATTCAGCAGGCACACACACACACACACACACACACACACACACACACACACACACACACACACACACACACACACACACACTGTTCTCTGGGAGGATATTGCAGATGCCATATCAAGTTTAATTGTTAAACCTCTATCTGTAACCTTCACCTGAAAATTGCCTCTTTGCATTTTCTCTCTCCTCTTCACCGTTTTATTGTGTAATACACACGCTGACACAAATCATAATTAATCAATGAGACAGACAGCTGATATTTATCAAGCAAGGCCCGCTGGATACCTGCATCTGCTGTGGGTTTCAACCAAAACAAGTCACTGTACTTCCACCCAGAATCCATGGAGAACAGCAAACTCCAAGCAGAGAGACAAAGTTCAGTCCTGCTCAACTGTGAAATAGACTTTAAATTGCACATAATTACTGCATAATGAGCTCAATACATTCTACACAAGACCCCGACAATCCTAATGAATTAATGAAAGTTTTAATTACCAAATCACCGCGGGGCGTTTGTATGCCAGAAACAAGCGCAAAGTTTTGATCGCAGACTCTTTCGTCCCATCAACAAGTTCTCCCATTTAATTTAAAGTTATTAACAGATTATTCATTCCTAATAAAACCGCCCAGGAAGGACACCAAATAAAACAATCGAAAACTCATAAAGATCCAATTAGCAGCTCTGAACCGCTGATCACTATTTAATTGAAACTATTGATACAAAAGCTTTGTCCGACCCTGCATGTGAAGCAGCTGCCCCACCACAGGGGGGCGACCTACCAAAGGGTTGATTCTAGTCTTTAAAAGGAAGTTGATGTCAGACAGTCTACCCCCTTTAGACCACCAGCCCTCGTCACACACACACACACACACACACACACACACACACACACACACACACACACACACACAAACATGCTCCCGATAAAAAAACCAAAGCTCTCAATTACCTAACATGCTGAACAATGACATGCCCCCCAGTGCACCATGGGTAATGAAATCCATTCCCTAAGAGCATCCTTCACTTGGCTCTCTTCTGTTTTTCTTTTTCTTTCTCTCTTATTGTTTCTGTACTTGTAGTTGACTTGTATTAGGACATTTTGGTTTGAGGCTGTGAAATTGCCTTTTCTTTTCTCCGGGTGTCGGCCACCCCCTCATCACAGCAGACGCTTGATTTACCGACGTTGTTGCCATGGAAGTGTAATGTGCAGCATAAAGCACAAAGCAATAAAGAAGAAGGAGGGTAAGATGAGACCCTTTTTTGTCGGCGGGTAGAGTCTGCTAGTGAACACGCCTTCAAATGTTATTAAACTGCCTCTGGTTTGGTCTTTGCTTTGGCTTGTGTCCTCAGAGCTTCTCTCCAGACGCAGCCATGATGTCCCACTAATGAACAAAACAAGAGGCAGGAGTGTGTGATTAAACATAACAAAGTTGGCCCCGCAAAAAAAACATTGTATCCGGAACGAGGGCAGGTTTCTCCCCCCTCACACTCACACACATTCTACCACCATCTGTCCAAATAAAAAAGTTATGCAAGAAAGTAAAGGAGAGTGCTGAGTTGGCATCATCGCAGGTATATTCAATCCTCATTAAGACACGGTGATCAATGAATCTAAAAACCTATGAAGAGAGTTTGAGAAAGAAGAGAAACGACATATATATTTATATATATATACAGGTATATAGTTTAACTGTGTGGTAAATGAACCAGCCGTGAGTCTTCAAGTTCCCCTGGTGGTTCATCAGATCGGTGTGGAAATTTCTGCATGGAATTAAGACAAAGTAAATGTCTGAAAATGATGTGATTGTTGGTCTCCAAGGTCTCCGAGGTCTCTAGGGTCTCTAGGGTCTCTATGGTCTTGGTCACTGATTCTATTCATGACTTTCGTGGACAGAATCTTGAGGTGGAGCCTGGAGTTCTGTTTGCTTCATCAAGCTGTGACCTCCAACATGAACTTGATGAGTCTGTAGCTCAATCTTAAACTGTGGCGAGGATCTGCACCTCCAGATCTGAGGCCTTGGTTGATTCTCTGCAGGAAAACTCGACTGTCCTCGTGTAACTTTGGGTTTTGTTCATGAGTGAGGACGGAGCGTGGGATCGATAGGCAGATTGGTGCATCTTCTGCACTGATGTAGAAGCTGTATTGAACTGTTATTGCGAAGCGAGAGCTGAGCCTGAAGGCAACGCTCTCAATTTACTGGAAGTGAATCATGACTGGAGTGGTTGTGAGTGCGTCCAAGCGGCTCTCCAAGCATAAAAAGTGGGCGTCTATCGGAGACGTTGTCAGTCGTAGACCTTCTCCTGGAACGGATTGTGCTTATCGTGATTGTTTGACAACGCCACATCACAGGCAAGAGTTTTTCTTGGAAAGCGAGACCTTGACATTTGAGATGATGAAATGTCAACGCTAAAACGCTTCTTTAGTGTGGCATTTTCCTGATAATCTGAGTCCTTGGCTGACAAATAACGACTCACCATAAGTGCTTATTTCTTGCTGTGATCTGAGGACATTACAAACACACATTTATGCTGTGCTGAGGCATTAGTGTTATAAAAGCTTCTACTATGATGATTTGCTTGTGTTTGTGTGCTAAAACAACCCCTTGCAAACTCTGAAGATGGAGGAGGCCCACGTTTTAGTCAGAATATCAATAAGAGAGACTTATGCCTACGCTGCAAAATATCAATTACTTACGCTGCGGGCGGAATTTACTGCATCATCAGGAGGCGTCGGGAGTCTTTCAGCTTTACCTTAACGTGATTGATGGAAGGAGTTCACGACCTGAGCTAAGAACTTCTCACAGTGCCGACCTTTTTTATTTTGTCATTGTGGAACTTTATGTCTACGGACCTGAGTTAAGAGACTAGAATAGACCGGTGACTCTACCTACAACGCCTGACACAGGAATGGAGGAAGAGAAATGTAGCCAGGGTCTTGCAACTTCAAATTCCGTATATGAATAATTTCAACCCGTATCATAGCTGCTGTATCCTCTCGTGTCTATTTTGAGAAACCACATTATCACTTTAGAGACGTCTTTGATGAATCCTTTCTGAGTATTTTGCTGGGTCGGAGGCGCCTATATGTATCCTGTGGGAGGTATTGTTAGGAAACAGCGGTGCATGAGCTGCTGTTTGAGCCATATGGTCCCTTTACTCTCCCGGCGAGGGCTGTGTTTATATTCTTGGCGTCAGCTCAGGCAGCCTCAGCGTGAGTGTTGAATTCCTAAACTCCAATATTTGCAATTGTAGCAATTTGCCTGGGTGCCGATTGACGAGCTGTCATCTTTGATTGATTAGCTGTTGACACACATTTGGCATCAGCAAGTATCCTAAAAATCTGTGTGTGTGTGTGTGTATGTGTGTACTGCTAAGGCTGATAGTCAGAAGCCCAAGTGGAAGATTTGAAGTATTCTAAGATGTTACTCAGAAGATTAAAGGGATCATAAACGAGACGGGCACTTACTGTAGGTGCTTTGACTGTCATAAAAACTGCTCTGAATTTGCTGAGCCACAAAACTAAAGCGTTTGATTTACTATTTATTGTATTGTTCCAGCAGTCACCTATGGTTACAATCTCTGGATGCTGCCCAGATGAAGCCTATGAGGAGATGAGATGAGCCGATACGAGTGAGGAGACAAGGACACTTTGATGCAGCCAAAAATTCAGCTGACCCAGATGAGCGGCGCAAATGAGACGGATATCAAAGCTAAACTTGTGTGATCTTATCTCACCTGTCAGACCTGCGTCACTAAACGGAGGCTGAAAACAGACACAAACCTTTTAATTAAACAGAGCGTGGAAACAAAGCGTCACATTGTGCCTCTGCAGCTGTCGAGCTGTAACTGATACGAGCAATCATACAATCTGAGTGCTTTTATTGCACTGCTAAAATTTAAATAACATTGATATCCAGAGCTTATCATCGAGGAAATGTGACCATCTGCAGATGAAAATAACCAACTGGCTTACTCAAGTTTTACTGTCTCCCATTAAAGCTGACATTGTGATACTGTGAAAAGTTTAAGGAGAGCTTTGCCTTCCAGCACTGAAAGCTTTTCTATCCTCTGCTTTCTGTTAAATTGGATTGCGCTCCGGCCAACTACCCTCTTGTTTATTTGTGTTTGCCACAGCCTTTGGTGCCACGGCCGATGCCAATAACAGTAAACAGATCAGTTATTGAGAGAGATCTTTGTTAATGAGAGGATGAAATCTGAAATCTCTTGCAGTCATCAGGATTTTGTCCTGTGCGACTCAGCAAAGATGGAGGTTAAGACTTTGCGGTGTGCGGGCAGAGAAACGGTCCTTCTGTGGCGTTTAGAGGGAGTGAGATGGTTCTGAAGAGGTCGTGTGTGTGTCCATCTGTCGTCTGTCCTGCGGGGTGACTCTATCACGGTTTACTCCCCCCCCCCCTAAAAAACAAGCTTGGATGCTTTCCCTCCTGCCAGAAACAACATAATGCATCTTAGACGAGGCAATTTCATTCATTTGTAATTTGAGTTGTACTGCTGTGCTCCTGTCAGCAAAGCGCCGCAGTCAAACAGCAGGATGCTCGATGTAATTAAATCTTTTCAAAGAAGATAGAAAATTGTGTAAAATGCGACTGAAAAACACACTCATTATTTTTTTTGTGTAATCAGCAAGTTACCTTATATCAGTTTATATCTATAAGATTATATTTAGTTAAGACATCTATGTGACAGCAGATGGATGAAGCAAACAGGATGACACTGTATTCTAAATCAAAATTTTAATATACATACTGTATAAAAGAGTAAGTTGAGTAAAACTCTCCAAGCTAACAGGTCAAACATCCTCTTCTTCTTTTGCGCATTAGTGGACGGCATTAATGGACGGTGATCCACTCTTCTATTTAAATAAATCATTACAGCAGCTGGTTTGAAAGAATGAAATTCCTTTTCCGTCTCAGGGTCATGGTGGGATTTAAATAATGCATTCAAGCGGAGCTGCATTAGGCTGCAATCGGAATTCATCCTTTGACATGAAAATAATTAGTTGCCTGATCAAACTCGATGTCTAATTAGAGGAAAATGTAGTGGGAGCAGCTATGATTTCATAAAACAATAAGTAGCTTGTGTATGTACAATTTCCATAAATCCATATTCTTAGTTTAATTGCTGTTTAAGCCATAACATAGAAGTTAAAGCTGTACTGAGCAATTGAAGAGGAGAAACCGGAAAACAAACTGCGGGCAGCTTCACCCAATGACTTTATTGCACACAAGTAGACAAAGCGAGCAAATATGATGCTGCTGTTTTCTAATAAGTTTCACATAAGAGAATAACAAGAAGCGGGCAAAGTTCGATTAAACCATCATCATCATCATCACCATCATGGGACACAGACACACAACTATGATCTCTCACACACATGGCAATAACACCACCCAACAATGACATTATTAGCCAGAAAGAGGTCTGTAATTGATCCAATACTGACAGTTGAACCAGATATACAAAACCAATATAGTTTGAGGAGACGCTTCAGTGAATCCAATAACATAAGTCAACACCTAATATTGATCATTGTCTGCTGTTTCAATCCCTTTATTAAACAGGTACCAGCACCCTCCAATATCTATGCATTGTCGCAGCGACACATCAGCAACTAGGCTACTGTCTCTTAGCAACTCGTCCACCGCCGTGTTTCCACCGCCGAGTTATTAACCACCTCAGGGACCTGCGCCAGGCAGAGGGACGCCGGGAAAATTGCATGCATATGTTGCTCTGTCATCAGTCGGCTGAGGAGAAATTATTGTGAATCTGCCCTCAGCTGCCTCCCGCCTTCCATTACCGTGCAGCACATAAGGGACAGGAAGTGAAGGGTCACAGCAGACGCATCCGAACATCATTTCATATTCATAAACACGCCTGCTTGGCTGTGTTTGCTCGTGACGAACTAAATCTTGTATTTAAATGCATCTTCACACACTCACAACCTGTAATACTAATATCCATGTAGAGAATGTTGACACACACACATACACACACAAACACAAAATGTACCGGGCTGCTTGGGATCAAAAGTGTGTTATTATGTAACTGGGGTAGTGGACATGCTTCCGCCCTCGTCCCTGCGCCCCGTTAATCAAGTGATTAGGAAACTGCGGGGTCTTTATTAGGAGCTTAATGGGTTGACTGAATCTAATCCTGATATCAGGTCCAGTGAAAGGGCAGCGCAAAGACGAACGCCGCCATGAATTTCAAACACGGCGATATGAAATCATGCCAGAAAAGTCTCAACTTTTTCAAGCTGTTTCCTGCAATTCTGCATTACAACCACCAACTGATTAACTCCTTATTATACTGGTTACTCTGCCTTTACTGTTATGCATCCATCATAATGATTAAAGTCAAATATAATGGTGACGTATGAGCCAGTCAACAAAATAATGGAGTTTTAAATGTGTGTGGCAGTAAAGGTGATTGGTAATTAGAATATTCTGTTATATTTAACATAGACTATATATTTAGACTAATGTTTCATTTCAATTAATGGCTTTGTGTTCAGTGTGAACTTTTCCATCACATCCATTTCTACAAAATAAGTGATTTGTTTTTCTTCACTCTGCAGCCAGAGGCGTTCATTCTTCGCTCTACTTCCATAACTTTGGGGTTCTGTTCTGATTACCAGAGAAAATGTAATTACCGTGTGTCACATAATGGATGTGTTACCAAGGAGTTAACGATTGCTTGATATGGAGGTGAAATTAAACTAAAAGGGAGTGTTTGTCATTTGCCCATTATGACTGAGCCGTGTGTGTTAAACTGGGAGGAAGTGTGTAAGAGTGCATCAGTGAACGACACGCCTCTATGTTCTCTCATTGCTGTATATCTTTACAATCCACCGTGACCTTTACAGCGTCACCTTCTGTATCACATCAAATAAGCCAGCAGCAGTGGCGTGCACACTGAGGGAGTGATGTCAGCACTCTCACCAATAGAATGAATCTTTTAGTGATATTAGGCATCCGGTGTATTATTGATGTGGCCTGACGGAGCCGCAGCGCAGGACTAAATCCCCCCTGACTGGATAAATGGAAAATGCTTAGACTGTCTTACACCTGCACGTCATATTTTCTCTGCTTAAATTAGATCACACTTTTTTTTATTTTCAGATCAGGTCCAACTAGTTTAAGTCCCAAGTGTGGCAGGAGATTTAATTAGACTCAATTACTGTGTGCTGAAGCGTGTAAGAATGTCCATTTCCCCATCTATCACTCACCTTGACTCACTCCTTCACTCCTCCACTCCCTCTGGATGGTGTTTCTGTCCGCTTCCTTCAGGTTTGAATGCAGATTGATTCTTAAATGCCTTAAGTGCCGATGCATTTTAAAGGATGAACTCAGTAATGGAAAACGAATACATTTTGTTTTATATCAATATAAATACGATAAGTTTGGTTTTATGTTGTGTCATTATTTTCCAGTATAAAAATTGTATCAAAATCTGTGTGTGTGTGTGTGTGTGGCAGCTGGAAGTCATTTCTTCTTCTTTGTTGCAATATATACACAATGTGTTGCTTTGGTGCCTTGTAACTATGAAATTGACCAACTTGCAAAAACCTTTAAAATTACAATCTCAGATAGTAAAACATTTATTTTGGATTCTCTAGACCAGCGTATAATTTATAACTGCCTTTATTAATGTCATTAAATGGTTGATGTATCTCATAAAGTTGTGCTTGTTCTTATTTCTATGTACTTTTTAAAACAGTGATTAACAGTGTTATTGTACACATGCCAATGAGACAACTGGTTTAAAGAAAGCACACACACACACACACACACACACACACACACACACACACACACACACACACACACACACACACACACACACACACACCTGCTCACTTTCTATTGGTTCCAATACGGTCTTAGATTCATTAAGATCAATTGTGTGTGTGTGTGTGTGTGTGTGTGTGTGTGTGTGTGTGTGTGTGTGTGTGTGTACATGGGTGGGTGGATGAGACTGGGGAAGTCCAGAGAGAATGCGAGAAAGTTTGAAGAGGCAAACATCCACAGTCGGCCGCAGGAGGAGGGAGAATAAACAACAAAGTGAATTTTTCCCTGGCAGCTATGGGAGTAAAAGTGAGAAATATAGAGACACAGAGGCAAGCATCCAGCTGAGTGTTTAAGCAAGGAGGACAGGGAGAAGCGGAGTGAGAATAAATATGCTTTTCCCCGTTTCACCCAGTGTGTGCTGCTGCTGTGCCTTTCCCCTGGTGTGTGGGTGTGTGAGCGTAGACAAACGTCGGGGTTGCAGATTGTTTGTTTGGAGGATGGTTGGGTGAAATTTGTGTCAGTGTGTGACAGGGACGTGTGCCAGCGTGTCAGCGTCATTTTTCTGAGAGGGATTTGCATCTGTTCATGTGTTTGTACCGGTGTGAGGAGTGTGCATGGTCAGGTTTGGTTGTTTGTGTGCCTAAGCTGTTCTGAGCTCACAGGAAGCTCTGCCACAGGCCTCTGGGTAAACAGCTCTACTTCTCCTTCATGGCAGGTCAACATGAAATGAACAACAGCACTGCAGCGTCACCTCTTCACCAAGGCCTCGGAAACTCATCACAGACATACAAACACCTAGTACAGAAAAATCACGTCATGTACATTTCTATTGCATTTGAATGCAACACTATGCAGCGGTCATGCAGTATGATGCATGACAGCTGATGAAGCCTAAACATAAATCATTGTGTATTCTTACTTAGTCTTCCTTTCAAAAGTGAATCATCTATTCTTCCTCTTACCAGATTCTGCTTTCCCGGAAAAAATTCAGCTTTACATTTCCTCAAGCAGCTACAATAGCGTTTGTAAGACACGATACACAATTACTGTAAAAGGCACCACAGTTGAACAACAAAAGGCCAATCTGTAACAACAGCTTCCACGAAAGGAAATGAACTAGATGAAGTGCTCACATTACGTGTTTGCCTGAGGGCCAAAGGTACTAAAGAAAAGCAGAGTTGATTTTTCAAAATGAGAAGAATTCATAGAAGAGAAAAGAGCGAGCAGTTCTCAGGAGAAGACTCTTTCTCTTTGTGTTCCATTGCTTTCATACTTTCATTAACACATTACATTGGGTCAGTGCTTTGATTCATCTGCGGCTTGTTGAATCTCTTTACACTAATGAAGGTCAGGTGCTGATTTAAATCCATCACTGTTTGAAGATATCACATCAGAATTTACAAAAAAAGCAGAAACCCTGAACATCGCACAGCCCTCGCTGGCCTTCACACTGGAATTTGACTTCATACAAGCAACCAACGTGTCTGAAATGGATTACTGATCTTTAAATTTAGTTGTTTTAGATGTAATTAACGTAAAACAAGACAACGGTTTTTGCTTATTCTTTCATTTTTGATTATAATGAGAAAGTCATGTTATGTACTTGAACTGAAGTCAAAGAATTTGTCGTATCTCGCCATGTTATAGTTTAACTTTAGTTCATGTTCAGTGTTCAAGTTATGTCCTTAAATCATAGTCACTCCATGTTATAGTTTAGTTCATGTTCAGTGTTTAATGTCTCGTCCTTGTCTCACGTTATGTTAAGTACCGTCACTCATGTCTTGTGATCGTCTGTTCCGCCCTTGATTGTTGTCACCTGTGTCTCATTACCTCATGTATAAGTAGTCCATGTCTCCCCTTGTCCTGTGCCAGTTTGTCTTGCAACATGTATATTCTTGTAAAGTCATGTTAAGTTGAGTGTCAAGTCCGAGTATCACGTCAAGTCTAGTTCTTGGCCTCATGCGTATTTTTGTAAAGCCTTGTTTATCAAGAGTAAAGGATATTTTGTTATTTGAACCCCTTCGTGAGTCGTGCATTTGGATCCTGCGCTTTTTGAGCCGTGGTTCCATGACATAATTAAATCATTCACCAAATACACAGTAAGCGTAATCAGAGACATCACCATGAAAAACATCATCCGGGTCTCTGAAAATGCCAACGCTGATTCATGCAAATTTAATACATTAATTGCCTAAATCTGATTATAATCAGAGGTTTAACATGCATTTAAGACAGAAAATCTACATTTGACTTTTGTAAATGTCGTTGCTGATAACCATTCCACCCATAACGTAACATGTTGTTGAGCCTCCTGATATATTTTCATTTCTTGTAGTTCCTTTCTGGTCCCGGTCTCTCCTTGTCTTTCATTGTCTCCCCGTTTGTGTGAGCGTGTCTTATCGTTTTTATCTAAAATAATAATGAGTGGGACAGAAAATGTGTGAGTGTCGTGCCTGTAAATGTGTGAGGAGGCGAAAACTCTGCATTCGAGTTTGTATGCATGAACATCTGTTTGTGTGTTTGTGTGCATCTCTGCATCTCAGCACTTTGTCTCTGGGGATTAATGAGCTCTGTTTATCAGTCTCCAGTCTGTGTGTTAGTCCCAGGCTGCCCTAATCAGAGTCCTAGATAAGCCGCCCAGCAGGTTCCTTTCCCTCTTTCCCTCTTTCTCTCCTTCTTTGTCTTCTCGGTCTGTGCTGTGTGCTGATTCTCATCGATCCAAACACTCCCAGATGGTGTAAGCAAAACAAATCTTTGTATGCATGTCGCGGCCTCGTCTTATCTTAACATCCTTGAATATTCTCTGAGGTCCAAGAAGTTCTGAGGAAAAATAGTTTGGAAGAGAAGCCCTATTATCTTAAAATCCAAAGACTTTAAAATGACAGGCGCTGAGACATGAAGCGCACCTGAACGTTCTTGTTAGGAAACGTTTGCCTCAAGGAACTGAACGCTTCTCTGGACCCAGCTGCTTTGTTTCAAAGTTGACGAACAACCGGGCCTCTTACCAACTGTGTTCAAACTTTAGAGACCAGGGAAGATGATTCATGCACGTGTTTGACTTTGAAACGACAGATCTGGCTACTTTAACCTTACATAACTTTAGGGACACATTGACTTTGTTAAGGACGTGTCCCAACTCTATTCTCTTGGATATACACACTCGCCAAAGTTTGTTCCTTTCCTTGCATTTTTCCACATCATTCCCTAGTAGATGTGGCTGCTCGACTTTTTCCTGTTATACTGAGTCATCAAAATTAGTGGTGTAGTGTAAAGGTCACTGTGTGTTGACAAAGTGGGTGCAGAGACTTAAATATCCTGCAGTTTCTCATAGTGGAATTCATTTAATATTAAAACAAGCACAACAGAGTACAAACTATAGGAGGTGTGTTTATGGCTTTTGACATCAAGTTCCGTGAACTTGATGTTCTGTGTTTCTGATCATATATATCACACACTCAGTTAGTTATTTCAGTACCAGTTAATCTGCAGATCAGTTGTACTTTGCACAAAACTTCTGAGTGTTTATACTCACACAGCAGAAATTGTGTAGCATTGTTAATTATATTCAAATTCCTGCTTCCAAAGGCAAATGGCAGCTTGGGATAGAGATGATTCATGAACTCCTGTCAGTGTGTTCTGCGCTGAGTACCAACTCCACTGAGAGCCGAGTGAGGAGCAACTCATTCTGCTGGCCCACATCAACTGGCCTACTTGGTGGGGATAAGAAAGAGAAGAACAGGAGGAGGAGAGAAGAGAGATATGGCAGCCTAGATGGAGGAGCACTGGAGGAATACTGACAATCCTCAATGTTATGCCGAGTGTTGAAATAAGGGATTAGCGCACGAAGAAAAAGGCCACTGCTGTGAATGAAAATGCAATGAAACTGCTTGTAAAAAGTAATGTTGCCTTTCTCCCAAACAAAGAGCAAAGCCAAGATGCTCCTTATGCTTAAATCCACACTGAGTCCGTGTGCTGATTTCAATCGCATAAACCGACTTTAAAATTGCTATAGCTGGAGATGATGTGAATATTTAGTGCCAGTGTAGAACTGGTTGCTATCTCCTTTTGAATCTCTCTCTGCAGCACAGACCTTGTTAGAGAGCCCATAGTAAACAAAGGCTGCTCAGGATGAAAGCCTGCAAAAAATACAATCCATTTATAAAATGATGGAGTGTGGATAAGAAGTGCTTTGTGATCCCCAGGCAGCCGCTCATGGGAGTGTGATGTGTGTGTGTGTGCTCATGACACTGACTTAAGATATGGCTGAAATATGGAACAGATTGTGGGGCGACTCTGACAAAATCACATCCAAAGCTTTTGACTTGATAAGGCAGAAATTAAACACAGTGTATGGTGTTTACTCTCATCTTCATGCACATGTGGCGAGTTGGGAAAATAAAGAATGGCAAAATCTTCTCCAGAGCCCTTTTATTCCTTTAAACACTGTCAACAAATGAAAGTGAGAACCAAGCACTGTTATTAGTTATTATCCACCATTATAACACATTGTTGACACACACACGCAGAGCCGCATCACCATTGGAGAAAGGTACAAACACACTTTGCTTCCAGCTGGGTCTCCAGTGTAGCAGGGCGGGCTGCGTCAGGAGAGGCATCCAGTGGCCTTCAGGTTGCGTGGGGCATAAGGAATCCCAGCTTGAACCCATCGATTGAACAAGTGTGAAGCTGTGTGTCTGCTGGGCGAGATGAGTCCAGATCCCTTTTGTTTTGGTCTTCATTCAAGCTTTGTGCTTTTCATTTAGAGAAGCAGCTGACAGCCAATTATCTGCTCAGCGGCGCATGCAGCTTATTGGACTCCAGCCTGGGAGAGAGAAAGAAGCAGCAGCCGTCTGGACACTCACACGCTCCTGTAAGCTCACGGCTGCACTGTTGACACCACAAACATATTTCAATGGACAGTCCGGCTTTCAATGAGAAAAAACTAAATAAAAACTATGAATAATAAAGTAAAATGCATTTTATAGAATGGGAAGCTGTGTACTCTCTCCAGCTGATAAACCACTTAGTGCCTCACATTAGTTAAAGCCCTTTAAAGGGAATCCAACTCTAACATTGATCCACTTCTCATCACATTGGCTGCAGAACCCAGAACCGCTGTGCACACTCAGTCAAAACACGCTGTTTTAAGTACCGAAAAACAAAGATACTGATGTGTCTCACCAGGTGTGTGAGCGGCAAAACACCCAACACCCTGATGAGTTACGTGTTGAGGCAAACATGTTACAGAATTAAAAGGAAATGAAGCTTTCAGTGCAGATCAGTGTCTCTGGGTTTGTCTGACCAGATGCCATGTGGACGCTTCTATGACTGCAAAATGTAAAGAATAAGAAGTAATTTCAGGTGATTGCAGACAATTTTGTGGATCATTACAGAGGAAATTACCAATCCTGAATGAATTGTGATGAAATCTTCTCCTCCAATTTGACTGCTGCACCTCACCTGTGCACCTGCAGGAGTTAATATTGCGTAACGCACAATGACGTCATGTCTCTCTCACCCATTTCACAAGTTAAATAAACTTAGTTACGAGTTATTTTAGTTTTTATATATATATTTTTTTTTTTGGGCAGAGAAAAATAAAACCGAAAATAATGTACAGATCTTTATGTTTTCTCTGCCTGTCCACAGTTGAGACGTCTGCATAGACTGTATGAGATGTGTCACCGCTGCAGGTTTCTGATGCGGCTATTTGTAGATCACAGTTGTATTGGGCTCCGCTTGGGCTCCTCTCCTGGTTTGTTCCTCACCGGACGCCGAACACGGAACCATCCTGAGGTAGAAGAGTCGACAGCCGAGTCCAGTGATCGGTGCAGAGTGGAGAACACACCGGTGCTTTACCTGTCAAGTGGTCAGGAGGAACGTTGGGGATTTTAGCCTCAGACGGTGTTTTCCATCCGTCAACGCTTCAGCTTCACCCCTCCTGACTGAGCAGGTGATGTTCAGCTGGGGCCGGTTTGTGAGGAGCCATGACCTGTAGTGACACTGATGCGCCAGGTGGTCCTGTGGGACGTGTCTCAGTGAGATGTCAGAGCTGCACACAGGGTAACATATCTGTAGAACACAGAGAGATTGTGTAATTCTGCTGCTCCGATTTCCTCTCGGACAACTTGTACTTCTTTCCTACAGTGACGTGTTTGTGCTCCAGTAAGCCATTATGCTGCAGTGTTGTTGTAAGGGGGGCAATCCAGGTAGAAACCAATGAAAATCTCCCTGTAATGAGCTGGTAACATATTTAATTTACTGCTTCGCCTGTCGCTACGGCGAAATGGAAATGTCAAGTCGGTTAGGAAACCATAATTCTCTGATTTAAGAGTTGGGCAGGTTCAGAGCGGCGGTATGATGGAGGAATTATTCAGAGAATGTTTGATGGGAAGCAAATGCGAAGGATTTCATTTGAGGGGAAATGTAGCAGAAACTGTCGATGCTAAATCAGAAGTGACAAGAATGATGGCGAAGGGGCATCGACGGGATACAGCAGAGGGCGCTGTTCTCACCTCACCAGTTGTTCACTGATCAGCACAGTCGGCGCAATAATCTCTTTCCATATTTGACCCCAGGTGACCTTTGTTGTTGTCTTTTCCTAATATTTCTGGCTCATCGGTCTCATCACACACCGGCACTGTTTGACTAAACACTCCAGCTTGAGGACACCGGTGTTTATTCGTGGCAGTTGCACGGGCGAGATTATAAATTAGTCAGGGAGCTCAGCAGGCAAACAACAACATAATTAGGGAACTTTATCATCATATTGTGCACAGTGTAATAAGGAATTTGTTTCCCTCTGTATCCCTGTGAGAGATACATAATCCGTGTGTATGTTGCAGGAGTGTGAGCCAAAGAGCATCGGAGCAGTGAGCGTGCAGCTGAGGAGCTGTGCAGAGAGATTGGGTGACCCACTGCCTTGCTCAGGGGTTCGTGGCAGCACAAGATATGCTGCCAAGAATGGCTTTATTCTTGTTATTAAATATGTTATTTTTCTCCCAAAAATGCTTTCTTTTTGTGTGAATGTACTTGCTGCATGTCTGACTGCATACACACACACACACACACACACACACACACGCACAGCAAAAGTCCACATCCTATATCTGCCAATGCAATTTGGGACAAATCCCATTTTGTAGGGAATGCA
The DNA here is from genome assembly GCF_046128005.1 of Genypterus blacodes. Taxonomy (NCBI): domain Eukaryota; kingdom Metazoa; phylum Chordata; class Actinopteri; order Ophidiiformes; family Ophidiidae; genus Genypterus; species Genypterus blacodes. The sequence goes on from NW_027466836.1 coordinate 553,517, forward strand.
ATTAAGATCGCCTTTGAGTTGCATCTAAATTTAATTTGTAAGAGACGGGGCTGAACTTTGATAAATGGCTGCCGGAGTTTAGCTTTTTCTGGCGGCTTTGACAACACAACACATCCTCGCTCCGCCTCTTAATGAAGGTATTGATCTCATAGATTGAACATTGTGGCTTAAAGTTTAGACTCTCTGGTGCTTTGTAACTTTTGGAGTCAAATGTTTAGTTTAGCTGGAGCTGTCCTGCACACACTCACATCTCTCTCTCTCTCTCTCTCTCTCTCTCTCTCTCTCTCTCTCTCTCTACTCATGTTTGTCCTTCAGCATTCTTGGCAGGCTTGAGGTTGCCAGGAACACACACAAGCACACATACACACACAAGAGGCAAATCTGATTATGAGTTTAAGAACCTGTGACATCATGACATCATCACAGTTTCAGCCTGACTGGCTCATTAGGGCCATAAAGAGTGAGCGTCCTGTGAGCTGGACTTATTGAATTAGCACTTGTTGGCCTCATGGCTCACACAGGGGAAGTGTTTCATTAGATGGTGGCTGAGCTTGTTGACTCGACCCTTTAATTCGTGCTTCGTTGTCTTCCTGAAGCGTTATTTTGAAGAGAGCGAATCTCTAATTTCCCATCTCGAATCTGTGTCTTCCCTCTGTCGCGCTTTCATGGTGAAGAAGAACACAATTAACCTCCGTCTGCGCCTGCGTCACAAGGGTCAACGCCATACTTGTCGGAATTAATCTACGCTCCCCCGCGACGGAGCAGATCTAGAGTCTATCTGGCCGCACCCCCCGCGTCTCCATTGGCTTGATGGATCGGCCATGTAAAAGCCAAAGACCAAGGTGGCAGGTCGCTGCTATCCATCGCCAACCCCGAGGCCTGTGTAGCCCCCAAAGCAGAGCGGCAACCGCCATCATTCATCAGAGCGGCAGTCAGAGGGAATACCGGGCTGGAACATAAAGCGTTCAGACAAGCTCCGTAATCACTCATGTCACCCCATAATGCACTGGGAGTAGCAGCAGTGATGGATGGTCATCATCTCTCTCTCTCTCTCTCTCTCTCTCTCTCTCTCTCTCTCTCTCTCTCTCTCTCTCTCTCTCTCTCTCTCTCTCTCTCTCTCTCTCTCTCTCTCTCTCCTGCATTCTGTCTTTCTACCTCTCTCGTCCCCTCCCTCATTCATTCATTCATTGCTTCATTTGTCTCTTTGTTATTCTCTCTCTCTCTCTCTCTCTCTCTCTCTCTCTCTCTCTCTCTCTCTCTCTCTCTCTCTCTCTCTCAGGCTCGGGGAGTTTTTCTTCTTCTCCCTTTCTCTCTGGCTCTGGTATTATTAATGTCTTGACCTGCCAGATGCTGACTGTACCTCTGCAGAAAGCACTGCAGGGCTGTAGGAGGGAGTAGGAGGCTTCGCAGCACATGTTCCCCTCCTCCAAACGATTTGTTGCTGATAAAATGTCTACTTTACAAACAGTGTCTCTCAGGCGCAGCAGTGTGGCTGTGATACATCAAGCATTAACAGTCTTGACTCATGGGCAACAGAAACACAGACAAATCCAAATCATTTCCACTGCAGCCTGAACATCCAGCATTTTGATTTTTTGAGTTTATAGTTCAGTTATTTTTGGTCCTAATCAGTGAATTGCTTATTTATTTTTGTTTCCAAAAAGCCATTCAGGAGGCCATAAGCTCCTCCCACACATTACATAATGATGAGATGAGTTAGAATGAAAGCAGTCAGATCCAGATTCAATCCAGATTATGTGTGCAGATCATGTGAACGTACCAGCACTTCCTGTACCTGAAGAAGAAATAAGCCATCGACTCTGCGTCTCCTCTCCTCTCCTCTCCTCTCCTCTCCTCTCCTCTCCGCCCTGGTCAGCTCCGCTTTGTATTCTGGAGGGAAGCGCCGCCTGATTCCATATCAGAGTGACAGAAGAATAAATGAGTTGTCCCCTAAAAACGGCCCCTGGTACTCTGCAGCTTACTCACACGCTAAGTGGCACACCAGCAGGAAACAAAGCGCGGGAAGGAAAAAAACCTACACAGTTTGATTGTTTGCGGCGAAGCTTTGCCGTGTTGGGAATGATTAATGGCGGTGACGAGGTGAGGGCCATTAAAGTGTGATGGGCGTCTCCACAGCAGAAGCTTGACAAATTAAGGCCGAACCTGACTGAGTGATGAAGTGCGGCGAGAGGACAAAGAGAACGAACAGGAAGAAGGCTTAGCACGGGCTTGTTAGACTAAAGTGAGAGCGGCGGTTTTAAAGGCTGCTGTCTGTCTTATCTCACTATCTATCATAGATTCATACAGTTTAGAGGCTTCGGTTGAGCTTTAAGGCTAAGTCGATTGATTATTTGCATCTCACACGGTCCTTATTTCTCCAGCGTATATACATCACGGCGAGGCCTCCTGTCCCGACGCCGTCTCATCGAGTGACTGAGCCTCAATCTACCCCGAACTGGGACACAGATAGAGGAGGTTCCACTTGATTAGAAGAGGTCGACTTAAAGTCAGTGCGGGGAAGAAATGGTGACGAGTTGCCAACTGACAAGACGGCACATTTTCTTTTACGGATATCTTCATTAGAATAAGTGCTGCTACACTGTCCGTACCACAGCGGGAGCAGAACAAATACGAATGCAATTTAAATGAAGTTACAGCTGTTGTAGCTCGCCTGTGTGAAGGATGAAGGAGAAACAAAAGAGGCCTGAGCTGATGGTGAGCCGACGTCGGCCGCCGCAGCAGAGTAGAGTTTGACAGCCAGCGAAATGCCTCGTAAGGATAGAAATGTTAAAAAGCGAGGCGGGTTAGTCACCTTCCATCTATATTTATATGACTTTTATAGGATAAAACCCCCTCTGGGCCGGGAAGCTGTGTTAAATAAATCCAACGCTCCATCTGCCTGCTGTTTCTCCCCAATTTTTTTGCGAGGCGCCGCTCTGTTTCCAGTGTGAGAACCAAAGAGCCGCTTAAACAGATTATTACATTCTGCAAATTATATTCCCCTGCAAGCTGCATTGATCAGATGTGCCACGGATCAGGGGCCAGACGGGCTTCGGCAGGAATAGATAGCGCGTATAGCTTCTAGCCTCGCAGCCTTATTACAAACCATTAAAAGGCATTTTGCTCTCTTCCGTCTTAATGTCATTTCCTCCCCCTGAGAGGAGTCTTGTCTTGCTAAATGGAGTTCCAATCACAGGCCTGATGCGTCCTTAATGAAAAGGAAATGGAAGGTAAACAAATAGAAAGAGCTGACATCCACAACAGGCCCAAACACAGTCGATCTATATCGCTGTTATGACTTCATTCATTCATCTAATAGTTTAAACATCCATCCGCTCGCTGCGTCTGCTTATCCCGGGCAGGCTTGTTGGGGGTATGGAGCCCATCTCAGCCTTGCAGGAGAGAGAGGAAGGTTGGCTGTCACAGATTCAGACAGCACATACAGAGGGACACGGGTTCAAATCCACGAGCGGTTTGATTGAAAGTCAGCATCGTCTTATGCGGAGTGAAGCTGATTCACTGTGCTGCACAACGTTCTGCTGGTTAGATTTAGCAATTATGTTTTGTCTGTTTTACTGTTGGACAAAATGTGTCTGTGTGAGATTACAGTGGTTCGGTACAAATTGAAGTGGATTGCCTGTCAGCATCTGTCAAACGAAACAGGAAATAGAACAGCGACAAGCGCCTTCTTAACTACAGGAAACGCTTCCAACATAACAGGAAACAGAAAGAGGTACGCAAGGACGTGTAGAGATCAGGACTGTGTCTCTTCCACATTGGGAGCTTTGATTGACAACAGAGACACGGCAGAGTTATTGTGCAGCTCCCAAACACACCAACCGAGTATTGATTTGGTAATTTCATACATATAAACTAATCTATCAATGCTTCCGTGGCAATAACACTCCAAATCTCCATCGATCAATCGACTCTGAAGTCCCAATCCTCATAAAACTGTCAGCATGTTGACTCACAGCTTTGGGGGATTTGATATTATATTAAGTGAAATAACAAAATCTTACCGACTACATTCTATTTTTCAGAGCTTTTTTTTTTTTTTCATTCTTTTTTATTGGAGATGTGTCCTGATGAGTACCTGCTGTTTATTTTGTACTTTTTGAACCTCGACAGTCAGTGAAACAGCTGTAGCTTGTACTTGTGTTATCACAATAAAGGGCTTTCTATTCTATTCTATTCTATTCTATTCTATTCTACATGCATATATGTAAAGGATGTTCTTCAGTGTATGAACGAAAATGAAATGAATTTGCCATAATAACATAACGTCAGATACATCAATTATGGCTCAGATGATCAAAGGATAATCTTCTTTCACAACCAGCAGCGGATTCCATTGAATTAGCTTTAGAAGGATCCGCGGCTAAATGAAAACATCCGCTCCATAATGTAACTACCAAAAATCATTTCAGAGCAGTAAGGGGCCTGGCTTTAGATATTGGCTTTCTAATCTTTCTAATCTGTGGGAGTTGCTTGCTGCGGCCCGGTGAGGGGGTGAAGCCTGTGAGTGATGGGAGTGCTGGCTGGGCTCTGATTTACACCGCTGTATTGAAATGCGATGCTTGATTGAGATGGTTTTAAACTCTGGGCCCCGGCGGAATGATCCATGGGAGACCTGCCACCAGCCAGAGGGAGAGTTCCTCAGATGCACTTGAAGAAATTAAAAAAGGAAGAGTGTGTAGGGCGGCTAAAGCAATTACAGAAATGATTCCCGGCATGCGAGAGAAGGCGGCACGGGGCGGATGCATTTTAAAAGCCTTTTCCTGCGCCGGTGCACATCTGTGAATGAACGGTGATTCCTTAGTCGTGGTCAATCAGCCTAAAAGCTTTCAGTGTCGCTGCGCCACTTTCTCTGTGGCTCATTTTCATGCACCTGGTTGACCTTTGAGTTTGGACGGGTGGCACTTTGCTGAGTTTACCGCCGTTCTTGTCTCCTTCAGATGATGTGAAATAAAAGCACTAGAGAAAGTATACAATGACGAGGCAGCACTTCAGTAATTGAACAGGTCATTGATTAAGCCGTGCATGTTCTGTGTGTGAAATTGAGTGAGAATCGATCCAAAATCGACCCAGAATTGTAAAATACAAATTCACAATGATGGAAAATTGAGTTAAGCGTAATTGGACACGGACTATATAAATGGATTTGTTGATTCTATGATTTACAACAGCGCCACCGTCAGGCCAACCAGCACCACAATGTCATGGGTTCTTCCCTGAATCATGTCCACCAAGATTCATTGAAATTCAAGGAACTATTACTTACAAATATGTGTGGAAAGATGATAGTAATAAGTGTATGCACGTTAAATGTCATTTTCCGACAAAAAAGCACCGGTTAGTTTAAGGTTTGAGTTGAGTGTGTGTGTGTGTGTGTGTCTGTGTGTGTCTGTGTGTGTCTGTGTTTTTTCCTCACATTTTCCTCACAGAAATCATTGAAATTTGACAGCTTCATTATAAGCGGTGGCATTCATGAAAGTGACCCCGTTGCGTGTGAGAGCATGGATGAATGACATTCCCATCAGGTACTACAGCAGCTCATTACCACCAAACTTTGTACCCGGACACATGATTTAGCGTACGTCTCCTAGGCTATCAGAATAAATGAAGAGTTAGCGGTGAAGGAGCTGCATATTTAATTGCCTTTGGGTGTCAGAGGAAGGAGCGCTGAGACGTGGCGTGGCCGTGAACTGTAAATCTCAAACTTTATCATTGGCCTGAGAGAAAATGTGGGATGGGAGCGACGATGTAGGAGATGGAGTTACGTGACCCGTCTGTGGCTGATGGTGGAAATTTACAGTAAAGACTTTGGAAAAAACACTTAAGAACCCTGATTACGCAATAATAATCTACGTCGTGTCAACACATTATATGCAAATGCTGCAAACGTAATAAACAAAACAGTGTTGTGTGTCTCACCAGTATTCTCTGCATGGTTGGTGATGAATTGAGTACGCATGCAATAATACATCAAGCACAACAACAACAATAACCACGCACGTAGCAGACAGACATGGATGAGCTCAGACTGTCAAACGTTTAAGCCAGAAGTGAGTCTGATTTATAGATTTAGAACCAAACATGTGAGTGGAACAGAGGCAAAACACTCTCACTGCATGCTGTGGCTTCTCCTGAAATACAAGATTATCAGTCTCATCCAGTGTGTGCTCCTTAAAGCATTGTGTAATACTGTGGACTTTGTCTGATATTTAAGGGCTAATCATCAGTTTTGAGTGTGGTCACCATAGCGACCCCTCGGGGACACCTTTACTCCGATTTCAGCGGTATGCAACTTGTCTGCTGAATGAACCAAGCTGGACCAAAATGTCTAATAGGCCAAAAGCTCAAGCCAGCCGGCGCTCTGCGGGTGTAATCAAAGCCCGGCTCCACCCACAGGGTCAAAGGTCAACGTGCAGGGCGGCTGTCGCTCCATCATACGCGGCCATAAAGTGGCTTAAAAGCATCGGCGCCTGATGAGCCCCCATCAACACTATAACTGTGTCAGAGCTCTCAGGGCTTTAAAGCTGCCCGGCCCACGATTTCAATCAATGGGAGGTTGGTTTTCAAATCTGCCAACATGAAACAAGCGAGTGACAAGGTAAATAACAACATGCCTTCCTTCCTTCAACCAGTCTGTCATTTCCTCTTGAATACACTGACACAGAATTCCACAATTCCCTTTCCCAGACGGCAGATTTCCATTCCAGTACAAATTCTGACATGTGGCCTTTTCTCTTGACCCATACCATGCTCGACCACTCTGTTAGCAGATTGCCCTTCACGGCTCCCCCCGCCGCCGTCCATCTCGCTGCAGAAGAAGAAGCATCTGTCGAGAGGCTGCAAAGCTTAAATCTTAATATCCTGAGCTCCTGGAGCAGTGTCATGCTCTATCCAGAAATCAATAGTAAAGCCCCCGAACGTTACATCAGTATGCTGCGGCTGTAGCAGGACTAGCTGCTGCGAGTCACTGAGTCACACACAGGCTGGGTTTGTAGAACATCCAGTCATCCAAATTCATCCACGCCGCTGTGGCTCTGCTGCATCACATCTCAGCCAGCTACACACACACACACACACACGCCAGGAAATCAATCTAATCAGCTGGGGGAGATGCACGCCGCCGCCCAAGCTTCGCCTGTTCTGCATTATATTTGAACAATAGCAGCTGGTGGCTTTTCATTTCACGCGTTCATTTGTGGTCGAGCCTCTGCAGAAACTGTAACTCGGGAAACAAATTGCATATCGCAAATCTAATCCCTGGCTGTGTGAGTTTCTATCTGCGCCATTATGTCTCTGGCAGTGACTCAGCTGTATATATGACGCCCAATAGAGCCTCCATTATAACTTAACCTGGCCCCTATTGATTTGAGGTAACGGCGTGCCCCTGTTGGTCATCGGGTTCAGTCCCTGTTCAGGCCATTTGCTTCCTGCTCAGACAGTAATTGTTTCCAGTCTGAACTGTGGCGCACAGTATCCCGCCGCCCCACGCTGAGCCCCCCCTGAGGGCTTGTTTTCGGTTTGGAATATGGCAGAAATGATACGGCGACAGGTCTAAAGTTTCCTTTTCTGGACTTTTGATCCACTCACTCCGACCACATGGCATCATTACGCCCACATAAATCAGTCGGACGGAGCGAGCGAGCGAGTGAGCGAGCGGCAGCAACGGGGCTAACAATCCCCAGATGGCGCTCAGTAGGTGTTGCACATTTCTGACTCCCACAGAGGCAGGAAAGGCTGTAACAGAGGGAGCAGTCGCCATGACACCAACACCTGCTGTTTCAAGTCAATTGATCAGTTAACTGGCACCTTCCCCCTTTGAGACGCCCCCCCCCTGCCAAATAGAGAGCGAGAGGTTTATACGCTTGAGGCTCACATGACGTGCATACACACACACGCACATAAAAGTAAGACTTGAATGAATGTGAGCTTTTATTTATTCATGTGTTCCATCGCTCAGGGTCTTCTGTCGTCACGAGTCGCTGAGCTCTGTTCCGCAAAAACATCAAAAGTTCCACAGTTCTGATGAATTTTGGCCTTTTATCTCCAAAACTTCTGTTCGCCGCCTGATTCTCATTACGATTCTTGTTTCTGTTCGATTTTACCCTATTTTTCATTTATCTGTGAGATATTCCAAGGCTCTTAGTTCAAAGGTAACACTTGTCAAACACTGAAGAAACCTTCAGCGGCTTCTTCACGTCGTTGTAGCTCTTGAAGTTGTTGAATAGAATGGAGGAAAGATGGTCAGAATAAAAAACATGAATGATCCTTTAAGGTAGAAGCACAGAAATAAATCTACACTTCACTCACCTGAAGCTTTTGTGTGAATCATCGTCATGCGCTCGTCTTCCTCAGTGTAACATGGGAAGGGAATCCGTCCAGCGTCTGCCAGGCGAGTAGACGATGCCTTCAAGTGGCCCCGGTGCTTTTGGAATCCTCATCAAATCCCCCCCCCCCCACTTCACCTGTGTGTGTGTGTGTCTGTGTGTGTGTGGGTAGGTTTGAAACACTTCCACGTTCCAAGTTTCTCTTTACAAACCTGACTCCGCGTCTCATTATAAGACGAAGACTTGAAACAATTCCAAGGGTGAAGAGATTAAAGGACAGATTATACAAGGAGAGCGAGTCACTAATGTTGTCATATGAAGGTTTTACACTATCTAATATAAATATGACTCTTTCTCTTAAAGTGCACTTTGATATCTGTCTCTGTGTAAAGACGGAACACCTGCTGACGGCTTCCTTCACCATGGAAACAGCATATAATGAGGCTTTCTAGCAGAGTTATTCGCTGTAACTAAATGTGTGTTGTGCCTGGAACCTTACAGCCGTTACCATGGAGAATAAAACAGGACGTGCTCCTCTGTTGGATTGGGATCATGGTATTCTTCGTCTGATTTTGTCCCCGTATGCATGTACGTCTCCCGACCTCGCCGCTTTGTTTGGTATTCGGCCGTTAAGACGGCGGTGTGAGCGGGAACAAGTCTGCCTCGTTTCTGGGTGCATCCAGTGAAACGTCGACTTCTGCCCTTGTACTCCGCCAAAAGCTGATCAGAATAATAACTCACTGATGTCGATGTCGCCATGTAACATTCAGGCACCCAGGGACAAAATCTGACCCTATTTTATGACTGTTAAGGGTCAAAAATGGACAATCTTGTAATATTTCTAACCCCGCTGGAGGAATGTCACTAAATTTGACCCAAACCTCCGTGTCAGCTGCTCTTTTGCTCCACAAATGTCTTATTCCTTGACTTTCACTCCCATATTTGTTCCACATCCTAACTTACTCACCCGCAAACTTAAGTTTAAGATTTAGAAGTTTGGGATTTGTGTTTTCTTAAGGCGTTAATTGTCCCTTTTTCCCAGCAGCTGTGCAGGAATGACATCGCTCACCTGCTGTACTCTGGCTCACATTATGCATATTAGCTTGTCTACAGTGACGGTGAACATCTGGTGTCATTTGTACTCCAGCTGTGAGTCTCCTTCCTGTCCGTCTAATGTGTTTCGCTCTCGTGTGTCGCCTCTTCTCCTCAGCTCTCCAATCAAAACATGACTCAACGTCTCCTCCCCACGTTAAATGAGCACTGACATTAAGACGTTGTGGTTGTGGCGAGAAACGCTTCTCCAGCCTCCTTCCTTTACAATTCAAATCTTGGTGCAACCTTGAATGTTTGTGGGAGACTTTTCCCTCCCGCCTGCTCACATTAAAGCCGAAACCGGATTTATGCAGTTGCCCTGACCCGCTGGAGAACATAGTGCTGACTGGATAATGAACACGGTGCTGCATGAGGCTGATCTGGTATCGCTTTTACCCGTTCACCTGTCGTGGAGGAGAGGGGAGCCCGGCAGCAGAGCCGATCAGACGTCAGCCATTTTAGCGCCTCCAGGGACGTGTTCCTGTGAACTTTCCATAACCTTTAGACCGCAGTGTGATTGAAGGCCGTGAGCCTTTAGGCAGCAGCTCTTTAATTGGCTCATTTTCTCCCATCTTCATAGTGACATTTTGGGTCTCGACACGTCTGTCAGTCTGTCGTCCTGCTGAGCGTAGGTGTCCCTTTAAACTACACACACACACACACACACACACACACACACACACACACACACACACACACACACATGTAGCCTCTGCTGAGCAACACAAGGATTAGGAGCTTCCAAAATTTCCCCTCTCTGACTGCTTGTAACGCTCATTATTCAGAGGAGGAGTCAATCATTTAATCACAACGACGTCGCTGCCCGGACATCGGATTCTTTTTTCTGAAATTGATGGAAGTGAGCCAGATCGTTCGAGAGAGAGAGAGAGAGAGAGAGAGAGAGAGAGAGAGAGAGAGAGAGAGAGAGAGAGAGAGAGAGAGCAGCTGATACAGTAGAGACGATGTCGAGTCACATCATCTAACAGGAAGAGCAATCATCAGCCCACACGTCCGTCATGATTTGTTTTCACCCCCTAAGTATCATTAGCTAAAGCGTAAACAATGTAAACGATGCATCTGAGCGTTTCCACCCACACCTGTGTGATGGTGTTATGGTGCTGGAAGCTCCTGAAGGCTCAACGCAGGGACGCAGAGACGTTCCAAGTGTCCATATGTAGCATTAAGTAAAGATACAACAGTTTCACCACTTCTCAAACGCTATTTACTCTGCTTTTTCCTCTTTTTCTTCCATTTTCGTGTCCTTGACAGTCAAATTAAGCACTAAAACGAACAATCCGACTGAAACTCGCTCACCTTAGGTCGCCCGTGTTGGATGCCGTGGTTGGCCGGTGGCCGTTTGCCATCTCCTGTCGTCCTATCCTGTACCTGGCAGGCAGCTGCAGGGAGCAAATGTTGCCAAGTGGCCACATTTAGCCAGACGTGTCCTCCGCTCAGCGCTATAATGAAGCACATATGGTGCTACAAGGGTTTGGGCAGGAGGACAGCAGAAGGAGCTATCTTCCTTTGGTCTCAGTGTACTACTTTGATCAAACAGAATATTTTGTGTGAAAAATCTCTGTCAGGAAATGCAAATTAATGAGCCGGACACCATTTTTTTTAAAAAAGGAACGCCAGAGGAAACATGAATCGCCACATTTTTTCCTCTGCAGTCTGTTTCAATGGCAGAATACTTTCTAACATTCTGCCACGTGCAGGATCTCAAGCTGTCCTCTGTTCTTCTTCTTCTTTGTTTTTGTGCCATTCCTTTTATATGTGCTGACCAATTATCTGCCTGAGCTCCACGTCACTTTAGGTATTTGCAGTATGATGTTGTGTCCAATTAGTGGCCAAGAATAAAGATGGAAGTGCACCAAAACAGACCTTTCAGAGTCCTGAGTGCTACTTTCTCTCAAAGAGGTCGACTTCTTCTTCATCCCGAAAACTGAATTTAATGAGCGGAAGCCGGCGCTAATCGTATGTGCAGGATACTTTGAGTAATACGCGTTCAAAACAATCAAACGAACAGGTAAAACTTCACGCTGCAGTGTTGTGCTCCGTGGGATCGATACCCAATTAAAGAGGAGTTCAGGGGTGTGTGGTGCTGTGCAGAGAGCTGGAGGGTGCCTCATTTATCAGTGTTTTCTAAGAAGACCCCCAGATCAGACGGGACATGTGTGTCTCATATTAGGGGCGGGCAGATCAATACTCAGGTATTGATCGCACCTGTTATGCTGGCAGACTGGACTTTAATTGACCCAACACATGAATGAATAACAATTATTTGAAGTCCATGTTTAAAGGAGTCAATCGTGTGTTAATTGGTGTAAGACGGGAATGAAGATCAGCCGCCAGCTGATACCAAAGCCGAGCAGCTCAGTATTCCAAATGCGGCAAGGATGAATGACTATTGATTAATGATTTATGATTCCCGTATATTCAGAATTTCAGTTCGTTAAAAGTGCAGATCCGACAAGAAAGTGAATTCTGTAACATAGCAATTATATCAAATAAAGTGGACTGAAAATCACAGATGAGTGAATGAAGCAGGACAGGAAGTTGCTGACGTTCCATCTCTGCTCCACTTTCCCCCTCGTCCCGCCTATGCAGGATCTACAGGAGCGTTCCTCACAGGTCTCACACATCTGAATGTTGAACTCCACACCCTCGCTTTGGCAATCTAACGTTTCTCTGACCTCCTTTCTTTTCCTTTGTTTTTCATCTCTCTCGCTCCATCGTGCAGCTGGACTCTTTAATCCCTCTGCCTCATCGGGACTGTTTGGGTTAAAAATAGAGAAAGGTGGTTGGCAGGTCGTCCAACTTCAGTTTACAGATAAACAAAATTCAGCCTCAAAACTTTTCTTTTTGGCTTTCGTGACTATTTAGTTGTTTGTTTGCTAAGATAACCGCTGTGTTTGCTTTCACACTTCAGGGCTTTTTGCTCTAATAGAAACCCTGAGTCGACGATTTCCGAGCCATCTCATCTTTCCACTTATGATCAATTGATATAATATGGATATATGTGAAGCCGGGTGGAGTAATTCATAAAGCAAATCAGCATTTCAACATTTATATCCCTCATCTGCAGCTCTCATCTTCAATTTAATCTCACTGATCTTCTAATGACCTGATGCAAAGATTCTATAAGGGCGTCCAGTTAAGGAGCGCTTTCCCCGCAGAGCACGTGAACGCAGCGGATCACTCATGGAAATGTGATTCATACGCTGTTCCCGCCTGTTCCCCCCTCATCTGATTCACTATTCCAGCAGACATTATACAGGGAAGATTGCCAATTAATTCTTCTTCTTGCCTCATAAATGGGAAAAGTTGAGGAGCAAAGCGAGTGAGAGTCGGGCCTTAAATCGCACGCTTTGTTTGTGCTCGTACTGCTGACAGATTTGAGGATTTCTGTCTCCGTCTCTGTCTCCCCTGGTGGTAAAACGTTTGCTGAAGATTTGGCTGAAATCCTCATTACTTCCTGATCAGAATCTCTGCAGCACCTCCATACTCCAACTTTGAGCCCTGAATTTACCACTAAAGAGGAAAATGTGAGACCCACCAACATCCCAATGATCCTCTGGCTTCAGATCAATAAAGAAGCACTGAGGGCTCAATTTGGATCATTAATGGTGACATCATCAGTGAGCAGATGAGACAACATGATGATATTAGTGACGACAGGGCAGCAGGGAGCGTACAGACAAACCCTCTGCTCCAGTTGAAGGTCAGTTGAAAAGGTTTTCCTGGAGAGAATTGAAATCTGTTTAGTTCAGATTGGCTGCCTGACTCGAGCATCACTGGAGGCGAGATGGAGGCGAGCTGGTCACCGCCACCGCCGCTGCCTCCTCCAGGTGTCACGGCCCAGAGATGAGATCTCACCTGAAGAACGTTTGAATTCATAATCCTCTTTCTGATCACATCTTGGATATTGATTGAATATAGAATCGCTTATTCCACGTATCTCGTAAAATATGTATCAAATCTTAAAAAGCGGATTTGATCCCTCAGTCAGCCGTGAAGGTGATCTGTCACTGCATCACAAAGGCATTTGGTGGAAGGTTTTTATCCTGCAGGCTCTCTGCAGTGCAAATGTTTATCTTTCCTCTTCAGAAAAGGTTGGTGTTCCTTTTGTTTACATACTGAATACATTCCTGTCATAGATTGGGTTTGCAGGAAAACCATTCAAATTAATCAACCAAAATGAATCAACTTTGACATTGAGTCTGTATTTTTGACTCACAGAGCTGAGCACTTCTGTCGTCTGGTTTGTTTCTGGATTTGTCACATCAGGCTCAGTGGATTGGAGGATTGTACAGATTTGTACAATAGATACAGAGTACAGATTCTGGGTCCCGTCTAATCCCTGGAACATTACAGTGAGCAGGCAGCTATGCAGGGGGTTACAGTGAGTAATTACTGAATGGCTGTTTGCCTGCCAAACACACTACAGTCTGATGCAAATCAAGGCCCTGAGTTGGTTTGGATTAGTCGTCCCTCGGTCCCTGAACTCATTCCAGCTTCTTTGTACGACACATCTCTGGAGCTTGTGACGTTTTGGTGTGATGTGTGACATCATCAGTCACGTCCTGTTTGAATGATTAAGCCAGAGGAGAGGCAGAGTATTATTTTAACGGTTGGGGTTAAGATTTGTCTTTTGTTTTTGGAAATTATTGAAATAAGAACTTGTTTTGATTTAAAACCAAAGAGTTTCTACAATCTGGATCCTGGATGAAGTTGTGTGAATCTATCACTCTGATCCCTCGTCCTTCACCTCTCTCTCTCTCTCTCTCTCTCTCTCTCTCTCTCTCTCTCTCTCTCTCTCTCTCTCTCTCTCTCTCTCTCAGTCTCTCCTGCAGCTCAGCTCTTCTGGAGTCTCCTCTGCTGTCAAACCCAGTAAATTATAAACAAATTTAAGAGGCTGGTTAGCATGGGAGTCAGCATCCAGGCTTGCTTAAAGACCCAGCGCACATAATTCATCAAAATTAACATTGCTTATGGCTCCACAACACCCTCAGCACCTCCTAATTTGTTTGCTCTCTCCCACACACGCACACACACACATACACACACACACACACTTTCCCTACTCCCACTCAGAAAAAGAAGATGACATGATATAAGTGGTTATGTTACAGTTACGGTTACAGAGATGTTTATATTCTCCCTCGCAAAATGTCAAAATGTGCAAATGGCAACAACGTTTCTATTCCAACTAAAGCTTAAATAAGTGATCTCATTATCTTTACTATCTGCTGGGCCGGCGCTGCTTTGGTGAAACCACAGAGGCCACAGTTTGGATGACATTTTCCTTCCTCTTCATTAGCGACTGTCACTGTCAACCAAACTGTGACATTTTCATTAGTGGCTCATGTAAACGCAGCGTCCATCATGTTAATGTACTCGTCTTACTGAAATATGATGATGGACGCCACGTTAGACTCCTATCAGACGGATGATCGTGGCGACTTGAGCACTGATGTGTTGTGACTGAGCCGTGGATCAAACGCGGCCGTAACCAGAACACAATCAGAATCACACTCACACACAGAAGTATGTTTGGAATAACAGGTTGAAACTTTAACCACCCTGATTGATATAAAATTGGGCGGATTTTGCAAATAACCCTCAAACCTGTGATTGAGTGAATCAGTGGAGAGATTTGCTACATTGCCAATGATCCTGCAGTGGTTTCACGTGCTTCCTCTCTGAGCCGGTGCAGCTTCCATCACACACACATGCAGGCAGCCTTAATTTACGGCCCTTCCTGCTTCATTTCGCAGCTCCGTATTTCCCACATGCAGTTGGAGTGCTGTGCTTATAAAAACCTTTTACTATTATGCGCCCCCTGACAGTAAAAGCCCAATCCATCGTAGCCCGCACTGACTGAAGGTCAAACGCTGTATTTTTCATTGGCTTTGATGTTTTCACAAAAGGAAAGAGCTTTTATTTAAATAAGGCATTGGCCCCACTAAAGGGGCTCTGGAGAATACAAAACATAATCACCCAATCTAACTCCATGTGGAGCACAAGGGGTCAGAAATCAGCAATTTGGAACAATATTTGGCATTATAAGTATCATTTTTCCCTGTGAATCCATTCCAGTCTCCTTTCCTCTGCCAGTTGGGCGATGGAGATCTGGGCCATCTAGCCTGATTTATAATGATTAACAATTAACAAAATATGGTATAATCTTCCAAAAAGACTTGATTCCGGGTCCAGCTGGCAGAGAAGGGGTGGGGACCGGGGGTGGGGGAATGACGATGGTTGGCAGGGCCATCTGGAGAAGCAGGCAGTGGTACAGCTAATGTTGTCCATGGCTGAAAAATAACAACCTCCCCTTTGTGGTCAAAAACAAAAACCCTATAACGCAACATGGCGACATGATACATCGGTCTTTCACCGTCACTGTCAGCACTTAGAGGTCAGCGAGGACTGTAGGTCTGATGCAAGCCGCACTGATGCAACTGCAGTAACACTTTCACCATCAGAAGTAATGCAATACAGCTTGGGGAAGGGAATTCAGCATCATTTTGGATTCTAGTTGCATTAGAATTGAGCCTAAATGCAGATTGTCTCCACATTTCCTCCGAGATCCACCCACTCTTCACCTCCCCGACGGTGCACAGGTTAGAACAATGCCACACTGTGAGAAAGAACCTTTTTAATGGCATTTGGACCTGTCGAGTGTTGGAGTGCTCAGCCTGCCTGGTGGTGATGTGTGCAAGCCAAGCATGAAATTTAATCTTTTGCTATATGGAGAAAAGGTAGATGAATGAGAGGAAATAATTGGATCCCTTTCTACTAAACGATAAGAGCTGGGCTGAACCGAAAAATACCAATTGGAGGTTTTAGTCTAAATCCAAATCCCCATTAGTGTCCCCTAGAGTCTGCAGCGTTCATGACATGACCAACATACGGAGGTGGAGGGGATCATGTATATCAGATATCTCAGGGGGCAAAGTTTCATTTTTGTGCAAGAGGACCTTCATCAATGATAAAGGGGGGAACAAAACCCAGATACAGCTTGTGTATTTACAGTTTCTAAAGTATTTGTAAGCTTGTAAGGTGAAATATGAGGTAATCACTGAGAGTGTGAGATGTCTTTGGTAACGTATTGTGTTTGTGGAGACTTTTAAGGTCACCAGAGATGCAGGGCGATCACACAGAGGATGCTCATTTAAAGTACAGGCACAGGCTGGGCATCGTTCATCTTCTCAGTGTGTTTCCTGACCACACACACACACACACACACACATACACACACATACGACCTTTAACAACCAGCGCAAACAAGACCATCAGCGTTCCTTCATGCGGAGCGCAGATGCACAGGCTTTGAATCATGTCACACACTGATCCCAAGAACTCGCATTCCACAAGGTGTGTGTGTGTGTGTGTGTGTGTGTGTGTGTGTGCCCTCTGGTCTTTCCATTTCCTTCTCTTAAACTACACACACACACACACACACTCTCCAGGACCCTGTTTTTGAGTATTACAGTATCAGTTCTGCTCACTGACACACACATCACACAAATTCTGCCAAGGCTTCCTTCATTGTATCTGTTGCCCCTCAGGAGGATCTGAAGGAGTTACAGCTGGAGTCGCATTTAATTTACAACACTCCAATAAATACACTTACTTACTCTTGTGTGCTTTAGTCACTTTTTGTGTGCACTTTCTGCCCATATATTTACTAGGGACTGATAAAAGGTGAAGGAATATGCATCAAAAGCCTCCTCACATGTATTACCTTATTAATTATTCAGATGTTGTCTCCCGTGCAAATGGAAAAGCAATATAATCGTGCCTTTTACAGATTTGTCTTATTTATTATTGGAGCGCCGTCTTAACTCTTTCCACTCCCGAGTTCTTCTCCTCCTCTCTCGCCCCCGCTCGCTCGCCCGCTCTGTCTCCCCACACACACACACCGGAACATATTTCCTCATACTTCTTCTTTGCCCCCCCTACACACACGCCTCCCTTCCTTTGTATCACCTCCCAATGCAATTTAAATGTAATTGAACTCCCATCAGCACTCCGTTTACTTTATTGCTGATGAATAATTCAGATATTTATAACGTGTCACATCTTCCTCTGTTTCAAATGGACTCTTTTCTGGAGGGATAACAGCCTTGTGTTGTTTACATCATTTGTGCCTATATTACATCTGATTTGGTGTGTGTGTGTGTGTGTGTCAGAGAGTTACATAATAACTACTTCAACTGGCCTCGTTTCCATCTTCCATCCACTTTTTACATTATTTTCTTAAAGTGTAAATGCATGAAACGTACCTCCAGCTCGTTTCCATCTGATTGTTTTTTGCCGACAAAATAGTGTGTGTAATGTGATGATGTCACTTATATACCACACGTATATCAATATATACTAACAATCATTCAAAAACCAACTAGAATCATGACTTTGTTGAAGATTAATGAACAACCGAGCTCTCACCTGTGCAACACAAGATGATGGTGAAATGATCAAATCCAACTAAAACTGAATCTTCTTCTACATTACAGACTTGTGTCTTTAAATGAACAACCGTGAAAGAAAAAGCAATTCAATTTAACGGAGAAAACTCAAGCCCATGTCTCTAAATTAAATTTTCTCCCCGGGTGTGGAATCTTCACTCCTGCGTTCGTCTACCTTTCATTACACACACACCAGTCCATTATGTTACAGTCGTATCAGTGCCGGTACATTATGAGACTTTATTAATCTGCTCTCCAGCCTCTGTATTTCTATACCAAGTTAATCAGGCTGGATAATGGCCGTGTGCAGATAGTGATGATTATGTAGATATCATTAATTTCACACTTGACACTTAACCTCTTTGACCAGAGTGAATCCACGCGTCCCGTTTCCCCACCACACACTGAGCGGAGCCTCTCAGGGTGCACAAAGTCCGGAATGGGAACATGTGTGAGGTTAAACGCTCTTGCCTTTGCCCTTGACCAAGGCACCAGGCTGCAGACCCTGTGAGCTGCACGGTCCCTCGGTTGCCGCACTGCATCTGCTCACTGCTCCCAGTAATGAGGACGGGTCAAACGTACGAGCGGGAATAAGATCCCCATGGAGACGCCAGGGCCAGATTAAAAACCTTCATCATCAATATTCCTGAGACTGGCATTGAACTAGACACGACTGAAACACAGGAAATGATGCAAATATGACAACTTCGAAATAGCATTTACATTTTAACTGATGCTGAACACGTTTACTGGTTGTGAGGTACAGTATAACGCAGCATTTTCACCTTTTCATTTGGAGAAAATGGTGTCCAATGCTGATAGGATAACACCAGCAGGCTTCCCACCTTCGTAATTCAGACTTCTGTGTCTTGGTTGCTTCCTCTATACAGCCACTCAAATGCACCGTTCATATGTGCCACTGCAGAAACTGGTATGTACTGAGCACTTGAACGCAGCATCAGTGTTGACAAATGAACTAATACAGCTGAATCTTCTATAAGCTCCACCTGTTGGAGGCTGTTTGTGGTGCTGCCTGCCTTAGATTCATGTCTGTGACCCTGAACGTGAACACAGAAGCAGAGCGGACACAGAGATGCTTTTTATTACAGCACAACTAAATATTTAGAGTTTATATTTCATGTGAAAAATAAATGTTGCGTATACAATAGTATGAAGTGACTTTTCTTCCGGCAGGACATAAAATCTGAAGTCGTCTGTCTCTGTCTTTGGCTCTGGAGGACAAAGGAGCGCAAGAGATTAAACTCTTGACTGTTCTTAAGTTAACATAAAGCTATTCATGAATTCAAATCCTGCTCATCCATCCAACATACCGAATATTTCTGCATGTATTTCTTTATTATTAATATACCCGCTACACATTTCTGTGGAGTCACTTGGCGTGTATGATCACAATCCATGACAAAGCATCACAAAGGTCAAAGTGACAGACCGATGCTGCTGCTGCTGCTGCTGAGCTCTGAAAGCTTCAGAGTCTGCGGCACATCAGAACACGCCCATCACCACAAACAAAGATTTGGGTGTTCAGTTTCAGATGTTTCATAGCAATGGTCTGAGGACGGCATATTTCCTCAGCATCCCTCCTGATACCCACAGGAGCGCAGACGTAAGCCTTCTCCAAGTCCGCCAAGCACATGCAGAGTGGGGGGCGACCAGGCTCCCCTGGCCCGTGCTGGCAGAGGTCAGGAGCTGGTCCACTGGTCCGCAACCAGCTTGGCATCCGCATCAAAACAGAGCTCTGACAGTCCTGCGGTAAGACGAAGGCTTTCCCACAGAGGCTGAGTGCCATCCCCTCATATATCCTGAAAGCACCGCAGTGTTGTGTTATACTCAAAGGAGCCAATTTGTGGGGTAACAGCAGCCTTTGAGTGCTGATGGGCCCCTTGACGCCTGGACCCCGGTGTATTTGTGCTGCACAGCCAGTCGTCGTAATCATCGATGTGAAACAGTTTGGCAGCATTAGACGTTTTCACAACATGGACGTGTCATTTTAAAAGGCTGAGCATCGAAACGGAGACGTGAAAGGGGCTTTAAACTGCAACTCCAAAAAGATGGAGAAGACAGTGAAATGGAGGAATGGGGTCGTCACGTATCGATCGCCTGGCAAAGTCAGCAACCTTAGACAATAAGGACTTTTATCTTCTCTTTGTTTATCTGAGGGTCTGATGCTCCAGCCTGGATTATACGTTTGCCTATCACAGTGCAGAACCACACAGAAACCCTTCACACTCTCATTCACATCTCTGGGCAATTTTCAAGTTTCCAGGTCACCTCACCTGTGCCTGTGTGTGTGTGTTTGCTTGGAGAGCAAAGCGCCGTTGTTTGATGAAGCCGGAGATCCTGCTGGGAAAGGAAACACTCGCCCTTCACCCTGTTTATCTTAGCCGGCACAAATCTGTCCCGCAGATGCTTCCACATCGGCCTGCGCTCACCCGTCTGTCAGCCGGTTAATGCATTACCAAGAGACCGAACCCTGCGTGGCGTGTGTGTGTGGACATCTGCACACGCACACGAGTCCACACATGAATGTAATATGCATCACTTGGACCCGAGTGGACGACCGGCGGCTCTGCAAAGCTCACTCACGTATAATTCAGCCCACTGAGGTTGAGGGTCAAGTTCTGCTTTCATATGGATCGATGGTTGTTTTCCTCAGTTTGTAGCTTATTATGTATTAGAATATGCAGGTGGTGTCAAATCTGTGTGTTTTATAGTGCATGTATCACTTAAATCATCAAGCAGCAGGAAGTGTACTGAAATCTGAGCTGGCAAAGATTCCTAGTTAATACTTAATGTGACACACGTCCCGTCTGTGTTATACTGCTGCACTAAAATGACTTTAAAGACACAAAAATATGCCAAACACAATTTAGGAGTAAACACCAAACGTTGGACACGTCGCATTCATCATGTGTATTAATGCGTGTGTGCGTTTCCGGCTATCAGAATGTTTTGATTTGTTTTTTTGCTCCTCCGCTATTAAAATGCCAAATGTGCATGGAACCTTTGAAATGAAGAGGCTCATCTTTCACACTGACGGCTTTACCACTGCGATCCGTTATCAAAGCCTCCGTCCTCTGAAGCTTCTCACTAATAAACACTTGAGATGACAATAAACCAAGGGAGCGAGTGAGGATGAAGGAGGCAGAGGGACGCTGGGATTGTGTTCAATCCCTGTGCGACCCTGGTGAAGATGAGGCAGGGGAGACGCACAGGCCAGAGGATCAGATAATGAAGACCACCGTGGATTCCAGGTTCTGACCCAGAGTTATGTTACCGCGGCGCCTCGCAGACGGGTGTGAAAACATCAAATGTTGCGTAATGCCCTTTTGAAATCTTGTTATGTATTGGTTTTCAGCACACACACATACACACACATACACACATACACACACACGCACACGCACACGCACATGCACACGCGCACACACACACACACACACACACACACACACGCACATTACTGCTGGAGTCAATTCTACACCCGAAAATGTAAATATAAACATGCAGGTCGCTATAAGGATAGATATTCCCTAAAGAAAACAGATTTGACTTGACCTGGTAAACTGAAGGCCTGGTGTCTCCCAAAATGCTCCAACTACAAGAAAACAACCTCTGTGCCCTGGTTTGGACGTCTTTCTAATCTAATTCTAGCACATTGAGCCGCTGTCATGCTGTCTGAGCTTCAGTATCTGCACTCCTTTATTTATTCCCTCCTGTCTGCTTTTGTTCATGTCTGCTAAGGGACAATGTCAGTCTGAGGTTCCCAAACCCCCAGACACCCAAAGGTCGAGGCTGCAGGTCATTTATCATTCTGCTGGTTATCTCCTGTTGTTTGAGTCAGACCTTCTGTCCTCCTCTCTCCACACCACCGGCTGCTCCTGGACATCCTAATCAGGTTAACCAGTCGCACTTGTTTACGCCGCCCCCCCGGGGGAGGACAGAGACTTGTCAACTGTCGGGACACACTGTCCAACCACCGATGAGGTTGGACGCGTGGGGTCAGTGAAGCTCTTCAGCACACATGGAGATAAAAGAGGAGGCTGGAAAATTGGCTAAAGCAGGAAGTGAGACATCTCTCTCCATCTTGCCGGCTCCTCCCTGCAGCCATGTTCGGAGCGTTTGTTATCGGTGCGGTGTCCCACCTCTTTCTCTCTCTGCACCTCCTCAAGTGGATCATTAATGTTCTGTCTTGACAAACAGCATTAGTGTATCGGCCCGCCTGTGAGAGGAAATGAACAACCCAGGAACCCCATTTGTCTTCACCTCCCCCCTCCGCCCCCCCTTCACTGGCACTAATCTGAATCCCTCTTTAATTGTAGCAGACTGGAGGCGTTGGGTTTATTGTATCTATTTGTCCGACACGCCGGCGTTGTTAAGCGGCGTCTCTCAGCAACGCCAGGCTTCCAGCGCTGCAGAGACGCCGGTTCCGTTCCTCCTGAGGCCCGGCTCACTTTCTAAAGCTTCTTTGATATGATAAGCGAGTGTTGTTTATTTATGTAACAACTCGACGCACGGGAGACGTGCTTCATAACTGAGAGGCAGAGCCGAGCACGTCGCCACAGTAACAGCACAGGCGCATCATCAGCCTACGTTTGACCTTTTGACCTTCGACCTTTAACCAACCGATATTACATATTGAATTACGTAACAAGATGATTGTTGATAACTCTGGAAAAGCAGATATGGAGGTTTTGAGAGTCAGATTGTTAGGATCTGTGCGTGATCGCGCTCTGTTTTTGTGTTGGTTTGTTTTCATGCTTGTGTGTTTGTTCATGGCTGGGCGTGGCTAACTTGATCCCTGTTCCCGCCATCTGATTTCACACAGCTGATCACCATTTCAGTGCTGATCAGTTGTGGTATTTAGGTTCCAGGTCAGCCAGCCATGCCTTGCCGGAGAGTACATACTACTTACTCACTACTCTTACTATTGTAAACCTGTTTTTGTTCAGGGGCCTTGTAGTTGGATCTTGCATGCTGCTCAGGTTTTGTTTGCGTGAGTGGATCTTTTGTTGTTCATGCGCTCTAGGACTAATTTTTTAGGGATCCACTCACTCTGGCTAGTCAGCGTTCTGTGTGAGCGTCTCCATCAGCATCGCCCAGCCTCCGCGTCGCCATCCTTCATCCTGAACTATTTAAATAAATTCGCAATGTAACATTTTTTTTTTTAAAGTTGCCAACTTCTTCGGCAAAATTCTATTTGCAGTAATTGGAGTTTATCATGTTTACACAGAATAAATCAGTAACAAATTATTATACATTATTATCATCATCAAAATACAGCCAATTCTTATCCATAAGCACATAATAACTAACCCCTCTCTTCTCTGCTTTGTGTCCATTGAGTCCCATTCATTCCTAAAGTACACAGCAGTATTCAATTATTGCAGATTTTCTTCTTCTTCTTTCCGTATCTTCCTCTGGTTGAGACGTTTGCTCATAGATTCATTCTGCTGCTTCGCCGCTTTGTATCTGCTGCAATAGTTTGAGGCACTGTCGTGTCAGTTTCGCAGTCTCTGATAGTCAAACATCAACGTGTCACTGTCAGCAGCTTCGCCCAAAGCGTCCCCACAGCGCCTGCCTTCACACAACCCTGCAGGAGCGCTCGCACCATCGGGGTCGGCCGCCATATTTAATAGCAGTTTACACTCCAGCGCCTGCTGCAAACGTTTTAACATTTTCAAATGGACCACTCGCCTGCTTGAAAAGTGCAGGATAAAAGACGAACGTGTAATGTCATCAAACAGAGAGGAGGAGGAGGAGGTGATGCGTTTGAGTACGAGCCGTGAAAATCTGACCTTTCATCTCCTGTTCCTCATTTTTTACCACCACACTCCACTAAAAAGCCCCCCTAACCCCACCCCCACCCCCTCATAAAATGTTTTTCAGCTTTTCCACACTTTTATCGAAAGCGTCCCCTTGAACTGCCTTATCAAACGATTCCACCAGGTCCACATTGTATTTGTTGTCTTTCTCGCAGCAAGTCGATATTTTGAAAGAGACTCACGTTTAAAGGGTTCTATAGAGTGAAGTCGTGCGTGCAAAACAACTGAAATACAAGAACCAAGCAAACTGAAGAGGAAATACTAAACAAGAACAAACAGACACATACATATGTACAGTTGAAGAACCAATAACAATACTATTACATTTTGATTCTAATGCAGATGCAGAATGACACGTTTCTTCCTACGATGCCCTCTAATATGAGTGTGTGTGTGTGTGTGTGTGTGTGTGTGTGCGCGTGCTATTAACTACTATTGGCTTCTACTGTTTGGATTTGAACAAAATTACAGAGTAACTCAGTAATTAGTCGTTTGCTTCATGTCCCTTTAATGAGCAGTGGAGCCAAACACATGGCGGCGCCTCCGTATGCCACACACGTTCCAAATGTCCTCCTCTGAAGTGACCGATCGTGTTTTGTAACTTCCTGCTTGATGGCTGCTTCAGTGGCTTTGTGTGAGCCAAAGCGTTTGTTCCCTTGTGTTCTCAGTCATCAGTGATCTCCCGCTGATTTCACTCCGGCCTGTATGTTGTTTCGCTTCGGTTTTGTGATCGACTCTGACATTCCGACCTGTCTCTCCACGCAGCCACGCATCCTCGTCAGCCAACAGGACGATGCCATGTGCAGGAGGAGGCTGTTTGTATCCACGCCTAAAGAGTAAAGGCTCAGCCGCACAGATGGTTCCATTTCTACCAACCTGCTTTTAACTCACATTTGTTGGATGGTAATCATGAGTGGAAACTCTGCTGCTGACCTTTTTAACTCACAAAATGTTCCATACGAGCACCAGCGAGTACGACTAGAGTGCTTCTCCATACGTGACTGTAGTTCAGCCAAACTGCTTTAAATTTGTGCTGCCTCCAGCTGAGACAATAAGTTCGCCAACATGTAAACACAAGATGGAGATTACGCAACTATGAGTGGATTTACTGAAGCATGTGATGATTCTGTGGAGGCATTAGAATGAGGACGAATCTCTGGATCAGGACCACAGTGATGTTCACACACAAGCTTCATACTCCTTAATTTAGTTTGGACTATTTAGTTCCTAAAACGTTCTACTTCATTTGGCAAAAGAGCTCAAAATCAAACAGTGAATTAATTTCTTATTCGTTCTCTTTTTGCTACGTTGGCTCTGTACACACTGCATCCATACCAATGTTATACAGCAGCATAATGCTATTATAGGGAAGAAAAGGAGTTTGTGTTCAGCACTTTATATTCTCATTTCAACAACAGCCATTTCTTTGCGAGCTCAGGCTGAAGCATTTGATAAGTGGCGTGTAATTGCGTGTTTGTAGTGACTCTAGTTTCTGTTAACATCCAGTGAGACTCTGCGGATCGACAACACGGCCCGTCACAGCGTGCAGCCACAAACAAAACAAACCAGACAAAACAGCTCCAATACTGCCAGAGACTAACGAGGAAACACTGAGGAAGAACACACAGACACACACGTCTGGCCTGCATAAACAGACTACTTAACATTCAGCAGAGGAGAAACAGATCATGACCCCCCAGCATGTTTGGCCTATAGGCAGGTTTACGGTCTGTATCTGTATGAGACTCGTCATGTCTCATTTTATAAGCTCAAATTAAAGCTTCTTCTTTCTTTCACCAAGAAATCAAGTAAACCACTGAATGTTAATGCTGTCGCTGTTTTCATGCTAATACACTGACATCCTGTAACACACTTTGGGAGAACACACACCTGCAGGTCACAGGCAGATGATAGCCGAGACTCTCCAAATGGTGCGTTCAGGGTTCCAGACCAGAATGAGCATGAAGCAATCAAAGGACGTGTTCGGCTGTGAAGTTTGTGGTCCAGACTGAGGAAGAGCGAACGTGAGAGACATGGAGTTTAAATATTAGTGAGGATTAAGCTTCTTCATCACAAAACAACACCAATTTGCATTTTGTTTGGGGATTTTCTGAATTTGTTAAAATCTCATTAAATCAGCTCTTTTTTTTCTCCAAACAATATTAAAAACAGGTCAGAATCAGTTAAAAAAGAATGGAATTTTTAAATTATATTGCTTTACTTAAAACCTCATTGTATCTTACTCCAGCTGAGGAGCCTGTTTTTCTAATTAAGCATCTTCTATCCACCCCAAAGCACCATCATCATCATCATCATCATCCTCATCATCTGCTGTGCCGATGATGTTTTTGTAACACAGCAGATTGAACTTAATCCCCTACAATGGCTAAAGATAATCAGACTAACACCTACAAAATGTTTCATGCAGTGTCACTACTGCTGTGCAAATGTGCAAAATATGAAAGTATTGATAACAAGCAACAAGCTCATGCTATAATGCTGCTCTCAGCTCTAAGCACATTTAGTGGAATGTGCCTTTAGGGACTGGCAGTAATGCCGGTGGTCTGCTTCCTGTTGGCCGCATTGGAAAAGGGAGATAATATGCGTACATCAAAATTGTGCCAGACTTTGCCGGTGGACGTCTCCTCAGCGTGTTCTTATTCCCATCACACACATTCCTCTTCTTCACATTCAGAAAAAGTAAAAAACTAAATAGAAACGACTACAAAAAGTCCATCCAGTTAATTTAACTTTGGCAGCTCAGACGGTGTGGTGAGAATGCGTAAATGTAGCTTAGAGTACAGCCAGGGCAGCCGTATGCTGTCTGCTGGAGCGGAACCCAGTCACCGGGGCCAGAAACAAGCCGGAGAATCAGCAGCCAGACATCCCGGGTCATGTTTTAGCTTCGTTTCTGGTGCCACAGTTTTGCCCTGAGGTCGCCGAGCTCCATCTGCTGACAGGTGCACTGATGGTTCCAGCTATCGGGTTGTGTGTGTGTGTGTGTGTGTGTGTGTGTGTGTGTGTGTGTGTGTGTGTGTGTGTGTGTGTGTGTGTGTGTGTGTGGAGAAAATGAACAAATGCAAAATATATAGCATCTTGGCTGAATTATCATAATATCCACTATGCAGTTGCTTCAAAGAATCCTGGCTCGAGATGGTGCCACTCACACACAGATGGGCATGGACGGTCACCATGCCAACAGTGATGCATCAAAGAACCCCAAACCCGACCCTGTCAAAACCGTTAAAACCAGCTGCTGTTTGATGCATCATCAACTAATACTAATGAACTCCAGTTTATGCTGCTAAGATCCAGACAGCTGGCCGGGGCAAAGGATGGAACACTTATGCTGCGTTCAAGACAACTGGGAATTCTAAGATTTCCCACCGCCTACTTATCGAAGTCGGAGGTCAGACTGGGCAGATTGGAATTGAATCCTGAGCATTAAATTCTAAATATCATCAAAAAGAGAAAAGTCTTTGCTGTTTCATCGGGGACATTCAGTCGTGTGTGAGCGTCTCTCTTAATTACTGAGTTTTTGATGCACATTTTCCTGTCCAGCTTGAATTTCTCATCCCAATCTTCACCCACCTGTTAAAATTTTCCCACTTGTTTCAATATTTCACCGTGTTGTGAAAATAAACTGTAGAGATGACTTTGTTTTGAACTGAAGCGAGCTGAAACGGAGCTTGAGAGTGAGCGGCAGGCGGAGAGCACTTATCGATTGTGTGTGCACTCATCTGTGCTGAAAAACCAAACAATGAAATGGACACCCAGGGAAATGACTGCAGCACAGACAGCTTGAACTGAAGTATTAAGCTGTATTGATGCGCTGTCATTGTCAGGGTTTTTATTTGAAGTTTCCAGCTCAGATTTTCTGACCTTGGATGTTTAATAATCACCCCAAAGATTTATCAACCGGTGGAAACAGAGGCAGACTGACTCTAAAACTGCTGCTACAAACAAAATGGTTGTTTTCCCACAGAGACTTCTGACGTTGCGTTGCATTATCATTTCCATTTTCTAACATTACAGCTGAACGTGTTTGCTGTTCCGTGCAGCCGCGTCCCTGATTTAAGCAGGTTTCCTCGGGAGCGACGCCGCTTTGCTTCATTTCTCTAGAAAAGTCCTCCTTCATTAGCACTCACCTGTGTCGTTTGCACATGGATGCACACACACACACACACACACACACACACACACACGTTTCTACATATTCATGTCACCTGAAACTCTGCGTTCTGAATCACCTCTAACACCCCCAATCCAACCTCCCTCTGCACCCTGTGAACCCCATTACGTCGCTGTGCACTCGATGGTGAAAGCGTAAACAGCCTCGTCTGCACCGCTGAGGTTTGACAGAAGGACACGTGAAAGACAGCAGGAAGACACAGACACAAAGTCTCTAATTCTTGAAGATATTAAAGCAAAACTTTCTCTGAGTCGAGCAGCAGTGGGATGTTTCTACAAATAGAGATGCAGGCCTGTAGGGAAAGAGGAGAAGAGACGAAGCAAAATCTATATATTCAGTGTATAAGATGGATGTTAACTCGACGGCGCCTCCTGCTTCCTGACCTTTGACATCATTGTTCCTTTACTCCTAAATACAAGTAAGTTTTTGGGTCCAAAAAGAAGCAGCAGAGATTAAATCAAACCTCTGCTGGGTTTTCTCCTGTGGCAGAGTGAAGGCTTGAATGTCAGCTTGTGTATAATGTGTGTATGTGTGTATGTGTGTGTGCTGCATACATGATAGCAAGTTCAGGCTTTCTCGCCAAATTTGGAGTGCTACGATGGAAATGTCAAAAACTTCACTTGGCCTGTTGCCACGGAAACTAGATAACAGAATGAATGGGCATGCGTTTGCGGAGACACACACACATATACACACACACATATACACGTTCATAGTCTTCCTCTCCACCTTCTATCGCTTCACTTTCAGTGGAATGCATAAATGAAGGTCACGTCTACAGGTTGTTAGAGCGATGGCAATATCGCAACACCAGGGGGCTCCAAAAATGACCTTTGCAGCTTTATGGTGCATGATATCAATATGACAAAATATGCCTCCGAAAAATTCTTTGAACGACACAATCAAGGGATCACAAAACCTCTGAGTGATCTGCTCCCAGGCTGGACGCCTTCATGGCTCTGCATGCTGCTCCACCTGCCTCAGTATAGCTCCCGTCTCTGCAGAGCTTTAAAAGGCGTCTGTATCCTAATCAAAGGCTTCAGGCAGCCGGAGCATGGAGCTGGACACACCTGTGCCCAGCTGTCTCGTTTCCTTTTACTTTGGACATGTTAGATGTCTGCACCCTGTGGGAACCCAAAGGTCTCCAGTCACATGAAGCATCAGACTCTGGAGGCCAAACGTCCAAAAGTCTGTGAGTGGATACCTGCAGCTCTCTCTCTCTCTCTCTCTCTCTCTCTCTCTCTCTCTCGTTCTCTCGCTCTCTCTCTCTTTCTCTCTCTCTCTCTCTCTCTATCACACATCTGTTATTATCGGGTTATGATCATTGTATTGGTGGCTCCATGTGTGCTGTTGTGATGTGATGTACAGCTGCGCTTTGACTCAAAAGTTAAAAACAATTTTGTGAAACTTTGTTGCAGCTTCTTTGATTTTTGTTAATTTCTCTTAACAAACACAAATGTGTCTTGTTGAACTGTTGGCACACTTATAAATGCATGGCAAAATTTTGTTATTTGCAAAACTTAATTACACTATCAAAACCAATTAAACGCGAGCGCTCCAGCTCCAGTAGTAAGAGCTTTGCCTTCCAAGAATACAATCACTGGCAACAGAAGGAAGAAATTAAGTCATAAATCAGCTTCTGGTGGGGGGCAGCTGCCATGTTAGCCACAGGGCGGATAATAATGATACAACCGTCGCAGAAAAGGAGCCACACAACAGGTTGTCTGGAGCAGGATGTGTGTTTATCTCCGCGGCCATGTCGTTACGGGAACGGAGCCACAGAAAGGACGACACCGCCGGCCCTCTGGCAGCCGTTCATACTGAGGACGGACGAGAAGCAAACTACTGTGTGTATGTGTGAGGCTCAGGATGAAGACGTCCTCACTTCAGCCTGAAAGACCGGACGGAGGAGCACCATTAGCTGAACGTGTCACTAAACACATCCGTCACCCCAACATTCATCTGACTAAACTGTACTTCCTGCCACGGCCTCAACGCGCCGCAGTTACACAGTTAAATGGAGATATTGAGAGAACATATTGCCACTGTTTCTCCTTTTCCATCTCACAGAAAATAGCTCTTTGGATTTGAGTATGGGAGTAGGGGGGGAAAAAAAGTTAATAGAAAGCAGAACATAGCTGGAATCCATTTCTCTCCATGCCCACTCTGGCCTCTCTGGACCATCTATCAGATCTCAGACTTATTAGGTGTCAGACACAATGTGCTTAATCATCACTGCTGGCCTTGTTTTCTCTGTGTCACAGTGAAAAATGTGGCCCGACTTTATTCCAGGTGATTAATTCCAACTTCCGCTGCTTATGTTATGGAATGGGGATCGGCTGACTGATTGGCTCCCTGTGGGCAGCCGTGATTACAGCATTGCCACTGTTTGAGGACTCTTTTATATACATGTGCAAATGTAATCTTCCAACATTCGTCACAGGGGTTGGAATAAATCCTACCTAGTTCTGTACAGGGACGGGAGATACAATGATTCACTCCATTTGCAAAGTCCAAGATGCCAATTTTTGTTGGAAATGTTTTCTCAGCATCAACAGAACATCATCATCACCCTTCAATTCCCCTCTTCCTCACTCGCACCTTTCATCCGTGGATCTCGACCTTTTCTCAGGGCCCTGTCTGTGTGTGTGTTTCCCATCTACGCGTTCAGGAGAGCGAGAGGAGAAGCGGGAAGGAGAAATGCGTTTTTATGTGTCACATTTTCACTTCATCATCGCCTCACATCTGTTCCTATCTGAGTTTGTCTGCAGTCGAAGCAAAGGAGCCACATCTACGTGGCCAAAAACGACACAGCAACCACTTAAAGCAACTTCACTAGTTGTCACAAGTTGATGGGTGTTTTGCGCGGCGACTCAGCGTTTTTGATTTGCTGGCATTTTGAAGCCGATTTCACTTAAGCTACCAAAGTCTTTGGATTGTGCTGTTGTAACACCTACCAGGCTTCCAGCTGAGACACTTTGCAGACGCTCCCTAATGTAACAAACCGCCTCCAGCCTTGTGGCACTTTGAAGACTCTCCAGCATATTGATCCCACCTGCTCACTCAGTTTGGTTTGTTTGTGTCCGGTTAATGTTTGATGACCCAAACCTCTCAGCACAGTGTGTGTGTATGTGTGTGTGTGTGTGTGAGTTCCTCTTTTATTTCCTTTAGTCAGTCAATATGATTTTGTCATTCATGGCCTAAATTCAATCAAAATCCGGCTAATTGTTTTGGTGTTGGGTGGGCAAAGAAAATGACTGAACAAATTGGTCTAAATTCTGCTAAATTAATTAATCGAAAGATGGATAATAGTCACCGCGTGGAGATGTTAATGTGTGTGACTTTGTGTACTTGCTGATGAAGAAGAGGCGCCCAGTGAAATCAATTATCCAGAGATGGATTCGCTCTGTATGGAGGACAAAGACAAAAACAGGAATCGAGACGCGTTGCCGTGGGCGCTAACCTTGAACTAAACGCAGCAATTAAGCGTCTGATTGATTGACTCAGAGCATGAAAGTCATTACGGCTTGAGCACATCAGTCTGCAGCTGAATCCAAATATGACTTTCTATCATTTGAAGGCGTTTATATGTGTCACATCACGCCTTTCGGAAGGAGTTCAACTCTGAGGAGACGCCATAAGCTGCAAGTATCAGTGTGACTCTAACGTTGGACAGACAGCGAGGAAGATTTTGCTTTGACGCCTTTCCACCTGTAACACCACAGAGGAGTGTATGCACTAATTTACCTGGCTTTACTTTGAGGTGTGTGTCTCTGCCGCCCACAGTAGGAGAAGCAACAGGTGCCTGCAGAGGGATTTGCTCAAATTGTGTAACATAAGGCTTCATCGTCCATGATCAGTATGGCTCTGATATGTCCCTGGTGTTAAGCAAATGTGAAACTTGAAAAAAACACTGACTACAGCAGAGTGTGTGTGTGTGTGTGTGTGTGTGTGTGTGTGTGTGTGTGTGTGTGTGTGTGTGTGTGCTTCCACTTCTACATCCAGCTGCATCAGCCACCTCCACTGTTTCCCCCAAACAGACTGAAAAAGACAAAATAACGAGCTATAATCTGTGAGAGGGGACTTCCATGTGTGTGTGTGCCACAAAATGGAAATAAATTTTACTTTAACATTTCCTTGTGAAGGGAACACATAACTCCTATTTGCAAAAATTGCCAATTTTCTTGCATTCATTCAGTTAATTTATACTACAGGTTTTTCCATCCAACAACACTTTCCTCTCTCCAAATCTGTCCTGCTCATTATCATCACCATCCTCATCATTATCATCATCATCATCATCGTGAAACTCCTGGGGTTTTTATTGCTGTAGAAATTTGAATGTGCATTTCAGGAAATCCCTGCCATGTTGTTACAGTGGCCAGGAAAATCATGGCGAGCAGCAGAAAGAGAAAAGAGACAAGCCAGGTGCATTATGGGACACGTGTCTTCTTTAGGAGGGATTTGAGCCTCTCACCTCTGGTCCAAGGTCCAGACTCGTACGGGTGGATTTGTTTGTCCCATATGCTGAAATTGCTGCACAGTTGGCACATTATCTTCTGCTTCTTCTAATTGCACAACATGGACTTTATTTAAATAGTTAATTCACATTTGTGCATTGCATTGTTTTAACCCTGTGTGTGTCTGTTATGAGTCACCGTGTGCTCTCTGATTCCTGGTGTGTTTGTTTTTGCTGCCAAGCCAATTTCCCCCCCCTGTGTGGTGCAATGAAATGAGCTGATCATGATCATGCTGCGAGCGCTGCGTGCAGACGAAGTAAACGACACCAACAGATGAACACAGCTGGTTGATTGTTTCTTTGGTTGAGGTTAACCGAGCTCACGGTTGAGATCAGAGAGGAGCAGGGAGAGGCTGAGACTGATAACAGGCTCTGTGTTCAGCCGTGCCTCCATTAGACTCTGACCAGTCACGCACGTCCCTTCATATTGGTCTGCTTGTCTGGCTGCGTGTGTGTGTGCTTGTTTGCTCTTGTTTTCGCCGTCTGCCTACCTGTCTGTCTGTCTGTCTGCCTGTCTAACAGCTGAAGGTGTTTAGCAGAAGCAGAAGAGTTTCCTTTGATCTCTTCTTCCCTCCTTCCAGTTTAATGTTTCTCAAAGATACTGCAAGAAATAAATCATTGATCCTTTGTGCTTTATCATACAAAGAATAATCTGAGTTGTAAAATAACATCAAGCCTTTATTATGGACATTTCTGAAGCATGAAGCGATGTTCAACTAGTCCCCTGCCTATAAAGCTGCACTCCTCATGAATACTCAATGAACTCAACACGATAATGACAATGAATTAAAAGTTCAAATTTCATTGAATTACAAATACACACATAAAGCAATCCAGGCTTAAATAAAAACCTATATTTTGAGATACATTTCTAACAAGCTGGAAACAAATGTACTCTTGTTCGAATGTCTTGAGTGTTGGATATGAGTGTATGACATCATCGCCCGCTCTGTGATTGTTTTGTCTTGAAGTGTTTGGTTCTGTTGATGAAATATCTTGGAAGTGCAGCTCTCAGGGTGAAGTGGATGCCATGGTAACACCTGTATGTTCTGTGTACAGGCAGGTGTCAGGATAGTCTGATCTTTTTATCCATCCACACCAATTGAGTTCTAAAAGAGCAGCGGCCGCGCAGAATTTCAATGATTCACAAGAAACGGGCCACAGGAAAAGGAAAAGGTCAGTTTGCTGCACGGATGCTTCTATTGATTCATAAAATGATCCCTGTGATAGGAAAACGCTGCTTTTAGATTCGATCAGTGTGCCGTTAACAAAAGCTCAGTTCATATTCATGATCCTGTGCCTAGTTTGAGTTAGTAGAAGCCAGTGTGTGAGGATAAAGATGTCCTTTGTTTGTTCTGATCAATATGAGCGAGAGGCACTGTGGATTTTATTGGAGAGACGATGGGGAGCCTTACATTCTAATAGATTCACCATTGTACGCTGTTGGAGGAGTGAATTAAGGACAATTATGTGAATTTTCACGTCTAATTCTGAGCTTGCTATTATGTTTTTAAGGGAGGAATTGAAGGTAATATGGATCATTGTTGAGCAATTTCAAGTGAAATCAATTTTCCACAGTCGTCCAGGGAGCTGCAGGTAGAAAATAACACCAGAACTAAAAAAAGACAATTAAATTGCAAATTTACACAGAATATTCAGCGTTAACCTGCAGCTAGCTCGCACAAATGAAGACAGATCCTCCATATAATGTGACAATTAAGAAAAGTGAGGCTGTCACTCAAAATGTCCCCATTCCCCTTTGAGCCACATTAACCTTGTTACAGCAGAGGTCACATGCTGAGCGTCATAAAGTATTTCTGCTCTTTACCTCAGCGTGCAGAATGATCTCAAGACTCATTCTCACACCATGACAGCAGACCTCGGTCGCTAATAACAAATCTGTCATAAGTGAGAGTGAATCGCCGCGTTAATCACCCAGGCAGCACGTGAGCAAAGCTGGTAAACGCTTCTGAATAGCTTGTCCACACCAAACCTACAGAACATCCAGACGGATTGGCAGAGGCCTTAAATATTCATAAATTAATTTCATACTTTATTTAACCTCACCTGCATGGGTTGGCACTTTGTGAGGCAATGACAGAGGCCCAGCAGGGTCATTAAGCCGCCGACTAATCCCAATAAATCCACTTGCCTCTGCAGAACAATCCCAGATGACTCAACGTCTTACCCCTCAATAACTTTGACAGCTGGAGGAGCGCGACATTCGTCCTTGTTGGCTCCCGTTCTGTCCGACCCGTCACGTATGGACGGAGTCACCTAAGATTGATGACACTAAGGGCTGGGGACGTGTCTGCTCTCCCCTGAGGTGTGTGTGTGTGTGTGTGTGTGTGTGATACCTCCCAATGTGGGCGCAGAAGGAAAGATAAAGAGGGAGAAAAGAGCTGACTGTGCTTTCATGGTGGGAACATAGAAAGCAACACAAGTGCAGCGCTGAATATTTGAGCATCATGTTCGGCCCCGCTCCGCTTCAACCTTAGATCCAGTTTTCCGACCCCAGCTGTTTCCACGGGGCAGCACAGCTCCCTCTTCCTCGTCACCCGGGCTGTTGCAAAGCATAACTCGCAACAACAAAGTGTGTAAACAGGGGAAGGGATTTGCATTTCTCGCTCAAGCTTTGATGCCATTTCTCCACACAAAGAGGTTCTATGGCTCTCACTGTAGGAAAAGTGAACTTTTATGTTGTTTTCAATTGAGGATTATAAATCCAGTGTGACAGTTTAATCCTGTCAGAGAGCTGTTCACCCACAACAAAGAGAAAC
Source organism: Genypterus blacodes (assembly GCF_046128005.1). NCBI lineage: Eukaryota > Metazoa > Chordata > Actinopteri > Ophidiiformes > Ophidiidae > Genypterus > Genypterus blacodes. Next base: position 588,756 of record NW_027466836.1, read on the forward strand.
AAAGCAGATTTACAACATTCAAAGTTTTTACAATGCTTGTCATACTCAAGTAATGCCTGGTTTGGAAAATACTGGGAGTTAAGATGCATTTTATAATATCTAATGTCCTCTATGAGGATGGAGAGATTCCCTCAGATATATACATACCTGTAACAGGCTGCTGTTAAAGGCTCAGCATGGAGTCACTGTGAGGCCTTATTACCCACACTATGACAGATTCATGATTCATACAAAGGTGCAAATATGAGTAAATGTTGCTCTAAAACTTAAGGTGATTTGGGAAAGTTCTTATGTTTTATTCCAGCTGTTCACATCTAGATATACAATATGTTGGTGCATACACTGACACAAGCACAACAAATAAGAGACAGAGAGCGCCAGAGATAAATTACATACACAAATGTCAAAGAGTCGAGGGCGCTTTGTTGCCTTTATTCAGCATCTGCCTGCAGGCTTCCAGATGGCTTTCTCACGCTCAAGGTTGGCTGTGTGACCATCTGCGAAAATAAAGCTCCTCAAGATATTTAATCACCACTTAGTAATTAAGAATGACTTAAATGTCGCAACGCCCAAGAGGGCAACCGATCATCACCTACTGTTCAAAGCAGGCCGCAATTTAATTGTGTATTAATGAAACCAATCAACTATCCGCATATTGGACAGTCAGGCCAATAGTACTTTGCCTTCAAGTGTTGAGGGACAAAAAGTACGACATCATACTTTTTCACATTCCTTACTTCATTACTCACTCACTGTTTCCTCCTCTGTATCCTCAGCCCCCACTGGGCTGCACCCATTTCTCACCATCTGAGCCTCCTCAGCCACCCTCAGTGTGACACCCAGTGAGGCCTGCAGCATTCAGGTGATCTTGGGTCAACCTGGTCTCAGTGTCCCTGCAGGTGTCTCAATATGTCCCGGGTCTTTCTCAGCTCGTGTCCCAGCCGTTAAGTCGTCATATATTCTAAGTTGGAGTTCAACAACAACAATAGCAGTGACAATACAACCTTCCTTTTTTCTCTCTATCTCTCTATCTCCTCTTTACCCTCTTTCTATATAAAAAAATGATCTTCAAAATGTCCTGTATGCGCAATGTCATGGACAATGTTTGCTTCAATAAAAACAAATTGGAAAGAAAAAAAAAAGTTGTCCTATATTAATGTAATGCAAGAAGTTGAAATGGTTGATTCATTGTGACTTTCTATCCTCAGCCTCATCCAGGGATTTCATAGTGGAACAAAAGACTCATTGGTTATGTAACCTATCTGTGTATTTACATATTATACAGACTGTTAACATGTAGGCAAGAAGTGATTAATAATTGAAAGTCGATAGTGTGCATAGAGCTGCTGCTGCATTGCTCACAATATGTTTCCTCTCTCTCTTTCTCTCTCTCTCTCTCTCTCTCTCTCTGTGTTTATTGCTCCCTCAGTGCCTCATACTGACAAATGTGTTCAAAACAAAGTCAGAGGTTGTGAATAATAAAGTGGAGAGTTAAACAGCCTTGTTGTGAAGGCTGCACACATACACACACGCACACCCCGCCCCACACGCTCGTTCTCTCTCTTTATGTCTCCATAAAACTCTGTGACTTTCTTAAGCTTAATGAGCTGCCCCAGCATTTTAAAAAGGACACAGCTACAGCTAAAATGAAAAGCATTTAAATGTATGTATGTAAACTTAGTTCATATTCTGCTGTGAGCATTAGTGAGGCCTTAATGACCTTTTTATATCTGAAGTATAGTAAACCATAGAAAATCATAGAAAGTGGAGCGTCATCGTAGAAAATGTGGAGGCCATCTCATATAGAAGCTTAATAAATAGAACCTTTAAATGTCTCTGTAGCATTAACTTTGTTGCTGACTGTCCCATCATCTGTTCATGTAGATACAGAGCTATTGCTTAAATTTATATGTGTAAGAGGGGGTGCAAGACAAACATTGTGAATTGCATGTGACCTGACAAAGTATCTTAAATCTATACAATTGTATATACCTCTGGCTGCATAGAATCAGTTTTGCTTGTTTGTTAATGTTTCCATCTTGAGAGTAGGAATCCAACCCAGAAGAGATCAGACTCTTAGTCACACTCACAATGATTTGCCTTCCAGTCTTCCCTCAGTCCATTCCTGAACTTCTGCTGGCCTTTTTGTAGTCTGAGGCCACAGGTTGAGCCTCTCATCTCCTCCTTCTCCAACTACAACACAAGCTCCTGGAGGAAACAGAGCAACTTACGACCATCCAACCAGTCTGATAACAGCTGGGGGAAAGAGATGTGACACTTAGGCCTGAGCCGGAAATCTCAAGGTTTCCCCCGTAAGAGCTGTTTGTCAGGCGGGTGGGCAGGGAGCTGGCAGCTGGAGTGCATGTGCCAGCAGTTCAGGCTTGAGTTAAGTCTGCCTGGGGGGTTGAAGCTGTTACATCTTACATAGCTCCAGGTGGGAAGCTCCATATCAAAGCAACACACAGTCTGGATGAGAGAAAGCAGCTCTGGAAACACAGAGCAGCATGTGTTCACCAGCAGCAAGAGTGAACCACTTTCATTGTTGTAGAAAATATGTGACACGGGTACTTCAAAGGTTTCGAATGATAATTGTGTGTGTTTTTGCAAGTAAATGATTGAACGTGATCAACATTTGAATTGTGTTTTTCTTTAATGAACCTTAGGTATAAGTTTAAAGGAGAGGACAATTAATGACCTTCAAAGGAAAGATCTGATCATAAAAATTCAAAACATCCAGGTCTTTTATCCGACAAATGTCATAGACCAAAAGCCTTTAATGTGAAGGAAACCCGATAAATTGGGGGACATTTTTCTGTTCAGTGTTTTGTTTATTCTGTAACACTTGCTTAAGATTTGTTGCCACATTCTTCTATGTACGTTTCAAAAAGGAGGATCCGTCAGAAACACCCCAAGCCGTGACAGCCACGTCCAATCACCGCGGAGCTCCACGTGATTGTCAGGAGTCTTTACAAGCACATTCGACAAATATCAAAGCGAATATATTGAGAAATATGAGACCCTAATACAGAAATATTTACTTGTAAAAAAATAAAAAGTTGTCCATGTAGATATTTGATGATAAATATAATAGTTAAACCTTCTTAAATAGTCTTTCAAAGCGGATACAATGTGACGCAAATGCGGACAGCGTACACCGCTTCATTTACTTGCTTTCCAACATGGCGACCGACGGCACGTAGAACTTTAGCATTTGGCTAATACCGGGGATAATTGTTGTTTTTGGACCACCTGCGAGTTATCTGGCGCAGCGAGACAAACCTGTGCACCACCGGGACCACTTTGTTTAGCCAGCCAGCGTGTTCCGACTGCAAATGTGGAGATGTATCGTCGCGGCGCGGCGAAGAAGGGGCACAACAAAGCGGCGAAGAAGGACGTGAGTGACAGCGATAAATACGCCGACCTGCTGGTGTTCGGTTATGCCTGCAAACTCTTCCGAGACGACGAACGTGCTCTTTACCACGATCACGGGAAGCATCTTATCCCATGGATGGGGGAAAAGAACATCACGATTGATAGGTCGGTTGAACAAACTTAGACCGAAACGTTTTCCCTAACTCTCTCTCCCCCTTAGTGTCACAGTTGGAGGGACATGTTGGAGTTTGTTGTGCTGACGCTTGGGAGACATTTGACCTGCAGACTAGTGTCTCCTCTCTCTGCCTGTCTGTCTCTGTCTCTCTTGTTTGCTTATTTGTCTCTGGAACTGCAAATGAATGTTTGTGATATGATGGAATGCTCGTGTTTACATGCAAAACCCATCCAGATTACGAATAAACGCACGAATCTGGCTTGAATTGGATCATTTCTGTTTAGTCCAATAATCTCAGATGTCCCAGATGTGATCCCTGAGGTGCGATTTTCATATTCCCATGCTGGAAGAATTTCCTCTGGTCACTTTCACTCCAAGTTTATGTGATAACACGAAGTATAACACATGCACTGTTTTCATATTAAAATCTTTGGGGACACATTTGTACTTTTTTGGCCAGAGGAAATTCTACCCATGCCCAGAGTTACTGCAGTTAAGGTGATTCACTACCTTTTTAAAACTTTCCGAAATGCCCACATCCTTCCTACAAAGTGTTGTTTAAGTTCACACTTTAAAAGGTGGTTGTCAAGTAATGTCTGGATCTTAAATAACAGCCGGGGAATGAAAAGTTAGTAGCACCTGCATGGTACGTTCCAGTATGATAGCCACTCCCACAGTGTTCACTCCATCTGTGCCGCAAAGCATGACATCATCACCTACTCGCCTCTCTGCTCCTCTTGAGTCCCTCGGGAAAGAATTCCTCCTCTCGAAGTGTAATGAATGCTGAAAGTATGATGTTACGCTGATTTAAAGTAATGCTGTGGGTGTTGATGTGATGCTGAACGGTTATCATGGCGTTCCTTACAGTGCAGCCGGGGGAAATGCATCTAGCGGTAAATAGAATGACTAAGGGGTAGAATAGAAAGATGGGCTGGTTTACCCCTTAAGTCGCGGTAAAGAAACGGCTACCGGCCACTGTTTGAGCATTCACGAAAACCACAACATCCACTTGTCCCGCTGAACCTCCTTGACCTGCAGTGACGCGACTGGTGTTTCATATGTATACAGCCTATGTGTGTGTGTCTTTATCACATGAACCAGTTCTTCCCTCCAGCAAGGTAGGCTAAAGGGGTCGTGCCAAAACCCCCGAATGCCAACCGCAACGCCAAGAAACCGCAACCGAGAGGAACGAACGCAGGGAAATGTCGTCCATTTGGGTTCTTACGGATAGGTATTTATTTGCTCGGGTTTGTGTGATTGTAACTTTCTTTGCAGATGTAAAAGTAATGATGAGTGTTACAGGGGGAATTGAACCCTGAAAGGTAAGAGGCCACTTGCTTTGTTTCGATCTTCCTTTTCACGTACTGTAGGTCTTTCTTGGCTTGCTAACCAGCAGCAGGAACTTGCTAGATGTTTTGAGAGCAGGATTAAGTTATTGTGATTTCAGTATTTTGAAATAGAAATACAGGTCTGTTACCAAGGTAGCACATTTTTTTTGGTATTTTAAGTTTTGGGTTTGAGGTCCCCTGTTTGTGGTAAGTAGGACCGTGTTGTGTACTCTAGGGCCCCGTCTGCTCCCCTCTCTCTAATTCCCTCCTTCACCCAACAGATACGATGGGCGCGGTCACTTACATGATCTTTCAGAGTACGACAGCGGGTCGTGGAACACGTCCTACCAGCTGTCGGAGGAAGAGGCCAGGATCGAGGCGCTGTGTGACGAGGAGCGCTACATGGCTCTGCACTCCGACCTGCTGGAGGAGGAGGCCAGACAAGGTGTGTGTGTGTGTGTGTGTGTGTGTGTGTGTGTGTGTGTGTGTGTGTGTGTGTGTGTGTGTGTGTGTGTGTGTGTGTGTGTGTGTGTGTGTGTGTGTGTGTGTGTGTGTGTGTGTGTGTGTGTGTGTGGCTATGCTCTCCAAAAGTGGTGCCAATTGTGGTGATATTAGATAATTAAATATAATTGAAGCAAACTACTCTTGCCAGAAATAGATCCGGTTGTGTTATAAATGTCTAGCTGTTGCGACCTAACAACATCACCTTAATGCAATAGAAAGTGTATAAGCAAGGCTGTGAGAAGGTTTATGATCTTCTCTTATCTCTGCTATGTAGCCAGTTTAGACCCCCGTAGCTCAGCAGAGCCCCTGTAGGGATCAATAACTCCGTCTCACCCGATCCTCCTAATTATTGCAAGTATGCAGCTCTGTAGACTGTGTGACTCTTTCATTTGTGTGACTATGCTATTCTGCGGAGGGAAAGATCACCAGATATCAATACAAAGTTCTTATCGGTCATCTTTATCCTATGATGAAACATTTCTAACATAACGGGAGGGATCTCTTCCATGACGACGTTCACAGGCCACGAGTGGTCACTGAATGCTTTGAGACGGTGAAGATGATGTAAACATCGGAGGCGTTGTGTCTGGTGATGGTCCAGCTGCTTAGTTACTAAGACTTATTTCCTGTTTCCATTGATATGTCAACCATCTGTAAATGTTGAATATTGGCAATGTGATGTCAAGGTTCAGTGTCAAGTAATAATTAAAGGTGCAGTTTATCAGCAACCAAAATATACCAAATAAGGGGTTAATATCTTGGATTCATGGGGTTCCATCCCTCCAGTAGAGCTCCACAAAGAAATGGACCAGTTGTTGTTAATATTTTATCATGATTTAGTCACAAGTCTGCTTTTTTGACTATTTACATATAGTAGGACATGTCTTATATAAGTTAAACAAGTGTGGGGACTTGTCCTGTAAGGCGCCGTGTCCGTACTTGGCCTGCTTTGTCTCAGAGCACGCGGGATGCAGTTTGTATGGAGATCACTGACACTCATTTAGGGTACAAGTGCCTCAGTCATTTTGCGTTGTAATAAAATGGGCCGTTCGGATGACAAAGCACCCCGCTGAAAGACAGAGCTAATGACTGTAATTGAATTAATGGGACACAGTTTTGGGTGAAATATGGTGTCTTATGCCCAAACTGACAGGACAGCATGAGTCAGCCAGTGATTTGTGCTGCGATCCCACACACACACGCTCACGCACACGCAGGCAGAATGTCCCCCCCCCCCCCCGGCTGGTTTGCCCTTGAGTTTGGAGTTTTGACCCCATTCACTCAGGCTATTACCCATCTGTCCACTGAGGGGACAGCAGGAGAGCATTAGAAATATTGATATTTTTAGTGTGAATTCTGCCCTTGGTCTTTAATGAAGATGTAGTTTGTCATGAATATCAGAAGGAAAGAGCTCTGGTCTGCCACTAAGTAACTGTTTGTCCAGCAGCCACTGTGTCCTCCTTTCGTCTTGTCCATTGTTCACTGGTCTATTACTAGAATGAATACAATCTCCTATATTGCACTCCAAGATCCTTAATGCACAAATTCCATTATTGTGATTAGAGAGAAAAAAGGAATCACTCTTCATATTCGATTTTTGGGACTTTTAACTTGTTTTGTTAAGCAGCCGGTGAAGTTAAGTAACTGGTGTTGTCAAATGAATGATTGATATTTACTACTTGCTGCGTCTGCCCTTTATCATGGGCCTAGCTGAAATAGAAAATGAAGTTCTTCTCCAGTTGAGTAAACCAAGTGTTCAGTAATATAGCGGTCCGAATGTCTCCATTGATCTCTCTGCTCTCTTCCTCGCCCACAGAGGAGGAGTACAAGCGTCTGAGTGAGGCTCTGGCTGATGAAGGCACCTACAACGCGGTGGCCTTCAAATACAGCGCCGACTACTACGACCCCTCCCAGCCCACAGAGGAGGAGGACAGGGAACAAGGTGAGAATCAGTGACACACACACACACACCGGCACACTTCACTAAGCAGTCGCAGAGTCAAGGTTGGAATTTCGATCTTAAGCCCAGAGGGATTGTCTGTTTCTCTTCCCCTTTCTTGGACGCACCCATCCATTCGTTCTCCATACCGCCTCGTTCCCCGCAGGGCTGAAGGGGGTTGGAGTCAAGCCCAGCATTCATTTTCCAAAAATTGTTGATTTTAATTTCCATAGGCGCCAGAAAAGTAATCGAATTAACCAAATGTGAATGCTTTTTGGATGCAGACAGGCCTGTGGCTTGAAGCAGCAGAGTTTAGCTTTGCTGTGTCAATTGCCAGCGAACAAAACAAGTCCACAGAACAATGGTGTTTTGCAAAGTCACACCTGTAACCTCCATTAATTGATGTGCAAATTTGCTGGAAGCCATTCGTCTCAACTCCTGGCCAGGCAGGAAGGTAGATAAGATGCGTCTCTCAGGACAGATGGTCGAGCGGCGCCCAGGGCCCGTAAACAACACCCGCCATAGCTCCACATGCAGGAGAATTTGTCTTTTGGGGATAAATCAAAGAAGACCCTCACCAAACCATTACACAAGACACTGATTAATTTCACTTCCTGTCGCCACATGGGGATTTGATTTGAGTTTTCTGTGCTCCTGTCAGGCAATCTCCATTTGATTTTTATTCATTATCACACTTGGCTCTAATTAAAATGTGAAACTCTTCTGTATTTTGAAGTATCTCAAACTACCGGCTTTGTTTTTGTGAGAAAGGACTTAAACCTATGTCATTCTTATTCTATTCATTCTCTGAATATCTTTTGACAGCCATGGAAGATGCGGCGCCGGAGGAGAATGAGGAACCCTTCGTCGCTCCCCCGGGCTTGGCCATCCCCCCTGACGTGGAGCTGGTAAGATCCTCCTGAACCACAACACAAGCATGACATCATGTACATGCTTATCTGGTCATTTAACATGTAATAGGTAGAAATCCACATGACGAGCGAACACACACTTTGTCCAGTGTGCTCCAAGTACACCACAAAATCAACCATTGGGTATCTTGGCGTGTCCTGTAGTTATAAAATATACTACAGGACACGCCCCTTTCTTCCCTGTTGGGTTCTTAAATCAGTGCCGCTATATTGAAAGTTTGTTTATTATTTATGACTTCCCAGCCAGATGAGAAAGCTTCTCTCTGCACTGACCAGGTAATGACAGTGATTAATCACCGGGAGGTCACCAGGGGAACACAAGGGAATGAATAAAGGACAATTTCTTGCTCAGCTGATTTCCATGCAGTGTGTATTTTCTGAATAAATGACATCACAATGAGTGAACTCGGCATGCAACGTTTGCTGCCACTGGTGTTTCCTTCTAAAAGGTGAAATCGCTGCTCTTCTCTTCTGCCTCTTTTGTCTCTAGCCGGCCACCATCAAGACCCACGCCATCATCGAGCGGACGGCCAGCTTTGTGTCCCAGCAGGGGGCCCAGTTTGAGATTGTGCTGAAAGCCAAGCAATCTGGCAACTCCCAGTTCGACTTCCTCCGTTTTGACCACTATCTGAATCCATACTACAAGCACATCCTGCGCGCCATGAAGGAGGGCAAATACAAACCTGTGTCCAGCAAACAGGATCAGTCAGGTTAGTCTTAGCGAGCGGCGGGTGAAGTCATTGCTCTCGTGTGCACGCGCAGACATCATGAACTCATTTGTAATACAGGAGAAATCCTACAGATCAAGAGGATTACATTAAAACTCATTAGCATTTATCTTTAAATCCCATTGTTCATACATATTCATCCGCTTCCTTTGTTTCCTTTGTTTGCTCACCTCTCCCTGTAGATTCTCACTCTGATGATTCGGATTTGGAAGATGGAAGTTACCTCCACCCGAGCCTGTTTGCTCCCAAGAAGAGCTCTCGCCTGGAAGAGCTGATGAAGGTAATGAAGTGGGTTATCAGCCCCCCACCGCGGACCTTTACAGCTTCCACACACTTATTACACTACATAGGCTGCTCATCTATGGGAACTGTAGCTGGAAAACGGCTTCATTATATCCTCCTTGCCACAAAGTATTAACCGCGCGTCGTTCAGCTGGAGAGTTATTGCTTTAAGTGCTCTGCGCAAGGGCACCTCCAGAGTACTCGCCCAAGGAAGGAAGGGCATTGCTCATTGACTTCCTCCATTTAAAATCTGGTTTAGGATTCAATATAGAGACCTTCTTGTCAGCGCCCGTCTTCTCTAACTCAGTACGTCTACATGAAGGCTGTCCCTCTGTCTGTACTGCGACTAAAGCAGAAATGCGTAGTAAGATGTGGAGTTAATACGGATTCGGTTGTTGGCTGCATATACGTGACGATTATAAGATGGGAGGGATCTTTGCATAATCTAGCCTGTCGCTCAGAGTACACAGTGTCCCTCTATGCAGATTTCAATCAAATGTATTGCCTTCATTTAAGCAGAATTGCAGATTTGATTACCTAATCTGTCTCTACAGTGGCTCTGGATGATTCCTAATTCCTATACAGTAATCCCTCTCTACCGTAAAACTTGTATGAACCTGCTTCTGTTGTCTTGTAGCCTCTGAGAGTCATGGACCCCGACCATCCTCTGGCAGCGCTTGTGAGGAAGGCCAAACAGGAGAGAAACGGTACAGCACCAGTAGCCCCGCCACCAGAGGAGGTTCCAGACCCGGCTGCGTCCAGCACGCCGGCGCAGTACAACGCTGACCGTGAGTGCAGCTCTTTAAGTTTGCTCCGTCCTCGATAGTCTGTCCAAACCCAGACTTCCACCCTGTCTGGTCCATTTCTGTTGCATAAATGTGGTTGAAACCTGCGAGAGCCCTGAGCTGTGATAACCTGAGTGAGCCGTCCTCACATCTCTACTCAGTAAATCAAAGGCAGCATACATCAGCGCCGCTTCCTCGCGCTGGATGTCAAATCTGTTATTAGGAGGGAGTAAAAGTCTTGAATGAGACGGCCCAAGTTCCCCCTGCATTGTAATCCACCTTTTAAAATGACTAATGGAGACCTGCAAGCTGAGCTCCATCTGTGAAATGACTCATACAGGGTTTGTGATCGAGCCCCGGCTCCTCTGTTCCCTGCAGCGCTTCTGAATTTTATGTGAATTGATGCGCTTTCATAGATGACAGAATCTATTTTATTGCTATAGTGTGTGTAAGTGTGAATGGGAGGTGAGTGATAATGTGTCACGAGTCCAGTTGTTTCCTTCAGCTCTCCTCTGCTTACGTGCTTTGACTGGAGGCCTGCCTGCGTGCCGGCACACTTTTTTTATGACTCAACAACCACCAGCGTGTAGATAAAGAGAGAAATGAATTCGGGACACATCATACACTTAAGTTTAAAGGGAAAATAGTATAGTATTAAGAAGTAATTAAACATAGACAGGCGGAGTCTATGTAAACGTGCCAGAATGAATTTTCAACATCTCCGTGGCGGCTGATCGCACACAGACTGTCGAGCGCTCGGGAAAAGGCATTTCGTGGGTGATTTTGTTTTGAATAGATTGCTAATTGACCTTATTTCAAGTAAGAGCTGTAATCACCATGTTTTTGTTAAAACCTTGTGATTTATTGAACACATTAGTCAGTCAGCTTCTGTATGTCGAGCAGCACAATCGGCTAAGTGCAGCGCAGCGCTCCAATTACATCATTTACGCCAACTGTGGGTTTTTACATGAATACCGTCTCATTTGCATAAATGTTGATGATGTGGAATGAATCCTTTAAGACAGCAGCTCGATCTGTGATTCTACTTACTTATCACACACACACACACACACACACACACACACACACACACACACACACACACACACACACACACACACACATACAGAATTTAATGTTAAATAATGCAACTTCCTGTCACCTGTATCTCTGTCGGTGCTTATGTGCATATATGAGACACAATATTATCATAACGTACCTATTAAGTGCAAATACTGTACCTGTGGATGTTGTCACGGGCAACCATCTAAACTCAGACTAGGTGACCTCAATATCACAAGGTTCTTTCTGGCACTTTTGTTGGGAAATGAGTTCAGCTCATGAACGCGGTCAGTGATGGATGCTTTGTGCTCTCCTGGGCTTATTTTTGTGTTTTTCAGATTTATGGCCTTAATATTTTAAAAAGTCAAAAGTTGTAAGAGGTCAGCGAGATGGAGTGGCAAACTTTTTACAGGCCTGTATCTCAAACAGGTCCGGGGGGGGCGGGTAGAGGCTTTTAATGCAAAGGTCATAAATGGAATGTATATAAATGATTAATAGCCCGATCGTTCTCTAATATGCCGTCACATTATACGGCGTGGGTAACGTTAAGTCCAGCGCTGTTTTAAAAAGGTAAATAAGCAAGAGCTTTTAGGAATGCTGAAAGCCGAACATTATCTCTTTTTCTAACGACACGTCTCATCCGCCTGCTCTCTGTCGCTCAGCTCTCTGCCGCTGCAACACTTTGAGTTGTTGCTTCAAATAAACCCGCGGTTGCTGCCCCCCCCCCCCCTCCACACACACACACACACACACACACACACACACTTCCCCACCGAGTGTTTACTTTTCCATTAGTGCAATTTATTCTGCTCGGAAACAGTGGTGAAGAGTGCTCCTTTGACCCCATCTTCACTCGAGCTGCGAAGCTGTTGCCGTCCAGAGATTGGCTGCGGACGACATCGCCGATTAATGGTTCCCATGCCTCGTCACTCAGTTAAACAGTGCGCAGCTAATTCACCGTGCATGGAGCTGTGCAGGCCTGTCTTCTCCGGCTCTTCTGAAAATATTGCTCTCCGCTGTTTACATACAAACCAGAGCTGGACCTCTCTTGTAAATGGATGCGACCCTTCTTTCAGTGCTTCTGTTCAACCCTCCTGACCCTCGCAGCTATGCTATCAATTGTTTTCAGCATGGTTTCCCTCTTATTATCTGTCAGTGTTGGGAAAGTTTCAAATACAGCTGTGTTCCGCTGAACCACAGGATCTGCATTATTTATACTCCAGCAATACTCGAGCTAATTTCATTCTCACATTATACGAAAACATGCATGGCTTCCATCAGGAGTATGAATTTAGTCCTTCTACTTTTGCATCTCCCCAGTCTTCATATCCGCTACACAGGCACGGGGGAAAATGGCTCCAGTCGCTGAATTCTTATCAGGAAAGTGACACCCAGAAGTAGAGAACATGGGACTAATATCAGGTTTGCAAATGATGGCTCCCGCTGTGGGTTTCCATTTTCCGCCCGACGACAGAAAATTGGATGTGTCATGACCATCAACCAACGCAGTGACTGATGTCTTAATATTGTTGTCCCCCCTTTGGCTCGGGCCGTTAATTTTGCGCTGCCTCCGTCTGACTCACCCGGTGTAATAGTTATTTATGAGGTAAAGGTAGATTACGGTTACGTGTGCGGGACGCCGTCCTGGCAGGAAGCAGTTTGTAGTCAAGCCACTAACACAAAGGCAAAGCAAATCAAATCGAAAGCAAGCGTCAACAGCAGCAAACCCAGCACAGCCTCACCGTGAACATCTGGAAAGCCTCAGCAAACACACTGATGTGCTGCTTAAGTGGCCAATTTCAATGCAGACGCTTACAATATGTGTCCACTTTTCTTTATTTGTTCCATGTTGTACAAAAAACTAACTCAGCTCTTTCAGTTTGGTCGTGTAGAATCTGTAGTTAGAGCAGCAATGCACAGCGAGAAGAAAAACCTTTACTTGTAAAATAGATAAATTGCTGCGGCGTACAGAATGCAACGCGGCGTGTTAATGTGTTTGTTCACGCGTCGGGTTTCTAGGAATCCAGAGCCGGACTTGATTATTTACTGGAGACGTCCAACCAATCCATTCTCCTCGCCTTGAAAAAGCAATTCTGACACGGTGACTGAGCTCCGACGCAGCCACTTGTGTTTATGTATAGCTCACGCGGCACATTGGACACTTTCTGTTTCCAGTGGCAGATGTCCTCTCGCTGACCCGCCGACGCGCTTCGTCAAAGTCTGATTGGGAAAGATGGCGCTGTCGTGAATGTGTCATAATTCCACATCCGTTCAGAACAGATGCTTCTCGGTCCTTCCCCGCTCATTAACCAAACTGTACAGAGGAGCTGGTGAAATGAACATAAAGCACCACAAATTATACCCGCAAACGCTGACATTTTCAATCAAAATGGAACAATCAGTACAGTGGGTGTGTGTGTGTGTGTGTGTGTGTGTGTGTGTGTGTGTGGGTGTGGTATGCTGGTTCAGCTGCTTTACAGTTCCAACATGTTACTCTCACTCGATTCACCCATAGACGCTCCTGACATACCTACAGCTCTATACATAAATGACACTGGCAGAACTTCATGTCCTTCCCAAAGCTCTCCTGACATGTTTATGGTACACGTTTGCACTCTGCATGTAATGATTTTGTCCTTCACTTTGCAGCAAACGCAGCAGCAGCAGCAGCGATGTACTATGGGTACTACATGCTCCCCGACGGGACCTTCTGCTTGGCTCCGCCGCCCCCTGGGATAGACGCCAGCTCTTACTACAGCAGCGTGCCCGCCGCCGCGATGGCTCCACCCACTTCCACCGCCGCTCTGCCTCACGCGGGGGCCCCGGTCGCGACGCCACCTCCTGAAACCGTTGCCGCGCCGGCGCCCGTTGTAGCGCCCGCTCAGGTCACCGTGCCTGCCGCTGCTCCCAGTGTCACAGAAACAAGGTAGGAGGTCAAACACATTGAAGACGCCGCACATGGACCAAACTTGCCTACTTGCTTTGTTTCTATGTTAATGAACTTCTTTAGCCATTTCCTTAATCCCTAGTTTCACCACCTCAATGATTAATCACCGATTCACTGCTAAACCCTCCCAGGGTGCATTGCTGCTATATGATAATATCCCATTATGGCTCAAACAGCCTGGAGTAGGAAGAACACACACAGAGCAGAGAGAGAATGACTGCAGCTCAGGATCTTTATATATGAGAAGTGTTGTATCACATCATAATGTAGTGTAGATGTTTGAACACTGATAATATAAAAGAATTACAGTCTCTATAGCGAATATCAATCTTTTAAATTTAATAGAGATTTTTTTAATATAGCTGAACAAATTCCCAACGGTTTATGTCACTGATGTCATCGGCTTCTTGGTTCAATAAAGTTTCAAAAGTGTTACAAGTAAAATATTGCTTGATAGGCTTCTTTCTGCGTCTCATCTTCTCCTTCTAGACAGCAAAGATGAACAGTTCCTTCCTGTGCCAGGCTGATGTATAACACCTTTGTGCCGTATCCTGGCAGACACTCTATGGGTCATTTTATGAAGAATCTGTATCATAATAATGGAGAATATTATACCGGAACTACTATTCTAATATTGCATTTCTGTCTTTGTCGCCCAAAACAGTTCAAGAGCTGAATCTCCCCGAGTTTCCACGACAACAGTGTTGGCCATCATCCCTCCCCCACCCGACACCCAGCCAGTAATAGACAAGCTGGCCGAGTACGTTGCGAGGAACGGCATTAAATTCGAGGCCAGTGTCCGTGCCAAGAATGATCCGCGGTAAGTGTTGTGACCAGGAGGAAGTGTGTGGCTGGGGTCAGAGTTAGGAACTCCTATCGGGAACTTTCATTTCACAGAATGCAGAACCTCTTCATCATCCTCTGCCTCATCTTTTATAGACGCTCCCACTCTCATCTTACGTGTTCTTGCCTCTTCCCTCTGTAGGTTTGATTTCCTGCAGTCTTGGAATCAGTTCAACCCCTATTATGAGTTTAAGAAGAATTACTTCCTGCAGAAAGAAGGAAGAAGCTTCGCAGAGGTACTGAACTTCGTTTATGTGTGTGTGTGTACGTGTGTGTATGAGGAGGATCTTGCATTGCCCCATGGCCTTTTGTCCGTCACCTTCTAGTCCATGACAAGAACAAAGCAAACTGCATCACGATTGATGCAGTTTGCTTTGGGAAATTTTGTTTTCCACTCTTGGGCCACATTCCACCTCCAAAGTCTACTGGCAGATGGGGTATAATATTCATGTTCCCCTGAGGATGAACCCTTTCTGCCTGGCTTGTTCCAGCAGCAGCTCTGACTACTCCTCATACAGTCAGATTGAGCTTTTCTGGTTGCCTACCCATCTTGTTCTCTCGCCTGAATAGTCAATTAAAGATGGCACCAGTTTTTCATTTTGCTTCTCCGCATCCTTTGTGTGCTCTCAAAGTGCTCCTCGTGCTTCCTGCTTCTCCGCGCCAGATTTCTCAATCGTTTCTCCACCGCCTCCTTTCATTTGTGTTGTGTTCAGTGCCTTCCCCTCTGTTCCCATCCCAGCTTTCTCTCAAAAAACCTCAATCTCCTCCACACCTGATGCGGTTTGTTTTTGCAAACGCAGGTAGTTTTGGTAATGGGAAGAAATCACCTCGCATTCTCTGCCCTCTGAATCAACCTCGTTTAGTTCAACTCGACAACCCAAAAGGTTGTAACGGAGGATGCAAGCGACTCAGAATCGGCACGGGAGCCAGATTAGATTTTGGGTGGCTTGAACGAGGAGTGCGGTGCCAGAGAGATGAATGGATTAACAGACGGACGCGTAGGTAGACGAGTAGGGAAAGACTTGTTTAAGTTCTGCCGAGTCTGCTGAAAACACGATGCAAATCAAACACAGACGCGTACGGCAATTTCCCCCGAGTTTCACAAAGTACTATTCGTCATCTGATGATCTGATGTGTGTTTGTGTGTGCATTTGTGTGTGCGTGCTATTACAACACGGCTCGGGCTGCTTTGCTGCTCTATCAGGAAAGCAGCCCTCCATTAGTGATTTGTGCTGTGTTGGTAATGGGATGCAGATACGGCCGCCCCCCCAGTCACTCCTATTATTCATACTTTTGATAGTTGATGAAAAAAGTAATAAATGAACTGAAATCAGTCAAAGCAGACAGCAGTGTGTGTGGCAGTGGCTCAGTGGGTAGTGCTTCTGCTTGGGAACCGGAGGGTTGCCGGTTCAAGCCCCTGCCGAGGTGCCCCTGAGCAAGGCACCTAACCCTCAATTGCTCCCCCCTCTGCGAAGGGTGGTAATGTAATGTAAGTCGCTTTGGATAAAAGCGTCTGCCAAATGATCGTAATGTAATGTAATGTAATGTGTGTGTGTGGGGGGGGGAGGAGGGGGGCTTGATCTGAGCTCATAAATACACCTCCCAATCAGATTGCTGGGGCTGCATTGTTGCATGGTGGTGAGGGAACAATCGCAGAGTCTGTGATCGTGGAAGTGTCTGCTTAAATGAACTAACAGTCACTCAGTGCAGCGTTTCCCATTGATGTTCTCCTCCGCTTCAAAGTCACGGAAGGTCGCTATTATTCCAAAGGCACAGGATGTTCTTGTTACCGTAGTGATGTGTTGGTTCTGATGTGTGTGATAGTATTGTTTGGGTTTTTTTTTGTAGACTGGGGCGTTAAACCCAAAACATTGCGCCTCTCTCTGATCAGGTCGTTGTTTTGTTGGTGTGTTTCAAGTTCAAACTACAAGTCCTTTAGCCTCACAACACATAAACACACTCTAGGAGGTGGCACCTTCTCTCTTTTGCGTCTTTATTCTGCTCGCTCCGTCTCTGTCGGTCATTTCCTTTGAAAATGGTTTGAAATAGATGCCTACTGTGTGTAATTCTCTCTCTATCTTTGCTTCCGTGCAGTTTGAAGCAACAGATGAGAGCGACGCGCTGGAATCGGACAAGGCTGCCGATGAGTCCAAGCTGGTGAAAGGTACACACACACACGCACACACACACACGCCCACAGGTTAACTTAATCTCTCCTCCTGTTCGTCTCCATTAAAGCAGACACATTTGATAAGTTAAAGGTGTCAGACTGGTTAACATGAAGGACTCGACTCGTGAAGTTTACACTCGTATAAGAAAAAGAAGCAAATCCCTCCATCAGCTCTCGTTGCTCGTCTGTCTTTGGTCCCACTTGTATCCTGTCTTCTTTTTAAAATCCTGTCAGATTATGTCTTTCTCTCTGTGCTTCATATTCTGCCTCTTGTCTGCCTGTCTGCTTCTATTTCTTCTGTTGCGTTTTCAAGTTCCTCTGCTTCTCTTTTTATCTCCCCTTATTCCTTTTATTCATGATTATCGTCTTTCCCTAAACTTGCCAGGCCCTCTCATCGTCCAATACAAGCATCCTTCGTGCGTTCTAACTTGGTCAGGGTGTGTGTGTTCTCTCTCTCTCTCCCTCTCTCTCTCTTCCTCTCTCATTGTCCTGCTGTCTCTCTCTTCCATTTCAGCCTCATTTGCCCCGATCAGCTTTGCCATCAAGGCAAAAGAAAACGACTTGTTGCCGCTGGAGAAGAACAGAGTTCGACTGGACGACGACTCGGATGAGGACAAGGTCTGCCTCTGTTTGTGTGCCCTTTAATGTCGTGCTGTAAATGCCCCCACGTCGTCATTAGCAACACCAGCTCACATAGCACACAGGTGGATTCTCACCTTGCCTCCTAATGTGCAGATAGCGCTGCTTATACCTCGATGTAATATGGGGGAAGTTGCTAATATTTTGTCGTTAGTAGAATAAATGAACCGTCGAATCTGTTTTGCTGAAGGTGCTGGAGGACGACGGGCTGGCAGCTGTATTGGGCGGAGCCGATGTGATTGACAAGGAGCCCGCCCCTGCTGCCCCCGAAGAAAAGAAGCCCCCCCTCACCCTGGAGGAGCTGGAGGCCAAACAAGGTAACATTACAACATAAAATGTGGCTGTAAATTCCTTTTGAGTTGTTGGCGTTCTGCTGCTGCTCTGCGTCCGGGCGTCTCTCTGTGCCTAATTGGCGTTGACCAGAGAGAAAGAGAGCGTACTCGTCTTTTAAAGTTTGTCGTGCCAAATGTTATCATTCCCATCGTTTCTCACACATTTAATGAACCTTTTCAGTCGGATGACATTTGGACTCCCCTCTCTCTGCCTTGCTCTCTCGTCAGTCAATGTATTCAGCTAATTGTCTGTCTCTCTTTCTGTCTGTGTTATGGACAGAATGTTAATTTATTCCAGTGTTTGATGATTGTTGTCTGTGCCCGTCTCTTGCCTTTGCGCTCCCCTCATCTCCATGGCTACTTCACACGGCTGCGCTGTAATTGAATTCCCTGTCTTGGCGTCGGCGAATGCAATCGCTTCCGTTCAACCATCATGTCAGCTGGCGTGTTCTTGAGGGACAGGACTGTCTTAAGTTGTGTATTGTCTCAACCAGGTGAACTGCAGCGAGAGACGAGTCGCCCAGTGTCGCCGATAGCAGACGCGTATCTCTCCCAAGTGTGCTGATGGAGACGCAGCTTATAGTCACTCTCTTTATCAAACGCTGTCATACTTACAGAATGATATAGATGCTGTCAATCCTACGCCAAGGAAATGTGTCTCTGACAAGTGTGCACCAAGACGTCTGCTGTTATTATGGCAATAAATCCCCACGCTGAACCGTGCAGCAAGAAATCGCGGCTCAATATTGTATTCAAAGGGTTTATTGTGTCTTTGCGTGTCCGTATAGCCACGTTGTCGCAAAGGTCTGAGGACATAAACTTTGATTTAATTCCAGAAGAAGTCATTTATCCACCTTCCTTTCCCCTGTCGGTGTGTCTCTGTGGCCCCAGGCAGGCAGCTGAAAGAGGCCTACGGTGTTATATATGCAGATTCCATTGCAAATATAAACGGCACACAGAATACGCCTTTAGAGGTTATAGCTATCACACGCTGAATGCTGATGAGATAAGAATATAAGGGCACAACGAAGTCTACGGCGACTTGAATCCAGCTTTCCAACCTTCATCAACAACCCGCTGCATAAAAACCTGCGATCGCAGCGTTCTGTAAGGTTCCTTACAATGACTTCACACTGTTATCTGAAGTATCGGCGTGTACATCAGTCAGCTGTCATACACACCGTGATCGTGTTGCCAATCGGCCGCCTGGGTCTTTTCAAGATGCTGCCCCCCCCCCCCGACTTGAAGAACAGAGTAAAGGTGCAGCGATCTCCCTCAGAGCACAAAGGACTGACACTTAAGACAAACGTGCCACTTTTCCGGCATCAAGGGGGCTGACAGGCCCCGTTTAAGCTCAGCGGAACAGACTGGCGGCGGTAATGGTCCCTCGCCGAGTTGACGGACAGCTGGAGAAAGAGGCTGGAGAAGCCAAAAGAATAGCTGACAGAATTGGCTTTGCTGTGTGGCGGCGTTCCTGCCAGTCAGAGGGGCCGAAGTTGATCAGATAGCGGGACAATCGGTGGCATGCGGCGGAGCGATAATCCGAACCGAAGGCCTGGAGAACAGCCAAACCGCCTCACACACTCTGAATAGGCGGCGCACAGTTGACGTGACCCTTTCTAGCCTGCGTGCATTTCAGAGTCCTGTTGAAAGCGTTGGGAAATGTCTTAAAAAACATCTTTAATGAAGGTTTTAATGTTGGACTCAAATCAATGTTGTGGCGCCGTAGAAGCCGTTGGAAGTTGTCGTCGTCACTCAGTGTGTTACCTGATAACATCGTCTGGTAATACATTTTTCAATTAAAGTGTAATCTTCCCCCTCATGCTGCAAATGCTCTGGCGCCATTCAGCATGAAGAGATAAATGTGTTCCTTAAGGGGGAAATACGGACTAATGCTAAATCATTAAATCATCTCACAGGTTGATAAATTATATATTGAATAAGTTGCGTTCCATTTAAGTGCGGCTTCACTTTTCTCTTCTGGCGTCTTGATGCTGCTTTGCCCTCTCGCGCCTTCACCCTGCGATCGCACTGGAGGAGTGCGGCTAAATCGTGTGTGTGTGTGTGTGTGTGTGTGTGTGTGTGTGTGTGTGTGTGTGTGTGTGTGTGTGTGTGTGTGTGTGTGTGTGTGTGTGTGTGTGTGTGTGTGTGTGTGTGTGTGTGTGTGTGTGTGTGTGTGTGTGTGTGTGTGTGTGTGTGTGTGTGTTCACTCGATCAAGACCTGGCCCCTCCCAGGTCTCCATTGACTCGACGCAGCCTAATTTGTTTAATCGGTTGTGTGTTGGATAGGGAATTGTGTTTGGATCAAATGGATCTTTTGATTCGGGTGCTGCAGTCGTGGTACAGCTGGATTTTCTACTATTTTTAAGCCTGGCTCGGTTGCCGCGGCGCTTGCATAAGTTAAGCCACTTGTTGCCTCTCACGTGTCGCCTGAACACCTCACTGTCTCCTGGCGTTGTCTCTGCCTCGCTCTCTCCGCCCGCTCTCCGTGCCCTCGTCTCGTCCTCCTCTCCCTCTACTCAACGTCTCTGTCACTTCAGCTGCTTTACTCATCTCCCAAAAGCGATGCTCCTCTCGCATATTTTCCGCCCCCGTCGTCACTCTAAGACATCCGTCTCCACTCTCGGCCGCCCACGCTCTCCCCTCCTTCTACGCGTTCCTCTGCCCTCGTGTCGTGTCCGGACCTAGAACCGTATGATTCACCAAAATACAATAAGAGTGGCGTCAGCGCTTACTCGGAGCAGGAAATGTGTCTTTCACAGAACGGAGCTCAATTTGATGTGACAGTTATAAGCGCCTCACAAGACGGGGATTATAGAACATACACATTATTGAGGTCAGATGTCGTTGTTGTGTTTCCACATCTCCTCGTTTCCGTCTTCATTCACTTGGATTTATGTAGTATATCCTCCAGCGTACCTGTTTCCTAACTACCGCGCTCTTCATCTTCCTCCTCCCCTGTCCCCTGCCAGGTTGTTATTCTTTTCCTGTCCCTTTGAACGAACATAATCCCTCTCCTTTCGCCTTAGCACGTCTCCACATATCACCGTTTCATTATTTATCTCAAGGCTTCAAAGTTTGAGGTGCGAGTCGTAGTTGCTTATCTCTTCCCCGCTCTCATCATTATTCTCACCGTGTCTTCCCCTCTCCCCCTCTCTCTCTCTCTCTCTCCGTCCTCTGTCTGTCTCTCATCTATACCTCTTTTGTCCCCCGCTTCTCTCGCTCCGTCTCTGTTTCGTCCTCCCTCTCCATCTCTCTTTTAGCCCAGATTTATGTTTGTTTCCTCCTCACTCCTGCCCATTAGTCTTCCTTGCCTCTCCTCTGCAGCCTCCCCTCACTTCCTGCCTTTTTAAGACCATCTAACCATGGCCAAAAGCTGTCTCTGTGAAAATCACTCTTCCTCTCCTTTATTCAGTCTGATCACTTCCTCTTCCCTCATACCAATCGAACCTGAATCTGAGATGCCACACAGCAGTAATAGATTCTTCTTTAATGGAGGAAAGCTGAAGCAAAACCCGACACGGCCTCCATCCGTCCGTGCTCTTCTAACCATCTCTCTCTCTCTCCCCCCTTTTCCTCTTCCACTCGCATTCCCTGGCTACCCTCAGCCAAGCAGAAGCTGGAGGACCGTCTCGCAGCCGCAGCCAGGGAGAAGCTGGCTCAGGCATCTAAGGAGTCCAAGGAGAAACAGCTACAGGCGGAGAGGAAGAGGAAGGCAGCGCTCTTCCTCCAGACTCTCCGCAGCCCCTTCCCTGGAGAGCCCGAGGCCAAACGAGCCGAGTTAGACTCGTCCACACAGCTTCAGGTGCGTTGAGGATCGATGGAGAGGAAGTCAAGGTTGTCACAAGCCTCAAAAGTTTTTCGCCCCCTCGGCGAGGTCAGATTATTATAACTTTTTAAAAAATATTTGTAAGTATCCCCGGATAGGTTCCATATTGATCTCTATTAGAAGCTGCCTGCATTCATCCAAAGGAAAGATATAAGGTGAAGATATACATAGGCACAGCTTAAAGCCAAATTGCATTAATGAAGCTGTGTGTGTGTGTGTGTGTGTGTGTGTGTGTGTGTGTGTGTGTGTGTGTGTGTGTGTGTGTGTGTGTGTGTGTGTGTGTGTGTGTGTGTGTGTGTGTGTGTGTGTGTGTGTGTGTGTGTGTGTGTGTGTGTGTGTGTGTGTGTGTGTGTGTGTGTGTGTGTGTGTGTGTGTGTGTGTGTGTGTGTGTGTGACATACCTGTAGTAGCTTTGCATAACCCAGGAGGCCACTTTCACGTTTGCTTTTGACATATACGTGACTTTTGCAAGATTGTAAAGTCCCTTCTTCAGAGGGTGACATCATAGATCAGCAGAAGTCTTTGGTCACAGCAGAGGTTCAGTGGTTGGAAATCATATTTGTCCAGAATGACTCAGACTCTTGCAGCTTCAATCTCTCAAGATGGTAAGTTGATCTCACCGCCGCGTATCAATGTTTTATTAATATCTTCTTTGTGTTGATGGTGGTTTTCTGCTTATTTAACCATGCATTAACAGATATGGAGATAAATGTCTGGTTGCTAAGGGAACATCCTTGTGAGCCTGCAGCACACTTAATTGGCGCAGCTACTACACACAGTCTTTGAAGTGTGTGTGTGTGTGTGTGTGTGTGTGTGTGTGTGTGTGTGTGTGTGTGTGTGTGTGTGTGTGTGTGTGTGTGTGTGTGTGTGTGTGTGTGTGTGTGTGTGTGTGTGTGTGTGTGTGTGTGTGTGTGTGTGTGTCCGTCCGTCCGTCCGTCCGTCCGTCCGTCCGTCCGTCCGTCCGTGTCCGTCCCTTCACATTTATGGCGCAGTACAGTGAATTGGAAAGCACACTGGAAGGTTTTTGGCGTACCACAGGCGAGTAAGTGGCTGTAACTGAATGATGTGGTCTGGGCTGTGTGTGTGTGTGGACTGCAGTCTGTTTTATGTCTGCGGCGATCTGGGACTGGCTGCTTAATGAGACTGTCTGACCGAGCTCATATACTTTATCTGGTGACCCTTAATTTGTACAGAATAAGTAGAAGTAATGGAGAAACCGAAATACTTAAGGAAATATTAGCAAAAGTGGCTTCATGTTGGGAAACAAGAACTGACTATTAGCTATAATTGCCTGTTATTGATATATAATTAAAGCTTGAGGCAATGATTATCCTTTTTAATTCATTTGAAATCTGAACACGGTGAAGCTTTAAGTGTCTTATTTTATGGGTTTTTCTTGGGACGACTGGCAAAAAGTTCATATTTCACTTCTTGGGAAGACTTTGACGTTTGCTGGCCAACCTACCAGAGAATAATAAAGGATCATAGCTGAAAGAGCAGCTTTATTAAAGAGAAAACGATATTAGAAACCCAGAGCAAACTGCGTTGTTCTTCCTCTCTTCATCGCCTTCTTCTTCTGAACTCTCTCCTGGGTTTCGCTGCCCCCGTGATAATGTGGGTGATCTTGTGTAATCCATCTCCATAGTGAGGTTTCCCTGTGGGTGCTGCAGTAGAACGACACATTTATTTATTTAACTCAAAGAGGAATACTTTATAGTGTAAATGAATCCAATCTGGGTCATTTGATGTGCAGATTTCCTGTCGCTTTGATGGATGTCGCGTGCGGGCCAAGCGGCGGTGTGCTGAGCTGGACGGCCGCCTGTGAGGCCAGGTGGCGGCGGGCAGGCGCCTGCCAGTGTCACGCCACCTCTGTCACTCTGCCCCCAGATGTTCTGCGACTTCTGCAGGCGGTCGTCAGAGCACGGCGATCCTGGGCGGAGCTCAGCAGTATCCGGGCCATTGCCCTCTTGATGATGAATAAATGGGTTTTGAGGCCTGGCGCATTTAAAATTGGAGACTGTGAAGCCGTGTTGATGCACAATCAGGCTGGATAGAGCTGCAGTCTAACAGTCATTTACAACTATGAACAAATCTTATCTTACTCTAAATACAACTGTACACTGTATTCTAAAGCAAACAACCAAACCTAACCTTGTGTTTCTTACATCGACATGTTGAACCCTTATAACCCTTATAAATACAGATGCCACCCTCACACACTCGCGTAGAGCAGATCTATCCAGCCACACACACACACAGTCACAGGCAGAGTAAGCCGGTGTTCCGACAAAGAAAAACAAGCCACACTGAGCACAAAGGGGGAGAGAGTTGAAGTATGAATGACAGCAACCAAAAAAAACGTACACAAGAATACAGATTGGTTTTTTGTGGCGTTTTGTCACTCGTAAGTGTCGTAGGAGGACGATCCACTCTGGACCTCCACAGACTTGTCAAAGACGCCTTCCTGTCACATCAGTCCTTTCCCCGCACACTCAGACGATAAGATGGAATATTAAACTAAACACAAGGAGTGTCTCTCTGTACGAGACGCATTGGGATGTGATCAGCCTGCGAGTGTGGAGATGCATCTGCCTGGAAACGTTCCCTGTACAGTTGCGTAATGTGGATCTGTCCGTCTCAGAGCACATCAGCATTGATTTACGCTCATTGCCGTCTAATTACGCAGTTTAAATTATGTTTGATTGAACTCTAATTACGGCAATACATCACTTTATTTCAATGATTAGACTTGCACGTAAACATACTTTGTGAGAATGAGTAGATCTGAGCGATGTGCTTTATGCAAAGTTTCCCCTCTTCTAATTATAAAAATTCATCAGGTTCAGACAAGAGGAGCTCAGGTGCGACGTCCTGCGCTCCCTGTTGGGTAGGCTTTGTTCCTGTGATGGCAGGGATAGTTAGTTAATGAGCGCTGTGCTACCTGAGTGCACCCGGGGCCATAGAGGGAAGGCCGCAGTCGCTCAAAGTGCACACTGCCAGCCTTTGCAATGATTTGTTTGCAGAAACACCCCGAAGAACAAATTAAGGCCAAGAGCAGGGATGTCACCGTGGCTGTGATGTTATCAAACCTTGCGGTGAATGTGCTGGCTGCAGCATTCACGCCGATTGCCTTTAATGCTGCGTTTTCAGTAAACAGGACGTGACGCTGCGATGCCGGTGTCTGAGACGTCTGGAGGACAAGTGTAAATGCTGACGCCGTGAGACACCGTGTGCCTAAATGAGCCGAGCCGAGCTGTCTGCCTAAGCTGCCCGTGTTTCCCCACAGTGCTCGTCGTGTTCATGCGACAGCGCAGTATCAGCCGGTGTAAGCTGTCATGAGGAAACGGGACTTGCTGATTAAGCTGTGGAGCGTCGGTCCGTCTCCGGTTCTCTTGTTTAGTGTTGCGATTCTGTAACTTTGCTCTTAATTAGCACATTGTTATCTCACCGCGATGGGCTGAGGGAGGCACCGGGCCGGAACGATGCAACCGGGAAGCCACTGTGTGTCAGTGTGTGTTTCCCACAGTGAGCAGTCGGCTCTCAGTCTGGTAACAGTCCAGACTCTTAGGTGAGCGCCTCACAACATTTAACGGAGTAGATTTGTGTTTCATTTTGGTTTCAGACAGCTGCAGCTTTCTGTTCATACAAGAACGCCACTGTAGTAATGTATGGATGTTTATGTGTTCACTCACACGTGCCATCAGCCAGTTGGCAACACAGTTCGTTAATTTTGCTGCAGTTCTGGATCCAGTTGCGAAACTAGTGAAAGCTATTGCTCTTGTTCAATAAGGAGGGTTTGTGCAGCCTTATCAGAGACCAGCAGTCTGTCTCCTTCAAAATAAAGCTGTTCCCTGAAGTACTGCAATTGTTGCTGGAAATGTTCCATATTGAAACTGGTCAATGTGCAATTCACCTGTAAAGTAACAACTTGTGGAGTCCTGCAGCTCTTTTCTATCTGCTCCCCACTGCTAAAAGTCATCAAGACCGAGCCGCTTTATTTAATAATCGATTCAATACAAGTCTGTTTGTTGCCATATTGAGAGTTGGTCACATCTTCCCCTCTCATCAGGATCCAGTCTGAGCCGCAGCTCCTCTCCATTGTCTTCTGTGCTTCAGTCCCTCCTGTACTGTCGTCATTTTAGCTGCAGGCAGGGATTTTAAAATTGGACAGCGATTGAGAAACGTTTCCTCTAACGCGCGTCCAATTCATTCCCATATTGTTTTGGATTTGACTGAGCTCTGACCAGGACATCAACATGTTTGATTTGTATTTGATGGGGGTTATGTTCGATCTAGGAAAGCTTTAGAGTAGCTGTAACTATTCAAGATGGTTCTATTGTTGACTAATGCTGAAACCGTAAACACCAGACCCTCCTCATCATATCTGACATCTCTTTTCCATATCTACACTTTGTTCCCTCTCCCAACACATTTTCGCCGTGTGAAAATAAAGTGACAATAAAATCCTCCTCTTCCTCTTCCCCTTCCTCCTCTCTTTCCCTCGCCTCCCGAATCTGAGTGGCCACGCTTGCCGTATCTCAGCAGAGCAGGTGTGAAAGGGCAGAGGCTTTCTCGGTCTGGTGTTGGGATAAGGACTGCTGCACGTCAGTTCTACCTTCAACCACAGCTGCACCTCCTATCATTGCGTTATCTCCCCCTCAGCCCACATAGTCTGAAAACGGAAAGGTGTAATATATGCGCCTCTCTCTCTCTCTCTTCCGCTCTCTCTCTCTTCCACTCCTCTGCCTGCTGTTTGACCACATATTGATTGGCTCCCGTTGTGGGAACATTCTCTTATTTCTTACCTGCCTGCTCAACTTCTCAGCCGCCTTTCTATCTCCCTCTCTCTCTCTCTCCCTCTCTCTCCCTCTCCATCTCCGTCTGCCTTTTTTATGAGCCAAAAAAAAAACAGAAGAAGGTGAGCGCAGCATATCAAGCTCGGCGTTTGATGGATGCATTAACCCCCAAACCCCTTAAAGTGCCACGGCTGCGTGCATGGGCAACATGGATAGATGCGATCTCAGAACCCGACCCTGGAAGATGGAGCATTGGCTTTAATCCTCTGATGGATTGAGGCGTTCTTCGCTCTGCAAATACAGCAGGGAGCCAATCTGGTATGAAGGGAAGGAGCCACAGTGGGGTGATGAGAGGCACTTTTGAGCTTGTTGTTGTTGTTGTAGTTCTAACGCCGCATGTGGACGCCGGCCTGCATCCGAAAGCATCTTTTGATCAATCCAAGCTGAGTCTGGGTGTTACTTGTTGCTTTCTGAGATGGGAGCGTGCGAGTGTGAGTGTGAGGCTTTTGTCTGAGCCGTCACGTCCCCATCACGCTTCCTGTGTCCACCACCCCCGCCATCCTTTATTCAAATCACTTCAAAGCGATGAATGGCACTGTCGTTAGCTTTTCAAGGGCTTTTCCTTTTTACACAATGGGACGCAGGGAATTCAATACAGGGCATTTTCGGTTTTGATTGCGGCGACCAGTCCTCAGTAGCTTGTAGCCTTCACTCTCATTCACGTTTGCTTTCAAAACCTTAATCATTGGTGTCTTTTTGTATTTATCTACTTGCAGAGCCTGAGTTAATTCATAGTAACAATGGGTTAAGTTCACTCTGCTTGTTAATGATGTCTGATGATCTATTGTGTGTCGAAGGTGTTAATTATTACGAGCTATAATAATAATTTGTACATATTATTTCTGATTTAAGAACAAGACCTTGTTGTTTTTGTCACCGAGCTTCATTTATCTTTCTTTCTTATATCCTCAACACCAAACATATGAGCAGATGAGCACGAACAGACGCTGATGAGCATGGACACGTTGCTTATTGTGCGAGTCCCATCTGTGAGCGTCTGGTGTCTGTGCTTAACCAGCCAGCATGCTGCTTCACCTGCGTCCCCTCAAGAGGACAGGCCTTTATATTGATTGTCCACAGATGTGCAGAGACAAATGGGGATTCGCGTCACAGAGTGGCACTGAAATCCCTTCAATCCTGGCTTTGTTTAATCAATAAAAGTGCAGCTTTCTATTTATCTTAAACCTTTTAGTGAATTTTTGTCTTCTGTTTCTTTAATTCTGCGTCTAGATGCAAGAGGCTCTGTCTGTTCTGTCTGACCAGCCGCCTCTGCAAGTGTCAGCTGCGTCACCTCAGGACCACAGAGCCCCCGCGGCGAGCCACGGGACCCACCGGAGCAGGGAGGCCCCGTCCGGCTCGTCCCATTCGTCCTCCCACGCCACCTCCAGAGGATCCGACAGGACGGACAGGAGTAAAGGCCGGGACAAAGACAAAAAGAAGAAGAAACACAAGAGGAGGTCGAGGTCACGGTCACGGTCAAAGTCAAAGTCAAAGAGCAGACACTCCCTCCCCAGTGCCTACAGGAGAGGCCGCAAGTCCCGGTAAGACCTCTCTGCATCACTGTATGATGATGGTGCAGCTATGGACTAAAGCAGCGAGTGTGTTCTTACCCTCGTGCTCGTCTCTGACTGCACCATTAAAACAAACCCTGAAGTCTGTGCCGCTACGTTCTACTCTTTGTTGCTGTGCCACATTCACACTTCTGCTCTGAGCCGTTGTTAACATAAACTTGGCCACTGAAGGATTGTGGGCTTTGGTATGCAGCCAGCACACCTTCACTCCACATTCTGTGTGATATCACTATTTTTATCCTCCTGTCCCTCCTGTTGTCTCCATTTCCTTTGCTTTTTTCTCGCTGCCTTCCTCTGAAAATGCAGCGATTCATTTATGTTCTATTTCAATTCTGCCTGTCATTGTAGATCTTGTCTTTCCGGTGTCTTTTGTTCCCTCTTCTGACACTTTCCTTTGTCTCCATGTGAGTTCCGGCCCTTTTGTCTGCTTACACCTGCTCCTCTAATCATTCACACTGTGACTTCATAACAAAAAACAACCCCCAAAAAAGTTATAAAGCAAATTACGCTGTGGCTTGTTTGTTGAAGTTTGAGTCGGCGGCGCTCTGCAGGTTTTGTGGGATCTGAACATTGATTTCTAAATTTCAGTCCTGTTATGCTAATTTTACCGTTACACTTCTCATTCCCTTCACTGCTACTTTCAATTTAATTTTAAAAGAATCTACACTATCCAATCTGTGTGTCATTCCTGTCGGTGTTGTGCTTCTCGTGTCCCTCCTTATGCAGACGATCTCCTCCTGTGTAGTTACCCAACCCAAGGCATCTAGATATGAGTTTATACATAAAGATTCCACTCTGTTCCCGTTAGCTTCTGGGGGCACAGTTCCCCTGACGATATTTTCTTACCTGGAGGTTATTTGATTGAGTTTTTGTCACTCAGTTAGCACTGGGATCGTTCTGTTGTGTTATCGCCCTGAGCTAAACGACGTGGATCGGCTGAATAGGCCTCATAATGGTGTCACTTTCTAAATCTCTGCCGAGCCAGAGGGCGCAGAAAAAAGGATCGAGACGGAAACGTCGGGAGGAAAAAAGGGAAGTAGAAGAGGGAGAAATGGGAAGAAATGTAGACGCTCCGAAAGTGATAGAATTACTGAGGACGCCGCGTACAAAAGGGGCGATGATAAGAATGAGGGAGGAAGAGTGTAAATAGAGGAGAGACGAAGCTGCCCTGTTTGTGCCTTTCATTTGTAAGGCTTAAGTGAACAATATCGAGCAGGCAGCTTTGCTTTGCCTCCGCAGAGCAGACTGATTCGATTTTACTCCACTGGTCTCTCCTCTTTGGCAACAGAGAGGACAACGCAAAGTGTTTTGGGGTTTTTTATTGTTGTCTCCCCGAGCTAACGAGATGATCAACCAAGATATACCACAGAGGAATTGATGTTTCTGTGGGTCCATATGGAAACATCAGAGATTGTTACACTTTCCATTATATTCAGTAGGAAAATGATGACCTAACTGTGGTCCTTGTCTCTTTCTCTCTCTCTGTCTCGCCAGGTCCCGCTCGCACTCCCCGGGTAGACGGGACAGGAGGGCTCCCTCATCGGAAAGACGACGCGACGAAAGAGATCGGGACCGCCACCATCATCATCATCACGGCAGCAGCTCGAGTCGTCGCTCCAGATCCAGGTAGATCTCAACAAGGGGAGTCGGGGGGTTTAGACTCTTAGGTGTTCAGTCTTTGTTAGGTAACTGAGTTTTATAGTTACGGTGGTGGAAAACCAATCGGAGACCTTTGAGCGGCGGTTCTCAATCTTGGTCCTCAACTACCGTGGCACAGCGTATTCCCCGTCTCTCGCTGTTCCTCACGCCTCATTAGCAAAAATCAGGCGTGTTGGCTGGATCCCGCTGGAGTCGGTTGGACACACTTTCATTACATCGTCAGCGTGCAGCTGCTTTACATTCAGCAACGCAAATCTGCGTCCGTCTGTGAAGGCCAGTTTGAACCTACGGTGTGTTTTTGAATTCCGGACAGGCCTTGGAAAAGAGAGTGACGGCGTCACCTCT
Source organism: Genypterus blacodes (assembly GCF_046128005.1). Lineage (NCBI taxonomy): Eukaryota > Metazoa > Chordata > Actinopteri > Ophidiiformes > Ophidiidae > Genypterus > Genypterus blacodes. Next base: position 619,053 of record NW_027466836.1, read on the forward strand.
CTAAACAACCGCAGTGAACATAGCAAAGGCAACACACTGCGTCCGACAGCCGCTACCCCCATGAATTTAAAGCAGGGCCGAGCTCGCCTACCTGTAGAAACTGTGATAGCCCCTTGACAATTGGCGGACGATGTGGTGCTACTGTCTGAATTTGAAGTAGACCAAGCACTTTCACACGCATACACACACATACGCCGCACCCACAGCTGTAACCCACACACCCATACTATAGAGACATATCACAGCACATACATTTACATGCAGCGTGTCCCACATTCCGAACGGAGACCTCATTATGTGCCGCTTTCTTGTCTCGTAGAACGCCTCGTGAAAAGAGGAAGAGCTCAGGGCACGCGCAGGCTGCCGCTCACTCCCCATACTCCTCGCCCGTCAGAGGTAGCCCCGCCTCCAGCCTGACCCGCTCCAGGTAACGCTCCGCAAACCCGTCAGTCAAGCAGCTCACGTAAAGATCGCGTCTGTTCGGCAGAAGAAACGGGCCGATTGTTAGTCGGGCGGGGAGCTAAAGCTGACGGATGAGAGAATGAGCACCATTAACTCGTTTACTTAAACATCAGTCTTACTTATGCCGTTGGATTGTGGCCTCCCAGGTTCGTCTCCCGTCAATCCAACGGAATTTGCCAGTTTACGCCGGTTTAGGCAGCTTGTTTAAAGTCCAATCAGGTAACAAGGAACCACCACCTTGGGTGTTTATTATAATCATCTGGGCCAGGGCACAGTGGGTAGACGTTAGGGATGGTGCACGTTGACACGGTGACGACCTTGGCAATGGACATTTGCTGTGCTAATTTGTTGGGATTTCTGATTTGCTTTAAAATATCAGAAACGTCAACTAAATCAACTTATTGTAAAATGCCACGGAGCAGAAAATTAGCTCCTTATAGGAACCCGATTCAAATCCATCCTCCCCTTTTTCCTCTACGTGGGGGCCGAAGTAAGCAGAGCCTGCTGAGACGCCGCGTCCCTGTGAATACAAGCCAACACACACTTTCTATACTAACCTACAAAGAAGACACAAATAAGAAAAGGGCACATGGTTTAATAAACTACACAGAGGGTGCTACTAGAGGTGAAGGAGCATGGGACGTATACGTGTTAGCAAACTGTCAATGACATAAATTCCAGCGGCTTTAAAAGGATCATGTATTGGAAGGAGCTCGTTATGGCAGGGCCAGCGGTGGCAGAAGAACACCATCTTCTCATTGCACATGTACTGAATATACATAATGCAGACGTAAGCCCCGCCGGGAAGAGTTGAGCCGCTCACCCCTACCGAAGCCACACACACGAGCGATCTAACACGTCTGGATGCGTTTAAGGAGCTCACGGATCCACTCAGTCAGAGGAAGCAGAAGATGGTGTCAATACTCTTTATCTGGAATCGGGTGTGTGTTGAAAGTTTTGCGATGAACTCTCTTCCATTTATCTTCCTTCTCTCTATAGGGACGCTTCTCAAGAGAAAGACAGGGCAGTGTCCTCATCTATAGTCTCGTCCGTTCAGTCCAAAATCACTCAGGTATCACTCTTTGTTTCTATCCTTCACAAGCATTTGAATGACATGTTACACTCTCCTTCAGCCTTCCAGCCTGATTATCCTCCTCCGGTTTGTTTGAAGTATTCATTTGTGTTGTAGTGTTTGTTCCTCTTTGGTCAACATTTCCGCCGCCCTCATCAATGCACGAGCGTATGAATATGGATACTGGTGTGTGTGTGTGTGTGTGTGTGTGTGTGTGTGTGTGTGTGTGTGTGTGTGTGTGTGTGTGTGTGTGTGTGTGTGTGTGTGTGTGTGTGTGTGTGTGTGTGTGTGTGTGTGTGTGTGTGTGTGTGTGTGTGTGTGTGTGTGTGTGTGTGTGTGTGTGTGTGTGTGTGTGTGTGTGTGTGTGTGTGTGTGCGTGCGTGGGGGGTTTGCGTCTCGTATTCGGTGCTTTTAGATGGACGAGTCGCCGTAAGCAACGCGGTGACTCATTTTGCTGTGATGATACACGCCGCAATACAATGCAACACAGCAGGAGAGGCGGGGCAGGCTGGTGGATGGGTTCAGTCAGGTGTGATGGGGTCAAGTCCACAAAGTGCTTTAAAGAGAGCAGAGAGGGATTTTTATAGTTCACACGCCGGGGGAATGGAGAGCTGCTGAAGATCACGGAGCAGCTTTTCAAAGGGTGTGTTGAAATATTAAACCGCAGCAGCCCGGAGGACGTTTGTTTAAAAACACATGTCCGCTTCTCCACCGCGTTCTCGGCGCTCCGATGCGCTCCATCATGCCCACTCACAACACCAATCACCCCCGGAGATTCATTCATTCATCCAGTATTCATTAACCAGTCCAGAGTGGCTGCTTCAGATACTTTAACGGGTGCAGGTTAGCGTAACGGCCGTGAGGGTCCGTGGGCGGCGGAGCGCGGGAGGGGAATTGCGAGCACTCGTGGCGAACACACCTCCACCTAAGATATGAATAACACACACACACACACACACATGTATGGCATCTTTGATATCTCGCAAGTGGCTTTAATCAAATGTTGACTGACTGAAATCCACACAGAGAGACACTGACTTAAAAAGGTTGATTCCTCTTTTATTGAGGATCATCTGGAAGTGAACGTAGTCTCATCCAAACGTGAAGACTGACTGCGCCTGTGTGAGTTCTGCTCTTCGCCTGAACCCACCGCAGTTTCCTCCTCCAGTGTCTAACCTACAGTACATCTAGTGATGATGCGTTAACACACAGGAGCTCAGTGGGGAAACGTCTCCGTCCCAGATAAGCAGTTCTGATGCGTTCTATTTGGAGCTCCACACCTCCACTTCTCCTCCTCTTCTCCTCTTCACTCCCAAGCTCAGGCTGCGAGCAGTAATTAGCTTTGGTATGTTTTTGGCATTTAACTGCTTTGATCAATTCAACTTCTGGATTAGCACCAATTCAAGTTCAATCTGGCCTAGAAGGGAGATTACGGGTGATGAGAGGCAGGAGAAGCAGGTGTGGAGCTGTGAGGCTGTCTTACATCCGTCTGAGGGTGTGGGAGGTCGCTCCCCGCCCCCAAGAATCCATTAATCATTGATCGCCACACAAAACCCAGCTGCAGACTGTCGGAGTAGGATTCAATCGTTTGTCTGCCTCACCGTGTTTCCGTCTCGGGCGGTAGTGATCTCTTCATATGTCACACTCCGCCGCTCGCTCTGTCGTTAGAACAATACCAATTCAATCTGCCAGGCCGCGTGTGTGTGCGTGTGTGTGCGTGTGTGTGCGTGTGTGTGCGTGTGTGTGCGTGTGTGTGCGTGTGTGTGTGTGTTCAGCATCGGCTTGGGCTGCGTCCCACTCAGCCGGCTGTGACAATTGAGTAGTGTTTGATTACGGCGAATGTGACGACGCGCTCCTTCAATCAGATTCCTCAGCGCTTCAGTTGACTCAGTCAGCATGTCGCCCGGGATATTAATGACATTTCTTTAACTCGACAACTTTTCTATTAAAAGAGTGAAAGGAGGAAGCTTGAAGTGACACTGCAGGGATTTTTACAAACATTCTTGATCTTCAGGTGAAAAGTAGGTCAGAGCTTTTTCTCCGTAGCGTGCTGGAGATGTTTGGCGTTCAACTTCACCTGATCTGTTGACCTTTGAGTGGAGCCTGAAGGAGCCCTGTGCTAAACACGCTGACAACCCTCTAGAAGCTGCTCTGCTGCTCTGCTGCTCTGCATAATGACCAAGCAGCTGCCCCCCTCTTGCCTCTGGAAGTGTTCCTCCATGACACTCGACCCTGAAGTGGCCGTGAAGTAGCCGAGCGAGTGTTCAGGGTTCCAATCGCAGCATATCACCCAAGATGCAGTGGAGACATTTAGAACGACACTCCTGCCCTTGAAAAGAGTCGGTTTATGTAAAAGTGTCCTTCTGTTCTCCGGCTGTGCAGAGACGCTCCCCGTGTCTTCAGAGACTTCTTGTCACAGCTCTTTCCTTTCTGTCTGGTCTTCGTTCCCTCCCCCGTCTTCTTTTCACTCAGTGCTGCATGTGTCCATCAGACAGCAGCGCCGTATTGTTCCACTTTCCATTCTGGGCTCAGCTCTGACGTGGGCTCTCTCCTACTCTACAACAATAACAACCCTGTGGAACCTGTGGAGCACGACAAGCTGAAAGAGCTTCAGCTTCAGAGTTAACTTGAAACAAAATGGACGGAGGCGTGCTGCAGGGGACAGATGGTTAAGAGGTCGGCTGTGTTTCATTAGCTTACGCTGCGTTTCTGATTAGAGCTTCAGAACTGGACAATAAAAGAGAGGCTCTAGAGTGCGACACACACACACACACACACACACACACACACACACGTCGACCCCACGCACCAATAAATCCTGACCCGCCGGTACTCTTCCATCCACTCCAACTTAGAAATTACAGCGTGTGTTTTATGGCCGCTATCAGCCTCTTTCAGAGACGCACTATAATCAGACGCACGCACGCATGCACGCACCAGCTCTGCAAGGACAATGAGTAATGTGATTGGCTGGAATTTATTGGACGCTGTAAAACGGAGCGTGCAGGACACAAACTGTTGGGAAAGCTTTTGCACGGCGCTCCTACCTTCACCCACCCGGAAAGATGTCAGCGGGCCGTTTGTTGGAGCGGGAACACCGTGCCGACGTCCCTGCATGTTTCCACGGTCACACAAGAAAGAGAGGGAGGAGAGGTTTCCTATTTAAGGAAGAATACGAACGTCAGCGTCACCGTTTCCCTTTTTGTTTTATTATTACTTTGTCAGAAACGCAACAAACCAGCGGAAGAAGTCGGCTTTCATTCTGGCCCGCGATGATGAAATAGAAAAGCTCAGATGTTCTCTCTCTTCACCCTCAACATGAGACGGCACGGTAGTGACGCTGACGTGTTTCGCCGCGCACGTCTCAACCCTCTTCACAGCGTTCTTTCCTATTCTCTTTTACGTCATTCTGACTGTGTTGGAAACGCGTGGACGCGTGTCTCAGATACTTTAACGGGTGCAGGTTAGCGTAACGGCCGTGAGACGCAGGATCAACGGTATTTCGACATCTCTCCCCGCTTCGAAATAACTACTTCTTCTTCTTCCCGCCTAGAACCTCGTACACTTTTCTAGTTAATCTCTCTGAACCAGTCAGAGACGTCATCAGTACTTGTCACTACACGGAGTGAAATCATGAAATATTTACTTTGTATCGATTCTCCCGCTTGCATCCCAAAGTCAAAGTCTGCAACTGGAGTGCAACACCGAACCGCCTGAGCCTCCACAGCCCCCCGATCTCTGCCTCCACAACACAGAACACAAAAAGTGAATTTACAGCTCCTGCTCATGAATATGGAGTCATATTTGAAAGCTTGTTAGCGGAGGAGGAGGAGGAGGAGGAGGAGGAGGAGGAGTGGAGGCATTTTGGAGAGTTAATGTGCAGCCAGTGTCAGATCGGCCCGGCTCACAGGATAACGACCCGAATCAATCGAAGCCACAGGTTATATGTAATTAAGTAAGGGATAATGGCAGGTACAGGACGCTCCAGCGCTCCATGAAGCAGTTTATAAGACCAACAAGCAACTGTATGTTATTGTGGAAGGAATGACTTTGAAAATCCCCGCAGTCTGATTGGTCCTTATTCACCCTGTGGACCAAAGACATCTGAACACAAAATGTTCCGTCCTGCCGGTCAGCATTGTTGTGTAAATGAAACCTCTCTCATAATGTCGGTGCCAGTTTATTCCAAAGTCAACCCTCAACCCTGCTTGCAGGCTGCCCGGGTCATCCGGAGGCACGGGCAGCCTGGAGAAGCGTCTGTGAACACGGGGGCCAAAACAAACACAAGTACAGTCCACCCGAGAGAGAGTTGATTAGATTAGTCCCACGCTTTGAGAAGCGTCGGCCTCACTCACGCAGAGTGGGCGAGCGGCGCAGAGAATGAGCGAGTGGGCAGACCGGCGCCGCTCAAACCGCTTCAGCTGACTTTGTTTCATATCAACGTCTGAGCGGCAAAAGCTGCGACGGACAAAGAGACGAATGGAAGAGTGCAGAACTTCGGTACGAGTAATTACCTTCACACTCGACCTGGTGGTGGTCAGACAAAGTGTGAGTGTAGAAGGAGAAGCGACTGACCACAGAGAATCTGCAGCTGAAGTGTGTGTGACTCACTTAATCACAAAGGCGTTCGTCTCCCATCTCTCACTCTCGCTTCTATCTCGCAAAAATATCCCGGAAAGTCTGCTTTATTTGAAACGTCCTCGCCAACGCCGCAGACACCTGAGCGCCGCTCGACTGAAAGCGTCCGCGGGAACAAGCTGTTCACCTCTGTTGCAACACGCACAGACTCGCAGCCATTAACTACTCATAGCCCATCTGTGATGTTTTACAAACACATCTTGAATAATTCAGCACAGCCTCATCTGCCTGCCTAATGGCCTCCTCTTCCCTCAGGGCGGCGGCTTCATACACACCCGCTCCTTCTCCCTACTGCTCGTCTTTTGTGTCTTTTTGTCTCACTTAAGACAATGACACACTCCCGAGTCAAAAATGAGAAGGATTGTACTTTTCAGGGGTGAACACGAGCCTCTTGTCAGTCTGAAGGCTCCATCATTAGCCGGCGTTGTATTCTGGGGTTTGGAGCGTGAACAGATGCAGACCGGTGCCTGGAAGTCGTGACCGGAATGAGAGACGGGGCGCCAAGTTGACGCAACAGTCGGTCCATAATGCCGAGCTCAAGAGAGCGGGAAGTTCGGGAGGATTTTGCCCCGCTTCACCTCGGGAGATCTGCTCCTACTTTGGCGTCTTCTCTCTGGCGGCCATCTTTTTACACTGACGAACCTGTTTAATACGCCGCGCGTGTGTGAGCTTAAAAATGTTACGTTCTGTGTTTTTTTTTTCACGCGAGGCTAATTTGTGAGGGAAGCTGAAAATAGTCAATGAGAGACGAACGAACAAAGGAGAGATTAGAGGAAGAGACTCCTGCCAAGAGACGCTAAGCTGCTCGCTGCGTTTTTAGGAAACGTAAGCGAGGAGACCAGCTGCTAGACTCCAGCGAGAATATTGAAGAGCTGAGACAATCACAGGCTGAGAGGAGGCGGGGCCAACTTAGAGATAGAGTGAGGGACGCGTCGTGTCGTCTCTGCTGGCAAAAGAGTCCACGTTACGTCTTTAAGTGAGAGGACGGACTTTTGAATCTGCATCAGGCCGATTGCGACACCAAACCATTGTGTGTGTGCGTGTGTGTGTGTATTTACGTGAGATGCAACTTGAAAGGATATGAAGTGCAGCTCCCCGGCTGCTCTCAGACTGCCCAGGTCCTCAGCGGCCCCCGTTTGAAGTCTTGAGTGTTTGAAGTGTAGGTCGGAGTTTTGTTTTGATGGGACGTTTTTACAAGCTCACCCACTCACGGCTCTCTGGAGTCCCTTTAAAAGAGAGAACGAGGAGAGGATTAAAATGCTGAATTAAAGAAGAGCAAAACTGCTCAGAGTACTAATCAGGTCCAGTTATTACCATTTATTGATTTAACTGTGTCCAGATCGTGTCAGGGCAGATTCCTATAGCTGTAATTGTAACAGACTGTAACAGATTCTGAGGAGAGTGTGTGTGTGTGTTTGTGTGTTTGTGCGTGCGTGCATGTGTTGCGTAGGTTCAAACAGCATGGTGATTGATCGGATGTGACGGCTCCACCCTCTCGGTGCTTACAGCTGTTAATTTGTCTCGTCTGTCAGCCGAGCCCCCGGGCCTGTATTTGCTCGTACGTGCATGAATCAGTGTTAGAAAGTAAATTTACACTTCCTGCTCACCGACGCAGGCGTGAGCCCCCGGGGTCAGGGGGGAATTTACACTCCCTACCTGAGAAGAGACGGACGGGAGTGTAAGAAACAGAAACGGACCCAGGATTTTAGTCTGATCAGGGAGTGAACGCTGTGTCGTCAAACCTTCTTTGAGCTCATCTGTCTCCTCTCTGTCCTCTCTTCCCGTCTCTCTCTCCAGGATCTGATGGCCAGAGTGCGAGCCATGCTTGCCACCTCCAAGACCTTGCAGCCTCCCACCACGTCATGAAGAGGGCGCGGCGTTTGTTTCCCCCGCCCCCAGAGCCACGGCACCTTCAGGCAGTCGCCAAACCAGCAGCCTCCTGCAGTATCCAAGAGAAGAGATTCATTTCAGAGATTCCAGATTTCTTGGGTTTTTTCTGCTTTGTTTGAGCTCCGGTCGTGTGGGGATAGGATTTGTTTTCTGCATGGGTGACTTCAAGACGCTCGCCTGAGCATCTGACCAGAGTAAAAGGGTTTGTCAGAGTAGAGATCATGATGACGTGGAGTAAACAGCAGGGGGTCGTGTTTTTGTTGAGGGGAGTATCTTGGATATCTGGTTAATGAACCCTGATCCCCTGCTGTGAAGCTGCTAGAGGGTTTTGTTTCTATCCTTCTATGAAGGTGTGTGTCGTGTGTGTCGCTCCTTTAGTTTCTCCCTCCTGCTCCCGTTCTCAGTTCCTTCCCCTCGCCCGCTTTCTGTCTCTGCAGTCTTTTGTTTTCTACTCTCTCAGCTCTGGTGTGTGGCCTTGTATTTCACTTTTCTGTTTATATCAAATTTAATGGAAAAATGACTTTGTAATGCCGACTGTCAATAAAGTTCTGAATACACTTCAGCCTCTGCTTCCTGTCTCAAACGTGTGTGTGTGTGTGTGTGTGTGTGTGTGTGTGTGTGTGTGTGTGTGTGTGTGTGTGTGTGTGTGTGTGTGTGTGTGTGTGTGTGTGTGTGTGTGTGTGTGTGTGTGTGTGTGTGTGTGTGTGTGTGTGTGTGTGTGTGTGTGTGTGTGTGTGTGTGTGTGACACTTTTAATTGTGAGTTCTCACTTTGCTTCTTTTTCTATCTCTTTGTATCGCACAGGAAAGGTCACAACAAGGTCAAACTGTTGGGGAGGCCAAGCGGTCCTGCATTTGCCATAACAGACGCTGCTTAAGAGCCAGCTTAGAGTTCTCTATCGATTCCTGGCTCGACTATTAGATTTACAGAGGAGCCGCTTAAGGAATGGGATCTTCCTCTAAGAACGTCGGGGCCAATCAGAGTGGAGCCTGAAGTCGCTCATACGGGCGTTAGTGCCATGGCAGCGATGCGTCTGTGGCGTAGGAGGCCTGGGTCGTGAGTTCAGCCGCTCAGTATGAGTGTGTATCCCTTTATGAAGGATGGATGGAGTTTCTGTGACACTGTTTACATTCAGGTTGAAAGTCAGATTATACTGCAATTAAGGAGATCATTTATACAAGTTTGGGTCTAAAAGTGTGAAGCACAGATAATTCTTTGTGTTTTCTCTCCTCTAATTGGCCCAAACAGCGTGGAGGTGAGAGAGGAACACGAGCAGAGGTCAAGAGGAGGTCTCGGTGTCATAAATATCCTAAAGTCATTACCCTGATACATTAGCGCCGCGTGCGTCGCCTCGTTTCAGAGTCCATCAAAATACAAATAAGTCATCCCAATAGCCAACTCCTGTCACGCATGTTCATAACCCCCATCAATGGCCACTATAATAACCACAAGGTCCCAGCCAAACATTAAATCACAATTTCATATGTAATCAAATCCAGCTCATCAACATCGGAGGCTGATTGATATCCACGCTAGAATTGAAGCCTGGCATTTGCAATTTCATTAACTCATACAGGCGGGGAGTCAGGAGAGAGAGAGAGAGAGGGAGGGGGGAGAGAGGGAGTGTGGGGGGGGGAAGAGAGAGTCAGGGAGAGTGGTGGAGAGAGGGAGAGTTGGGGAGATGGAGAGGTAGTCAGAGAGAAACACGAGGGGCGTGGGAGTGATTTCATTTTGCTTTACAGGACCTGAACGCACCGTAGCTCAGGGAGGAATCTGAGGGTGTGATGGAGGGGAATAAAGGAAGTGAGCGAGGAAGAGGAGGATGATCTATCTATCTCTCTCTCTCTCCCCCCTCCACACACACACACACACACACACACTGATGGGGTTGATCCCCTGTCAGTTACAATGAAGCTCTGGTTGTTGTTGATGCTCCTCCTCCGCCGTCTCTCTACCTGCTCTATAGACAAACTTTAAAGAGAAGTAACTCTATTAAACCTCATGTCATTGAACTCACCGGTGCTTGAGGTTCTTCCATCCTTTAGCTGTGAGAGTGCTGTGCCATTTTTTTCCCCCCTTAGTCAGCTTTTATTCGCCGAGCATCATTTGTGATAGAATTTTGAGCACAGACTCAAATCCTTCACGGGTTTGTTGGTTTCTGCTGATTCAAGGCCTGCAGAGACACGGAGGGGTGGAGCTTCCATACCTCCATTCGGTGTGTTTCATGACTTTACATAAACACACCTGTGCGAAGGCGGATGGAGCTGTGCGTGTGTGTGTGTGTGTGTTGGAGAAGTCGTCACAGAGGCCACGCAGGGATTCAGATTATTTCTGCCCGTTAAACTCCAGTGTTGTACAGTTTTGGAGGGATGAATGGCTCTAAGTCCATAATGTCCTGAAGCTGCGGCTGGATGAATCAGCAGACATCAGCGTGGACGGTGAGTGTGTTTCCTCCATGCTGGTCCATGCTGCACATTTACGCACAATTACACATTCATGCACAATTACGCGCCTCATCTGGAGACGCAACAGCTACTTAATTAAAATGTTGCTGGGTCATATTTTACCTCTCTCTCCATCTTTACCTTGTTACGAACCTTCGCTCTGCCGTTCAAGCTTCTTGGTTAATGTTGTATAAGGAATGATGCAGAACGTCATTTACACTCCAAACAAGTCCATTCAATATCCTACACTTTTCATGATGATTTTAGAGTTTAGAGGTGTGTGTGTGTGTGTGGAGTTTGTAGATGACTCCAAGATTTGAGTCCTGATTTGAAGGATGAATTGGGCAGCATGGTGGCATCACAACAAGGAGGTCTTGGGTTTGAATCCCGATCAAATCCCATTCGATCCTTTCTGCATCTTAACCTTTGTGAGGACCTCTTCTTCTTCTTCTTCTTCATCTTCTTCTCCTTCTTCTTCATCTTCTTCTTCATCTATTGTGGTTTGAATGCGCCTGAAAATTGTAATTCTCAACTCTTGCAATGGTCTGAAAGTAAGATCACTTCATTTTTTTTCGTTTGTTTGTTTCTTGAATTTAGCTCAAAGAACTGTAGGCCACAAACCCCATTGGGTTCTGAAATGCCACTGAAGGCATCATCGCTGCTCCTCTGTTTTCACTCATTCGGTTGAACATGATTCACCCGACAGAGGAGGAGGAAGAAGTGTGTGCGCGCGTGCGTGCGTGCGTGCGTGCGTGCGTGCGTGCGTGCGTGCGTGCGTGAGGTCGCAGGGCGAGCCACATTTAGCTCGATGACGCCGGGTGACGCAACTGTAACGCATTACTATTGTTTGAAAGATCTACCAAGTTGTGTGATTGTTGCTTAGTTACACTCGTGGTTAAACCCGTTCACACGGTTACAGATGTGGTTTGTGTGTGTATTTATTTATTCATGTGGCGCTGTCGCTATGGTTTCCAGGCTGCAGAAGAAGATGGTTGTTGTATTCATATATTCAGAAAGTGCTGTTGTTGGCAGTTATTTGTTAGGCTGCCATGGTGTGTGTGTGTGTGTGTGTGTGTGTGTATAAATTGCCTGGTTAAGCATTAGTTTGGGCAGAGGGTCCAGTGTAACATGTTGTTCCAGGGTCTGAGGCAAGCAAAGACACATCCACACACATCCACACACACACACACAAACGCACACAAACACACGCATGAACACTTGCAAAATTTGAAGCAGACAAACTTTGGTCCAAAACGAAGTGAGAGGACTTGAATGAGGAGCGAAGAGGACTTGGCCTCTGTGTCAGCCGGGGGGTCCGGTTCAGGAGCTGCAAGGAGGAAGAGGAGGAGGATGAATCAGAGGCCAATAACAGCAAAACATCTTTGATCATAAAGTTGAGTCTGAATCACAGTTTAACTAAATTCCCTGCCTGTTTTTTGACTCGGCTGAACTTTAGCGTCCTCCATCTAAAGTCTTCTTTATTTTTTACTTTTCATTGAATTTGTCTTTTGTTTGCTATTAAAACAAACTATGCAGGAAAAGAATCCATCAGCAAACCTGGCAGACAGTGAAAAGGGCATCAGTGTGTTTCCATGGCCACCGAGCAACAATCCAGTGAGGAGTTTTTACTTACATTTAAAAAATGTGAAGGATTATTTGATTATTCATTCCACTTTTTCTTTCTTTGTAATAGCATTTTCTAGAAAGGAATTTTAAGGAATAGGTCACAAACAAGAAACATGCGGGAGATAAACGTCCAACCTGAAACCACACAGAAGTGGACACATAGACGCCAATTTGCTGTATTTGTTTCCTTTACCGTTTTGCAAATTGAATCCGTATCGACTCAAAACAAAAAAAATGCCTCGAGCGAGAAGGAAAGCCTTGTTTGTGATGTTTGAGCGCTTGTTTTTCAATTTGCAACTTCATAAAGCGTCAAACAAAAGTGAGAGAAAACGCTGGGAGTGAAATTTGCTCTCTTGTGATATGTTGTAAATCATCCCAAAGCTGAAAAGGGAAAGGAGGGAAAGGAGTGAAAGGAGTGAAAGGAGTGTGAGGCCGGGATGGAAATTGGTCTGAGCTCTGAATGGAGAACATTGAAAGCATCCTCACTGCTGGCCACCGGACAGAGTCATTAACTGAACTGGTGTGATGATGTAATGGTGCTGAGCTGTTAGTGCTTATTGTCTGTGATTGTGGTTGAACGCAGATTGGAGCTTCTCTAAGGTCAGAGGTCAAAGGTCACCTGCTAGTATGACGTGATGCGGATGATTCAAATGCGTGTTTTCCTCTAAACGGCAGCGATGGCGCGTCACAGAGGATGAACCGTGTTTAATTCTTCGCATAGGATTCCATGCAAATCACTGAAACGTATCAAATCACATATAAACACCTTATTAAAATGAAACGTCACTGTTAAATGTTTCTGAACCAGATCGTGTAAGAAATTACGAGTTCTTCCTCTCCTCTTTATTTTTCCCATGTCTTCAAAGTGTCTGTCACGTCTCTGTAATGATGATAATGTTTGTGTTTACATAAAGTGTTACCCGAGGAGCAAAACCTGCAATTACAACACGAAAACGAGTCACAACAGAGACACGGAGGCGACGCAATGTTGTCATCAGGTCAGGATTCTATACGACTGCATCGCCACAGAGGAACCACGTTTAGATGGTTTGATCTTTTCTATAAGAACAAATCCAACATATTCACTCTGAACATTAAACGGTGAACCATTCTGGACATTTCAGACATTATGCTTTTGTTAAACAGATATTCTTGTACTTGAATGAGTCCGGTTGCTTCCGCAGCATCGCTCCTCTCAGTAGACGAATCTCAAGGCAAAATCCACGCGTTAGTTATTTCTCACTGATTGATTATATCCTATTGATTTGACTTTTGTGTTAAGCCACAGCTGATGAAAGTCACGACATCCTGCAGCCTCGCAGCAACGGCGTGAATAAAGGATGAGAGGAATCGTGCCGAGCCGCAGATTAGGTTAACTTCACTGTGACCCACATCGCAGATTAGACTATCACAATCTGTCCTGATGTTCAATGGGAGCAGACAGACTCCAGACTGCCTGAAGGTGTGAATGTGAGCATGAGTGATCTGTGTGTGTCTGTGTGTGTCTGTGTGTGTCTGTGTCTGTCAGGCCTGTTACTCTTTTCTCTCTCTCTCACTCTGGCTCTGGCTCTGACTCTCTCTCTCTCACTCTGGCTCTGACTCTCTCTCTCTCTCACTCTCACTCTCTCTCACTCTGGCTCTGACTCTGACTCTCTCTCTCTCTCTCTCTCTCTCTCTCTCTCTCTCTCTCTCTCTCTCTCTCTCTCTCTCTCTCTCTCTCTCTCTCTCTCCTCTCTCTCTCTCCAGGCCTGTTTCTCTCTCGCTCTCGCTCTCGCTCTCGCTCTGGCTCTGGCTCTGACTCTGACTCTCTCTCTGGCTCTGGCTCTGACTCTCTCTCTCTCTCTCTCTCTCTCTCTCTCTCTCTCTCTCTCTCTCACTCTGGCTCTGACTCTGACTCTCTGGCTCTGGCTCTGGCTCTGGCTCTCTCTCTCTCTCTCTCTCTCTCTCTCTCTCTCTCTGGCTCTGTCTCTGTCTCTGTCTCTCTCTCTCTCTCTCTCTCTGGCTCTGTCTCTCTCTCTCTCTCTCTCTCTCTCTCTCTCTCTCTCTCGCTCTGGCTCTGACTCTGACTCTCTCTCTCTGGCTCTGGCTCTGGCTCTGACTCTCTCTCTGGCTCTGGCTCTGACTCTCTCTCTGGCTCTGGCTCTGACTCTCTCTGGCTCTGGCTCTGACTCTCTCTCTCCCTCTCTCTCTCTCTGGCTCTGTCTCTCTCTCTCTCTCTCTCTCTCTCTCTCTCTCTCTCTCTCTCTCTCTCTCTCTCTCTCTCTCTCTCTCTCTCTCCAGGCCCACCGGCGGGATGGATGGAAACTGCTCAACAAAGTCGCACAGCTGCTCCTAACAAGTTGAATAGTGAAATACTCATTAGATTTTGTTGTTTTTGTTGTTCATGCACAAAATTGCTATTTGGAGTCAAGAAGTAGCTTGAAGTATTCTGAAGTCAATAATATTGCATAAGTTACTCTTGGTTCTTGTTTGCTCTCATGTCACATATGGACCAGAGAGGAGACGCGTCAGATCTCTGCCTATCTCCCGATCCTGACACACGTCCGTGTAACACAGATCAGGTGTGAGCGCAGCACTTGTATTTTTTGAGACCACGGTTATTTGACGGCGTGCCTGTTGTCAGTGACGTGCAGCTCTTCATTGTTACTTTCCATTGAGTTCATTCGGGTAAATTGCCAGTTTCCTCGGTCTGTTTCTGTTTCAGTCTCAGTCTCAGCTGTTTCAGTGTGAATTCTCATTCCTTGCATCATATTCTCATGGATGTGCAGATCATTTATTCACCCACACACGCTCGCTTTGCTAAATTGTTTCACTTCGCAAGCCACAGATCAATTTGTCTACCCTGCACACAGAAAGTGAACAACTTAGGAAACTCATCTGCATCCTTGAGACGCATGTGTCCGAGCTCCCAGTGTGGATATTAGGATTTCTTATCCTTTCATTTAACATTCAAGGCGTCTGATTTAGTAAATAATAATCTTATCCGCAGACGTTCTTTTAGGTTGTTGTCTCGTTTTTTTTGTCTTTACCTGTCTCACTACCTGCTTGTCAATGGCTTGAGGTGCATTCAGGAAGCCGGTTGATTTGTAGGAGAACACAGTTGGAGCAGTGGACCTGTTGCTGTCTTTGTCTTGCGGTGTCTGTCCCGGTCTCTTGGCCAACCCCCCTTTATCTGGATTCCGTGAGCCGTTATTCTCTCCAAACCGAAACACCAAGCCCAGAACCTCTTGCAACCCTGACAAGAGCATTGGACGTCCTCTGAATAACGACGATGCTGGACATGCAGACAGTCCCATCATCATTGGAAAAGTACCTCAGACCTCCGATAATGACCTTGACTCAATGCCGGACTGAGGGCCACCCAGCCTGAAGCCTCGGGTCTGTGTGTGTGTGTGTGTATTATCTATTTGCATACATGGATTTACATTCCCACTGTATGGATTTACATTCCCACTGTGCTCATCTTATCTTTTGGGCCTGATTTGCATTCACTTCCTCTCGCTGATCTCTGCCCCCCCCCCCCCTCCTTTAATTCCTTTTCTGAGAACACACACATGCAAATCCCTTTTTTTGTAAATTTGATCAAAGACGTTTTTATACTCCTCTTTTAATTCTCCTTCCCTCCCGCTGAATAGATGTGTTTGAGGGCATGGCGCTGAGGTAATGCGCTTTCTGGTTAATGAGCTTCCAGTCAGCAGAGCCGCCTCAGCCACCGCCACCGCCTCCTAATGAAAGTAGAGTGGCTGCTCCTCGCTGCGTGGAGCGCCGTTCCATTCCTACTCTGGAGTGTTGGGAGCGGAGCACTATCCTAATTGGTGGCTTCACTTCCCTGGGGGATTTGCCGAGAGGAGCTGAGGTGCGAGGTGTCCGTGTTTCCTGTCCAGCCTTGTATCCTCCCGCAAACTTGAAGAATTTCTACGAGACACTGTGTGGTTGCTTACACGAAAACAACGAGTAAACACACTGAGCCACGACGGTGCTGCTCACCTCCATAGAGCTAAGCGCAAATGTTGTTCCACTCTCAGTCTTTCATTTCAGTCCTCTGATGCTTTGCCAGCAGCCAGGAGGAGGACGAGGCCTTTCAGCTTCTCCTCTGCCAGAAGCGTAGCCGGCCTTGGCACTTCATTGACAATAAGATGCAGCTGCGTCCATGCTTCCTCTCTCCTGCTGACATTTTGCGATACACTTATCTCTGATCGCAGTGTGATTTCATATCTTTCTTGTTGTCCCCCTGCTTCTCGTCCTCCTCCTCCTTGTTGTCTGGTTGGAAAGCGCATTTCCTCCCCTGCACACGCCGGAGCCTCTTCCTCAGCAGAGCAGCAGCCGTCCTCTCCCTCCTCTGATTCCACACCGACACCGCCGACTTTACGCATCCAACAAAGAGAGGAGTCGCAACCTCCTCTGACGGCTCTCTGCCCGGCCGGTGCGATGGCCGTGCTGAGATTCCCCTCAACCGCCCACAATTCATACCACTTTTAACCAAACGGAGCTGCTTGTCCGTAGCAGCAGAACCTCTCCTGCCCAGGATACACACGAGCGCCTGTGTGTGTGTGTGTGTATGTGTGTGTGTGTGTGTAAGACTGTGTTCTATTAAGGCTAATGTTGTACAAATACACCCGTGTGCCTGTAGATCCAATCAATGGAAACTCTCATTATTGGTGGAAGAGGAATGTTTTTCTCTCTCTCTCTCTCTCTCTCTCTCTCTCTCTCTCTCTCTCTCTCTCTCTCTCTCTCTCTCTCTCTCTCTTTCTCTCTCTCTGTCTCTCTGTCTCTGTGTTAGAGTTTAGCAGCCATGTTTGTTGTTCATTCGTAGTCCAGACTGAAGGAAGCAGCTCGTGTTCCTCCTTAAACACTCTGAAGGCCTCAGGCTCAGGCTGGACCTGCTGGAGGTCACCGGGGGTCAGACGAGGATGATGGAGTCTCCTGCTGTGGGTTTCCTGTCAGACTGTTGCTGACTCTCTGTTCTGGTGGCATGAGTGAGTATTTAGTGCGTGTGTGTGTGTGTGTGTGTGTGTGTATATATCCATGTAGAATACTATAAATTCTCAGCTCATATCCCCACATCTGTATTCACTGCGTACAGTGAACTCGGCAGTATTTGGACATAAATAATGCATCAACTTCTGCTTGTAAATCAGTTTGCATTTGGTTTGGACAGCACGTAAATGACATTATGCAGCTAATTATGATGTACAGCTAATAACGGAAACATATCTCCAAATGAGCCGCAGCAGTGGGAAATAACCTTTTATCATGCAGTCACATGCTTCATATTCTTATTTCCACACTTCGCTATTGTGTGGAAATCATTTAAAAGTCCAATATTGTTCTTTAAGTTGAATAAAAAGAGCAGTTCCCTGTCAAACTTCTCTATACACGCCTGAGTGCTGATCTTATAAACTCGTTGTTTCCATTTGTGGCTCAGAAGAAAAAACCTTTATTCCTTCCGAGTGTTTTAGTTAAAACCACATTGAGTTTTTTTCGCCTCACTGATGTCGAGTTCATGCAGAGTTTATCAGCTTTGGGCAAATTATCACCAAATATCCTCTAACGGGGCACCCCCCCCCCCCCCCCCCCACACACACACACACACACACACCCCGCTCCTCCTCTGCTGCTCCACAGCCCACAAGACAATAGTTGTGTGTAATGAGCCGCTGTCCTGTTACTTTTGGCTGATTGTCCTGTCCTCCGGCCGTCCCTCGGGGGCCTTGACTGCCAATCCGCAGTCACCTGTGTCTCGCTGGCGAACATTATCAAACTTTAATCTGCCGTGAAGGGAAGTCTTGGTACTTCTGTGTGTTCCAGTTTGCATTGATTGCGTAATTCAGCAAAAAAAAAAATGTCTGAAACAGAAACACTGATGACCAAAAGAGTCTTAAAGCTACAGTACATTATTTTTTTGTGCCTCTGTAGCACCTCCTACTGGTGGGTCATGTCTCAGGAAGGAATTTTATGACTCGAGACTTTTACGACACGTGTTGAGCTGAGAACTCTCCTCACATCTTCATCCTAGGACCTTCCTCATCCTCACCTCTCTGTTTGTCATCACGTAAAGCTCCACAAATCAGAAAAAATCTCCAGCGTAAAACATTTCAAACATTTTGCCCTGAAACCTGATGCTCCCCCAGTTTGACTTAAAAAATCCACAGAGGACATTTTGTCTGCCAAAAAAACTTCCTAATTATGAAATTCCCTGCAGACTTGAATGCCTTGTGTGACAGAAACGCTGGTTGGATTTCTGCACAAATACCCTGCGAACAAAATGCTTTGATGAGTCGCTCTGAGCAGTTTTAGTTAATTCTGAACCCAGGGAGACGCTGAGCGAGTCAGGAATTAATTGCCTTGCGGTTTATGCAGAATGTTCTACTGACTGTTAACCTTCAGAAGTTTTTAATGGGCCAGAGAAAAAGGAAGATATGAATACTAACATTTCAATTACACTTGTTCACACATTAGTGCAAATATTCAGAGATAACGCAAAGAAGCAGGAGGAGGGAGGAAGGAGGAAGTTTAAAGCTCTTACAAGTGAGGAAGAAAGGGTGAGGATTGGATGTCGCGCTTTATAGAGGGGGTGAAAAGGAAAAGGAGAGAGGAAGAGGAGTGGGAAGGTTACTCCTTGTTGGAGCCGGGGGGCCGAGAGCAGCCGGCGATTAATCCGCCTGCAAGGAAGGGAGGAAATGAAAGGTCCGATAGGAGCAGAGTGATGGCGTGTGTGTGTCTGTGTGTGTGTGTGTCTTGTTGGGAGGTCTGACTTTGACACAAGCAGCCGGACGTGAGGGAATATAGTTGCAGTACTATGGGTGAATATGAGTTGAGCCAGTCGGCCTCAGGAGGAGACGCCTGCAGCCTAAACTGAAGATAAATCAATGATCCTGATTGATCAAAGAGCGGTGGCGGCGGCGGCGGAGGCGGCGGCGGACTGGAGGTCTGAGCTGAGCAGCGTTCCAGGGCCAAGGATCAGGAGTCCACAGGTGTGAGAGACAGAGAGGCACATTTACATCTCTGGACCAGAATGTAGGTCTGCCTCATTAACACTGTCAGCGTGCCCTTGAGCAAAGTGGCTAAACCCCCCCCCCCCGGAGCTGTTAAATGGCCTGAAAAAAAGCCTGTTTGTGTGTGTGTGTGTGTGTGTGTGTGTGTGTGTGTGTGTGTGTGTGTGTGTGTGTGTGTACCTTGCCCCTCTTACCGCTCATAATTTCCTCTTTTGGACGAATGCCAATTACCCCTCTGTCCATGTTAATATGATTATGTTAATGCTTATTGCTGCTGTGACCGAAGCGAAGTGCAACCGGACCCCATCTCTGATTGGCGATTGGCCGCGTGGTACATTGCTGCGATTTGATTGGCTGTTGACGTGCGATAGAACGACAAAACAACTGGTCTTGTTTGAGTGTTGATAAGGAACTCAGTGTCATAATGATCAGTAGAACAACTGAATATGTTAATGTGCCACTCTTCTCCCGCAGCATGAAAGCAGCAGGTGTGTGTGTGTCTCAGGGCGGGGTGTAACACGTGAAACCGGGTCGTCTGCATGAGGCCAGAGAGTCGAATCCTTCCTCAATCTGAATGGAAATGTAATCAAAAGATAATGAAAGAGTCACAGGCTGCGTATGAATCCATCTGCATCTCAATACAGACGCTCGCTCACGCTGCGGCGCTCTGGCTGCAGCACGCAACACAGAGACCTTTCTATGATTAAACTTGTCTCCTTGACTTCTATCGCCGCTGTTAAACCTCTGCTCAATACACACTATAAGTTCTTTCTATAGAAGAAGTTGAAAGGCCCTCGGCGTCGTAGGAACACAGGCAGATAATTGCGAGGAAGTCCCCCTGCAAGTCCCTCTGCGTGTCCCTCTGCGTGTCCTTGCAGATTCAGGTGACGCCTTGAATGAGCTGCAGCACAAAGGCTCTTATCTGCTGCCTGGATCCAGACCGCATGCAGAGGAGGACGAGGTCTCTTCGACAGGAAGGAGGAGACAAGTGGAGTCCTCCCCTCTGATCCCACTGATGTCTGAGCCGCTCGGCGCTCCGGGGCCGGAGTCGCTCCCATATTAGTCACTTTGAAGATGGAGACGATGTCCTTCTCCTCCCCCGGCGTCCCGCAGTTAACTTTTCAAAGATCAATTGTAATTTGGGAGGAATAACCTCGATGACTTCTGATGGATTGTTCACGCGGGCTCAAAGGGGATCAGGGGGGATCAATACATTTCAGACAATGAATACAATAATGAGGGTTTCGGTGTCTACCAGTGAAGGGAAACACACACACACACACACACACACACACACACACACACACACACACACACACACACACACACAGAGGCCCGGCGCAGAGTTACAACTGGACAAACTCATCGATGGCGAGTGCGGGCTGCGATCTTGGTTCTGAGAGAGTCGATGGTTGACGGGCCGCCTGGTTATCATCCGTGTTGATTTGTTTAGTGCCGGTGTCAGCGGGATGACAAGGTTTGCCGGTGATTGTCGGTTTGAAACGTCTTTGTGGGTTGAGATTTATGAAGGCGGAAGACGGAGACGCTTCCTCCACGTCGCGTCCTGACTGAAGGACAGACATTTTTGTTGATTCCTCTTCTTCCAAATGCCTGAAAGGCTGGTTATTTTCTGTGATTTTCTCTTTTCATTCTCCGTATAAAAGCTTTGCTCTTTATTTTCACCTTGGACTTTGTTCTCAACAGGACCACCGACAGATTGAACGGATGAACAAGAACTCAACAACAGGAACAGGACAACAGGAAGAGAAACGTCTGCTTCTGATGTTTGAGAGGGAGCAGAGCAGAATGAGTCACCTGAGGAGAGACAGGGCGAGGAGGCCAGTGTTTGTGTATGTGTGTGTCTGCGTGTGTGTGTTTGTGTGGCGGTTTCCACCCGAGTTGGCACCAGAGACGCGATCAAGGCCGCTGTGGTCCAGCAGGGAGAACATGGCGCTGGCTCACACTCAGATGAAGCCGCAGGGATCCACCGCAAACAGCTGCTAACGTCCAGGAAACCGGCCACGGATGGAGACCCTGCATGGTGTGTGTGTGTGTTGGATGGAACCTCAGTAACATCCAGCTCATCACATCTATAATGCAAGGAGCAGATGTTTCCACGCCAACGCGGATGATGTCATCGCAGTTGCAGTCTGACTCATTATCACCTTGACAAACAAAGCGGCGTCACGTCCCTCACAGTTCCATCAAAGCAGCAGTTGACACTTTTCATTTTATAAATGAAAAACACAAAATCTGGAGTCGTTTGTCACTTTCTGCTTTAATTTGGAGGGAAAATGGCATCATGGGAAATAAGACGGTAGATGATCCCTTTGTTCATTTGTCTTTAAAACACACACACAGACATACACAGAATCCCTCTGTTGCCATAGCGACGTACGCCACAGCCAGCAGATCGGTTATCAAAGTTGTAAACTTGTTTTCAGGTAAGTTGACATTTTAAATCCCTCACTTTCTGCCAAAGGGAAACTAACACAATCCATAAAGAAGTGTCATTACACGTGATTGTTACACGCGTCGCGTCCGGGGAGACAAATGCAAGGTCGTCCCGGTGACCCCGTTAATGTCAGCCCGCACACACACACACGCACTGTGACATTTAGATTAGATGCCACGTGTGTGTGATGGATGACCGATACAAGAATGACAAAGTATTCGGCGTAATTCCGGAATCAATTTGGAAGGAGACAGAAGATCCGTCCGTCTCCTCACACATGACACAACACAGCGGCTGAGGAGAGAAGCATGATGGGAGATTTGAATTGCTGAACGTGAAGGCGTCGCAAATTAATTACGGTTGAGGATGAAGGTCGAGCATGAAGGTCGAGTTCATCCCGTCAACGAGAAGCCAAACAGTTTGAAGGTAATTCAGTAATGGAGCGACTCACACACACACATTAAGGTGCCGAAGCTGAAGTCGCCTTTGTTTGTGTGATTTATTTCCCGCCTGTGACAATTTTACGGTTGAGTTCACCAGACGGCGTATTTGCAAAGCGAAGAGGAGCGGCAGCTGAAGGAAGAAGCCGCAGATGAGATTGCAGATCCTCTTGCCCGAGCTCGTACAGCATGATACCCTCGGGGGGGGCGGGGCGGGGGGGGTAACGCTCTTCATCACGCATGCTCCTTGATGCTCCCCTCTGCTGTGCCTGTCACAGACAAAGAGTTAGTGGAGTAATTAAGAGAAAAGCCCCAACCCGTCCTCCTCCCGCTCTTCGTCCTCCTCCTCCTCCTCCTCCTCCTCCCCCCATCAGGCTCCCTTTCCGGAAAGCTCCGCCCCCTCCCGCTTACTCACATCCAGCTGCTAATTAATGAAGTGCCGTGAAAGGGTTACAGATGTACTCAGGGGGCGGATCCATCCATCAATCAATCAATCTATCAATCAATCAATCACATCAATCAACCTTCTCCACCCCCTTTGGGGAATCTGGAAGTATCATCACAGCAAAGAGGAATATTATGTCGGGGAATCTGTGTGTGTGTGTGTGTGTGTGTGTGTGTGTGTGTGTGTGTGTGTGTGTAAAGATGGGACTTTATGCATTTCTCTTGTTATATCTTGGTGGCTCTCGCTCGGCTCAGCTGCACGAGGGGGTCCAGGCCCATTAACGGGATTAATCCAAGAGATTGGATGAGAGATGGAAACATGAATGAAAGGAGAAAGGACAGAAGCCATGATGGAGAGAGGGGAGAGGAGGAGGAGCAGGAGGAGGAGAAGGAGGAAGGGGAGGAGGGGTGGAGATGCAGGCAAAGGGAATGATAGACAGCCCTTCGGGACAGCAGAGAGATTTTGGAGGCGGCGGGAAAGTCGAGAAAAATAAGATGAAGAGTTCTGACAGGAGAGGAGGAAGAGCTCTGAGAGAGAGAAAGAAAGAGAGAGAGAGACAGAAAGAGAGAGATTTGAAAGAAGAAAGGAAGAGCAGAGGGATTGTGGGATCTTGCCTGACTTGATAATGTCTCCTCTCCTCTCCTCTCCTCTCCTCTCCTCTCCTCTCCTCTCCTCTCCTCTCCCCTCCCCTCCCCTCCCCTCCCCTCTTCTCTTCTCGTCTCGTCTCGTCTCGTCTCGTCTCGTCTCGTCTCGTCTCGTCTCGTCTCGTCTCGTCTCGTCTCGTCTCGTCTCGTCTCGTCTCGTCTCCTCTCCTCTCCCCTCTTCTCTTCTCTTCTCTTCTCTTCTCTTCTCTTCTCTTCTCTTCTCTTCTCTTCTCTTCTCGTCTCGTCTCGTCTCGTCTCCTCCCCTCTCCCCTCTCCCCTCTCCCCTCTCCCCTCTCCCCTCTCCTCCTCCTCCTCCTCCTCCTCCTCCTCTTCTATTTCTCACTGAAGGGCACACTAGTGTCTGAGGGGCCAGTGTATATCAGCGCTCGGGCAGCTTAGGCAATTTCATAGAGCTGAAGGAAGATGATGATAATCCATTTAAATTGAAAAATGGGAATGTGTATGGATCCTTGTTCATCCTCTAATTAATCCTTTCTTACATTCATGCACACAGATAGTTTATGCGATTAGGATCGAACGGCGATAATTCTCTCCTCCTGCTGCATGGCTGCCCGCTGCCCCTCTGATTTACAATATAAATGGATATTTCCTTCTTCTTCTTCTTCTTCTTCTTCTTCTTCGCCTCCATGAGGCACGAAAACAAAACTGCTCCGTATTTATATATAGCAGCTTTTTAACTGCGCTCCAGCGATGCTCGACTGTGAATAAACGGCTACATTTTCAGGCTGGCCGAGTGTAAAATGGAAGAGATAAATGGAGTGTCGCTGGGACAGACGGGGCAGCTGCTGCTAGGCTACGCCGGGTGACTGTGGGAGAGTTTGGGGAGGAAAGTGTCTAAGTGTTCAGTCTCAGTTTGTGGCTGATGAAGCTGCTGGTGGTCCTGGATGACGTCTGGAAGTATGAGACAGCCTAAAGTTCTCACCAAGTCCTGTATGTCTCACTAAAGTCTCACTCTCACTCCTCACCAACAAGATCTGTCTACAGTTGGCTTGATGGTAATTGTATAGTGTTTGTAAGCCGCCTGTAGGAGGCGCTGTCACCTCCCGAGCCCCTGCTGTCTGTAGGTGTGCAGTGTTTTGCTGTGTTGGTGCAGCAACACTCACTTTATTTCCAAGGACAAGCGTTGGACTGCAGTTATGTATTGACGATGTTATGAATCGCTTCATATCATACATTCTGTTCAGGAGTGGAGTTTCCCTCCATGTTTGCAGTAAAGCTGCTTCCTGCTCGTTTTCAGTAATGAGTCAATGATGAGACGGTGCTGCTGTCCACAGAGATGCTGTAAGTGATGAAGACAGCCTGGCCCCGCTCACCTGGGCCCCATAGAGACACAGAGGACGCCGTCTTTGATTCATGAAAGATAAGAGCTTCCTGTAGAAACAACTTAAAGATTCACAAAACTGATCTGGAAGGTCTGAATCCTCCCGAAGTCGCAGTTTAAACTCAAGTCTAAGATTAACACAGCGATTCACTGAGATTCACAGCGTCTCCTCTTCCTCCTCTTCCTCCTCTTCCTCTTTCTGCGAGCCTAAGACCCTAAATTCAGAGGAGTTACGCTGGGCAGTTAACACGAGTAATCACAGACCTGCTACCCCAATTACAAGATCATTTTCCTCCCAGACTGAAGCTACGGAACATAAGGAACATAAAAGTTACTCTCAAACTATCACAGACGGTTACTCGCCGGCTGTCCGGGAGCTGCTGGAGGGCCGGGAGCTGCGTTCTTCGCTTTCAGCTCGGCCGAGGCCTTTGGTACGTTTTCGTTTGATGAAGCCGGACTAGCAGGTAACAGCATTTGCATTTGCTCTCAGCCTTTTGTCATCGCTGAACATTGCATAATTAACTCATCGCCATAACAACAGAAATGAGAATTATCCTTCATCCCTAATCATCTTGCGGTCATGCTGCCACATCGACACACTGGAAGCACCAATCACTGCACTCCCTTTTTTATTTCCCCTCACGCTGTTACCTGAAATGCAAACACACACACACACACACACACACAGATGCATAAACAAGCTGAATCCTTAAGTGAGGCTGTGTGGAGATGGATACAGGCGATGAATCACATTATTTATGTATCAGGCCCAATAACGGCGTCCTACTGAGGCTCTGAGGCGACGTTCCCGTTCCCGTCCGTGCCGCTCAGGTCATCACCATCATAAATCCCAACTTAATGAAGTCGGACGATTGAGGCTCAGCAGGAAGGGACGACGGCAGACGAACGCTAAACCGATAATGAAGGCTGCCGTGTTCACTCAAGCTGCACGGAAACGCTGCTAGTTTGTTAACTTGCGCTGCGCCGTTTCTAGTAATGTCAATGTCAGGGAGGAATATAAAGCTGGAGATGGAATGTTTGGGAACGCCCGGAGCAGCCAACGTATTTATCTGAACTGTTGTCGTATATAAATAAGTCATCAGGAGGAAGTTGGAGAAGTTTGTTGTTGTGGAGGCTTTAATGACAATAATAATAATAATAACAGCCAGTGTGTGTGTGTGTGTGTGTGTGTGTGTGTTAGAGCTGCTTTTGCTGGAAGTTATTGCCCCAAAAGCAGTGGGACTTTTTGGAGGCACGTCCAGCTGGGCCCTGATAAATAAGTAAGCAGGCTGCAGGGTGAGCGGGAGCTTCTAATTGGCTGGTGAATAGAAATCCTGGGTGTGAGAGGTCGGAAGCAAACAGGCTGAACGTTCCGGCTCAGGCTGCACCAGGAACAACGAAGGAAACTGTGTGTGTGCAGGAGGCCAAACTCTGAATGTGCAACTCATTAAAGCTCCAGGTGGAAGAAACAAGAAGTTCACTGCAGTTTGAGAAGCTTGAGTTCTGTTTCAGAGTTGATCCTTAAAATGCTGAATTTAGTCCAGATTTGGTTCAAACAGGAGGAATCTCTGCTCCATCGTTACAACTTAACACTTATGATGAAACCTTGAAATATGCTCCAGACATGCGCTCTTATTTTGAAAGAACCTCGAGGCAGCCGTACCATTTCCAGCTCTGTATTTCCCAGAAACCACTGCAATCAAGACATATTTGCATTCCGTATTAATTTACTGTATACATGAGGTAATAAAGAAGATAAAGGGTTTGAGTGTAGATGTTTGATTTAAGCCTCTTTGCTTTTTATATTTATGAACAAGAGCAGAATCTACAGCAGCATCTCACCAGGGGATCACAGCATCTCTATAAATCACATTAAGCATCATAACAAATGTTGTCTCCAGCTCATAAATACAGAGCTCTCATCACCTTTCTGTTTTTCCGAGCACAAAATGGTTCGAATTGATTGTTTGGTTTGATGTTTTGCCATATTTACACTGATTGAGCAATTATATCCGTTTCAATTCAGATAACACTGAGCTCCAATCTTCATCTCCAGCAGAGGACCGAATTTGTCAACCTTTTGTCAATAATAACGACCAATAATTCTACAAATCACCTCCTTTTACATTATTATGGGTCAGATATTTGAAATTTAAGCTTCAAATCTACAAAAACTATATTTAACACAGAGACTCCGCCTCTTTTTGTTACACTTACAGATACGGTTCGACTCAACTCTGACTTTTCTTAACTCAAACTTGCTCTGCTGATTGAAGGCTCAATTCAGATTGGAACACAGAAAATGGAGGTTTGAGCTGCCCAATTTTATATTTTTCTTTTTCTTTACATATGTCCTCCTTCTTCCATTTCAGCTTTATTGTTTCCATCATTGTTCTGCTCTGTGGGAGAAAAGTGCCCAGAATATGAAACAGGCTCAACTTTTGTGAAGTGAACTTTACATTCTGTCCCAGCGGATTTCTCTCTTTTATATTATATATCAGTTGTGTTCCTGCGCCGATCTGAAGCTGACGGCCGTCTTTGTCCTCCCACGACGGCCTGGACGTCCTGGGGAGACGCCGTCCTCAAACTTCTGCAATCTTCTGAATCCGTCTTTCTTTCTTTCTCCTCCTCTGCATGTTAAGAGATCAAACTCCCGGTCTGAAAACCGGCGACTTCATTCGTCTCAATCATTTCCACCAGCAGTATTGATAAATATCACATTTATTCCAAAAACTGCAGCAGCCTTTTCACTTCCTGTCTTCTCTCTTCTGTGTCTCTGACAGAAGATAATGTGTTTTCTAAGAGGTGTGACCGCTTTTTGTTCCGGCGTCTCTTGAAAAAGCCTTTTTACTGAATGAGTCGTCAGCTAGTTACCTACAAAGTTGTCCCAATTGTTCCATTCCGACCTGTGTGTCATGCTTGTAAAGAGGAACTCACTAATTGTACCTGGTTGCTTCTATGATGATGACCCAAAAATCTTAATGGAGCATGTTTTGGTGAGGCGGTAAATAAGAGCAAACAAAGTAAAAGCTTGAAAAATATCAGAAGAAAACTGGTTGGCAAATTGGCTTTAAGGCAAATGAATGCTAACAGACTTTGTTCCTGACGTGTGGACACGCGGAACGCTCCAGACGGAACATCAAAGTGTTTCCTGACAGCTTATTATGCAGCCTGTCAGGGAAATCAGCAGCAAAACGTCTTAATTTCTTAATTTCCAAGGATGTACGGCCATGACGGAATATTTCAATTCTCTCTGAAAATGTCCTATATAAAGCAAATGAAGATGTCGTTATTTATCTGATACACGTGCATTCATTCTTCATTTATTCATTCCTGGTGAGGAACGTTTGGTTTGGTTTTCCTGCTTTCCCAAGTGACCAAACGGCATGAATGAGTCAAATCCATGGTGGAAAAGTGTAAGAAACAAAGTGGTGCTGCTTTCTGAAACATTTTGAACATGAATATTAATGAAGCTCAGGCCAGACACTCAATATTTTCACCAGAAGAACTGAAGAAGATGTAAACCAGTGCTGCGTTTGTTGACTTTAACTCCGACTGTCTGCACAAGTACGTGCTTCTGTTGCCAGTAGTAGGGATGATTTTTTCAGTATTCAGCTGAGCCGTAAGTACCACACTCTGTGTGTGTGTGTGTGTGTGTGTGTGTGTGTGTGTGTGTGTGTGTGTGTGCGTGCGAGCGACTGTGGAGATGTCAAGTACAAGTACTCATGCTCAACATACAGTAAGTATCACTCACACTCATGCCAACAGCCATTTAACGCCACTTGGTGTAACCTGCATGTGTTTGCGCATGAGGGAGAGATGCATGCTGGGAAATGTTTCACATGTTGTACAGTGTGTGAACAGATGTGCAAGTTTGATGTACACATACTGCACTTCTGCTTTCCTTGCACCTATTTTATCCGACAGATTTATTCAGGGATCCAGGGTTCGATTCCCATTCGGCCCATCGAGGAGGCGACACCTGAGGAAGAGCTCAAGATTGCAGGGGTCTCACTCTTCTTCTGCCTCCTGTATTATTATCAGCTCAGGAATAAGCACAGTGAGTCCTAAACGGCGTACTCCACAAGAGACAGAATGAGGCCACAGAAACACCCTGAGGAGTCGAATTAAAGGGGCCACTATTAGGCAGTAGGAGTAAAAACAGTGAGGTTAATGGCTCCTTAGTTATTTAGTTAATTACAAACCTGCACAAACGCACTCTGGACATAAACTGGAGCAAAGTGTCCATTGATCAAACAAGCAAATACTAAGGCGAAGCAGGCTTTGATCTAACCCTCCTATTGTGACAGCTCGTCTTCATTCATCACAGTCGAGCGCTCTGGTGTCGCTTATTAATGAGACAAAGATATTTAAGATGTGTTAATTCTTTCAAATGAAATCACTGAGCCGAGCGGCCCTCTTCACTGTGTAGGAGATGAACTCCAATTGAGTGCAGCGAACATCAAACCCAGAGCTTCATTGTGCAAACTGTCAGTAGTAATAAGTGAACGATGAGCACGGAGCGCTAATCTCCTCATTTTTGCAGTAATTAGCAGAATAGTTGAACGTTCTCAGCAGACAGTGAGAGTAACTTGTATATTTAGATCTAAATGTCACCAAAGACACTGACGTAAGCAGAAAATGGCCTTAAAATCATGGGTTCAAAAGGCCTAAATGGGTTTTAATGCTTTCAATGTAGGATTTGACTCAGGACAAACAAACAAACCCTGAATGCTGAACAGCTGAAAGCCTCAAAGCACAAAGTGGACGATGTCGACATGGCAACGCTCCTGCATGAACACACACACACACACACACACCGTCCCTCACCTTGTTGTGCTAATTCACAAAATCCAGATTGGGACTCGAGAACCTTTTGTTTTTTGCAAATCCTCAGATTGCAGCTCAACGCCAAAAAACCTTTGTTGAGCCTGACAGAAGCTGAGTGCACCAGCGAGGGGGAACAGGAGGAAGAAACGAACCAAACACAAGCTGCAATCATGAAAATGGCTCCAATATGAGCGACTCTTAAGAACAGGAAAGCCACAAACACACACGTAGAGAGAAATGAATGTCACAATGGATTAACAATGGTCTCCTCACAGATGATGATGATGATGATGTAGAGAGTTGGTGATATGTTCCAGTTATTATTTCTCTTCCCCTGCTGTGCTCCAGTACAAATGGACCGAGGCTGTACTATAACGAGCGCCTCTGTTCAACCTGTCCGAGCTGCAATAATTGCACAATGTGACCACAGAAACAGGAGGCAAAGAGCTTCAGCAAACAGGCTCGGATGATGAAACACTTCAGGTGGAATGAGCACAGGACAGAGATGCGAAGGTGGAGAACAATGTGGAGTGGTGCCGCTGTGTTAATGTGGTGGCTAAGAGCAGGTGTCTGTGTGTGCGTGTGTGTGTGTGTGTGTGTGTGTGTGTGTGTGTGTGTGTGTGTGTTTGTGTAAAGTTAACGCTTCTTTAGTCTGGAACAAAGACGTCAACTTGCTTTTGACGGCAATGAATGAAACTTGATAAGAGAGAAAAACAGCTAAGTGAGTTTGCATTTGTGTACTGATGATTGACTGGCCTTGTTTGTTGATGCATCAGCTGATTAGTTCATTGACGGATGGATTGTCAGATTGACTAGCCGGTGATTGATAACTAAGACTGAGACATCTTCCGTAGCCGCATTTATACGTCGTCCATTTGTGATCCTGTTTACGCACTCGGCTCCACACATCACAGATGATGCAGACGGCTTCAGGGTCGGTTCATTTGTCTCCGCGGCACAGCAGCAGATTGTTTGCTGCTTTGCCGTAATGTTTTCCTAAATACGGGCAAAAAACAGCAGAGTAATGAAGAATACAGAATGAGGCGCATTTGCATTTCAAAGTCATACGAGTTTTCCTCACTTCCAGAAACTCCTCCTGCTAATACCGGGATATAATTGGGTGTCGGTTCACTTCCAAAGCACCTTTCACTGCACCGCGTTCCTCCAATGGAACGCCACATCATGTATCCATTACTTAGCCAGACCCCCAGCTGGAAGATCGTATTAAAGTTAACGCATTAAAAATCTTGTTTGAAATGGAAATGTAATGGTGTGTGCGTGAGTGTGTGTGTGTGTGTGTGTGTGTGTGTGTGTGTGTGTGCGCGTGTGTGTGTGCGTGTGTGTGTGTGCGCGTGTGTGTGTGTGTGTGTGTGTGTGTGTGTGTGTGTGTGTGTGTGCGTGTGTCTGTGCGTGTGTGTGTGTGTGTTTGCCTGCTCATTCCCACACACTCATTATACATGTCTTTGCAGTCGAGTCATGTGGCTGCTGGTACAATAAAGCAGAGCTGTGAATCATTAGTGACAGAGCCGTAAGGTTAAAGAGACTGAGCTGCCTGCGTGTGGGCGTGCAGGGAGGCGTGCGGGTGTGCGTGTGGGCAGGCGGGCGTGCGGGCGTGCGTCCGCATTATGATTCAAGCCGTTAATGAATAATTCACCTTGGTGCTGGGGAGGCAGTTACAGTCGTCTACAGCTGCATTAACAATAACCTGACCAAACTCTGCGTTGGGGAAATGTTCTCTTTGGGAGGTCCGGGAGATGTGGTGCCAGGGGTCCGCAACAGGTCACCTCTGACCATAACCACAGAGATTCATCTCACAGCTCAGGGGTATTTTAGAGGGCCCAGTAATTGCCGGGTTGTACTCCCATTATCCTAAACTAAAATGTAATTGCCTCTCGTTCTTGTGCTTCAGACTTCCGCCTCGTAATTAACTTCAGACTTCTCCATTTGTTCTAGATGAGGATTTATAATATTTTCTTAACCTTGGCTATGACAAGTGAAGAGAGACACACTTGACTGTGAATTGTCTTCAGGGACAAAGTGAGACAGAAACTCTTGAGGGAGGAGCAAAGATGCGTCAGAATTATTACTTCTGATATAAATTGTTTTATAGCAGCAGTAGTTGTAGTTAAAGCAGTTCTTTGATTGATGATGCGTCAACAATTATCAACCATGATGCATCACAATCTATGTCCAGTATGATATTGAAGCTATGACCTCATCACTCACTGTCTTTGTTTAATCACTGTATCGATCTGAAGCAGTAACATTCATGGAAAAGGGTTGTAAAGTCTGTATTTTATGAATGGAATGTGAGGAAATTGGCTCCTTTCCTCCAATAATCAAATGATTATTGACGCTTAGATCAGCCAGTCTGAAATCTTTTTGCTTCAGGGTTTTAACCAATCAGAATGAAGAACACAGGCGTGAGGCGTATTAATGGTTACTGCCCTTGGGGACCTCAGAACTTCTGTGTTAATTATCCGGTGCAGTAAATTTTACACTATGGATCGATTATACCTGACAATAGCGTGAATGATATAACTTAATGGTTTGTGGAATAACACAAAGGGCTCAGTGATGCTGTGGCCCTGGGGCCGGTGACATAATGACTCATGGAGGAGAGAAAGGCAAGGTGAGGTTACAGAGCCTCCACGTGGGTTTACATTATTACTCTAATTACATGCTGTAATCTAGAATTCACTTTGTATATATTTAATGAACCATAAATGAAGCTCTAAGAGATTTAATAAAAGGCGCCTGGGGTGCAATAAACCTGCATATTCCTCCCACAGCTGCGAAGGTTGAAAAGGAAGAAGAACCCAAACGGAAGTTATGGGTTCAACCTTCAAAATAAAACCACAGAAATTAATTTGAATGATGTAAACTTATGGTCTTGGTAGTCAACAAGTGACTTCAAGGAAATAATGTAAACAATTTTACCTGGACGGAACCAATTTGTTGGCCAATAATGCGTCAATAATGGTCTTATCGTCAGAAAAAGTCTTGTCAGGCGTTAAACATCTCTTTATTTGATCAAATCATTTCTGTTTAGATTTACATTTGGGGGTTATGTGATATAGTTTTAAAGATAAACATTTTGTTCCTCGCTTTGTGTTAAAAAGAACGTCAAACGAGGGGGTTTATTTGAGGAAGTTTGACCGGAAACTGTTGCGTTCTGACGGGTAACTTGAATCCTACTTTCCGATACAAAACCTCGCACAGCTGCGCTCGCGCTCAGTACTCTAGAGTGGACGACAGCGACTCAGCCTCGCACCTCTCCACGGGGATCATGCGCCTCTCATGGACTATCTTCATCCTTCATTCCTCCAGCGAGCACCACTCACCCCCAACTTCACTTTAGCGGAACACAAACTGCTCTTTTAAGTCTAGAACCTTCCTGTCTGCTCGGGCTTTAGTTTGACGTGTAATGTGTTTTACGTGCTTGCGCTCAACAGTGAGGTAGACTTGTTTGGTCAGATCTCGCCCCCTCTCTCTCCCCCCCTCCTTTCTTCCTCCCCCCCTCCGGTGCGTGGACGTTTGGTTTCCCCGTGGATGCGGCTGCCGGGCTCGGGTGTCTGAGCCCCGCAGGATCCGCCTGTCGTTAGGGCATCATGGTTTCTCTGGATCTCCACACGTGGATGATGAGGAATATTTTCCCGGAGATGCTGCTGATGTTGGGGATCCTGTGGTTCTCGCCTCTGACCGGAGCGGCTCCTTCTCTCGCCACCGAGCAGCCCGACATGGGGGTGGTAAGTTTTAACCTCTTCTTCAAGTTTCTCCACTTATTGCCCCTGTTAAACATGCTGCCGGTGGAGTATTTTCCCCATTTCTTACTTGAAATCAATTGACCCTTCCATCTAATCCAATCTTATCGTGGCGTCATGAAACACACACGTCCAGAGGTACAGGGGCCACTTAATGAATACATCTGCCTTGGTGGAACATTGATTCCTTCTCCCAGCATTTTGACATGGTGTATAACATGCATTGATCAGTGTGAAGGTACCACAGGAGCTCCCCTCCACACACACACACACACACACACACACACACACACACACACACACACACACATACACACACACACACACACACACACACACACACACACACACACACACACACACACACAACCACACACAGCCATTAGATTGGAGTGTGTTTCCTGGGGCTTTTTGTGTCAGTCATGCCTCTGAAATGAGCCTTGGCTGCTCCAATATGTCACCCGGTGCCAACATCAAACAATGGCTGTGTTTGAAATAGGATTAGATGTGAGAGTGTGTATGTGTGTGTGGTGGAACAGCAGCTGGAGCACTCGCCTTTCATTGCTTGTGATGTATTCTGTGCAGCTACTATTCAGTGACACACTTTTCGGTCAACTCAGACCCACTTAGGCTGTGTTGTTGTTGTTCTTCTTCAACCTTCACTCCAGAGACAGAAGACGGATTCACTCGCTCAGCTTCTCTCTCCTCTCTATCTGTCTCTCATAGCTTATCATAACTTTTCTTTTCATTCCTCCAACTCAAAGGGGAGAACAAGGGGACAAAATATATTAGTTCATCTCTCCCTGGCTCTTTTATTCGTGTTTCTCTACATCTGACTCTCTTCACCTCCTTCCTCTTTTTGAGACATCCGATAGTTGGAAATGCGAGGAAACATTGACTTTGTACATTCTCTCTCTCTCTCCGTCTCTGTGGTCTCCCTCTCGCTCTCCCTCTCTCTCTCTCTCTCTCTGTTAACCACTGGGGCACAACATTCCATTGCCAGTTGGATCTTCGTAACATGTAATTCCCCAACACGGTCGACGCTTTCCAGGTCACTTTGGTTGGTATCGACCTTCTTATTCGGCCAACGAGTGCAGCTGGCCTCGCTCGTGGTCTCTTGTTTGGCCAGGTGTCCGGGCAGAGAGCACGGTGGTCTCACAGCAGAAACACGGAGGATTACGGGGAGCTGAACAATCACAATCTCGAAAATTAGAAACATTCGTCGGGGCACTTAGGCAACAGGCCATCTAATCACGTAGCTCATGCTGATGTCTGGCTCAGGCACAAAGTTGTATTTATTGGACATTAAGCGGATGCTCGTAAACATACCTCAGCTAGGGATTTAAAATCTGCCAGCCGAGTAAAACTTGAAACGATTCCTGCAAGAACCCCAGACAACCACTGTACTTATGCATTTCTTTATCCGCGAAGATACAGCAGCAATTTTGCTCCGTTTACTCCGACAGAGAAAACGGTACTCAAGCCGGAAACTACCTGCATTTGTAGATGGAGCTATAAGATGAGATCAGCCTAAATTGGTACTAAAGCCTGGGCACAGCTTACCGTCTGGAAGCATTTATGATTGTTGTAATGTTTTTGCGAGGTGGTGTTCTCCCTCTTGTACCTCCAAATGGAAAGAAAAGTGCACATCCAGTGATGCACAGGCCTGGAAATGTTTGCTGTAGTTTGACTCCTAAAGCCGCGACCCTAGCTGGAGGTGAGATGATTAGTCTCTGCAATAAAAGTCAACAAATGACCTTCGTGCCACGTCAAGGATGTTTTTAGCTGAGGAAACACTTTCAAACATTAACATTGACGTTCAAACTGTCAGCTTAAAGATGAATGTTGACCTTGATATCAAACCGTGTATCGTCTACACTGACATAAGTAACAGCAACATGGGACGGACCAGGCCGGCCGCTTCTTCAATGCTAATACATTCTCCTAGACACGCTTCCACTGCAAAACCCTCTTTATATTTGCATACAGCTTGGAAAGAACCTCCGAAAGTAAGGTGTGTATGTGTCTTGCCCACATTGAGCTTGTCCTTCCTTATTCTTGACATTTCAAAACATGAAATTAGGGTTTTTCGCCCACCACACAGGGCGCCTGTGTGTTTTTTGCTGAATCTCCTCTTGTTCGCTTTCAGCCGCCTCGGGCTTAGCTGGTGGCATGCCAGTCGAGGGATGGTTGCCAGGCTACGGCCGGTGCAGGTGATGCGTGTGGCCGCCCCGCCGCACTTGAAACACCCCGAGCTGTACAAAAAACTGGCAAAAATCATATTGTTGAGAAAAGCTTTGTAGAAGAACTTTGTTGCCAGATAGGTGAAGCTAATTGAGTCGTGTCCTCTGATCCACTGAGGCCTCGTGTCTGGACATGATCTCAGAGCTTCACAGAGCAGGAATATGGTGCAATCTGATGCAGCTGAGAGAATTTGTAGCTCTCTGCCAAGGCTCTCGAGTGCGAGGTTGAGATTAGGTGCTCATCTGTTGATTTAACTATCATGGTCCAGTTCTGGATTTCTACAAGCAGGTCTTCGCCAATTATAGTGTTGCAGGGCGACTAATGACATCATTCCCAGTTTGTAGAGTATGGTGATAGTGAGGGAGGTGTGAAAGAGGCCATTTATGTCACATCGGAGAGGCTTTTTTAAGACAGGGGAGATGGTTTGAGGCAGCGTTTCTCCTGTCTGCCTCTCCTATGCTGCCCTGACATCTGTCTACCGGCATTTTCCCAAACAGCCTGTCACGCTTCCTGCCGGGGCCGGTGACGGTGCAGATGTGGCATTTTCACAGTTGGCCGAAGCGTTTCAATGGGTGTAAATGCAGGTATCTGTCCCCACTCTTATTAGAGCCCAGAGTGGCTTCTGGGTGAAATGCTGAGATGTCTTCCAGTTCTATTTTCCAGTCCAGCGGCAGCAGCGACACTTCCCAGCAGGTGTTTATCTGAGTGACTGAGATGATCCTCTTCACCCTCTCTAAAACATTAGGACACGTTAGGACATCGATCCTAATATCTGTCTCTCATCTGCTACTGTGGAATGGTTATTGGGAGTGATGTCATGCTGGTGAGCTTCTGACATCTGAGGCACAGAACTACTGCAGCGGCCTGTTCCATTTCCATATTGCCTCCACCATGGCTTCCTGCCTGGGCTTTGAAAGCCTGGCTGAACATGAGCCCAGCTGCACTTGTTGGCTGGCAGGGAGGAGGCTTCTGTTCCAGTGGATACCAAACTCTCACTCGGTCAGGTGCTGAGTCAACTCCACAGTGTGGAACGACGTGGAGCATTTGGATGCGACGGGTGCACAAAATGCGTGGATGGGAGTTGGTGTGCAGGTGTCACTGTCTCACACACAGACACACAAACAGGGGGAGAGTTCTCCTGTGGAAGATGCTGCCAAGGGGCAGACAGGAGCAGGAATGCTGCTCTTTGTGTCTGGGAGTTCACCGTTGTCCCAGGGGACATGGGTGACGGACAGCAGCAGTGTGGCTCTTTGATGGGCAGTGAGGTGCAGAGGACTCGCTGTGGAAGAAACCCAGCATTTATTCAAGGTTTGAGGTGTAAGGTCTGATAGGCTAGCAACAGTGCCATTGGCTCCCCTATGGAGCTGCTGAAGGTGGAGAAGCTGTAGCTGGTGGGTCAAGCTTTGGCACGAGGGCCTCGCGTCGCCTCACCTCGCTCAGTATGTTTACATGTACGCTTTAATCAGATTCAGGCAGAAATGCAAGTGAGTCTATTTGTGGAAATGCACCGGGATGCGTCTTTCTCCTATTGTTTGTACGCTTGAGTAAATCGATTTACAATTGCAGAGGCGAGGCCGGTTACCCTGACTGAGGCAATTTCAATGTAATGCTAGTGTGTATACATGATTTCCTGCCTTAATGTAAGTGGAAAGGAAGTTTTAACATCCGGACTGTGACTGCAGCAGACATCAGCTCTGTGGCTTTCACTTTGCGTCACGTCTCCATATGGAACCCAGATTTATATCTTTCCGCATGAAAAACAATAAAAGCCGTAAACGTGTCCGGTGGATTCCCATATATACTGTACCTCTTCTATGATATGATGACGGTAACGCCTTGTGAAATCAATTATCTTTGGATAGAGATTTTCCTCTCAACGCCCAGCATGTACTTCTCCGGCACATTCTCTCAGCGTCTCCCTGTCAGATTCCCTGGTGTCGTTTTGTACGCCTACAATGCTCTTAAGCGTCTGTTTAGAGACGCACAGGGTCTTCAGTCGACTCCAGACAGTGAAATGATGTGAGAAAGCACCGGAAAGGCGGATGAACTATGAAACACAACCTACAAAATACAATCTGGATGGCGTTCTGCGGTTCAGGTCCATTCTACTGACTGTATATCTACTCTGGACCTCCTGAGCTAACACTAACACTAAACACTAAAGTGACCTAGTTTGGATGAAATTTCACTGAATATCCCTCCTCTGAGTATCACTTCAGGCTTTTTGTAGACACTCATGCTGATTGGCAGAGGATCTACACGGCACTTCTATTGATATCAGACATAAGAGGGGATTAAAGGAGGAAGCCTATGGGAAGGAGAAGTCACTCTGGTGCTTCAGTTTGAGGAGGAGCACCAGATAAAGGGGACAGCCAGTGCTGATGTATAATTCAGACAGTCCTCAATTCGTTGACCTTCATCCTGCTGTGATCGCTGATAGTGAAGACAAGTCGATAACTACACCTGCTAGTCTATGATGAAAGACTCGACTCCTGTGCCCATTGGTGGCCTGTGACTGATTTCATGTCACCGAGGTTCAATTTGGAGCCAGAGGACATGCAGATCATCACTCTGCACCTTTGGACGGGCGGCGATGTGATCAGCACTTTGCCTGCATTATCTCTCGCTACCGTACATGAATGTGTGTGTGTATGTGTGTGTGTGTGTCGAGAACATTGAAATCTAACCCTCAAATCTCCAGCAAGTGTAATTTACCTCCTAGTCTTCACTTTACTCGGCGTTCGCTGGAGATATTGTGCCAAATGTGACGGTACGTCTCTTTATAACTACAACCCACCTCAAGGCTGCAGAACTGAAGCAAACGTGAGCCCAGATGGGAGCAGAGGCGTCTACTTTATAGCTTTGTTGCTGCCTGAAATCATCACTGCAGCGCACAGAATTAGCAATTTCAGCTTCGTAAATCGACAGGAACATAACGACTGGAATGTGACATGTTCTGTTTTCTGCTCATTATGTGGAGTTCCTCTGAGGCGTCCTTTAACTCTCTGCTACACGCCGGCACAACTCCCCGGGTTGCAATACTCCCCCAAACGTGCAGCATTTTCATTTAGCAGAGAAATGAGCCGACCAGATTATCTGTTGATAAAGTGGCCAAACTGCTGCATATTCACACACACACACACACACACACATACACACACACACACACACGCACCTGTGAAGTGGATCAGATCAAGTCTCACTCATTGGAAAAAAACTGCTAAGATGGACTTTAATTTCATCAATGAAAATACCATCTGTGTGTTTGTGTGTGTGTGTGTGTGTGTGTGTGTGTGTGTGTGTCCTTGAATCCTCCTCTCGCTCCTCTCGGCAGATCTCATAATCTTTCCAGAGATGAAAATGAGGAGAGTTTGCTGTTCACATGCAAAATCTGTCATTTGTGACGCCTGGTTGCATAGAGCCTGACACAGCTGACCAATCAGAACAGAGTAGGCACCTTAAAAAGACGAAGCTATCAATTTGGCAGCTTTGGCAGATTTGACCCATAAACCGCAAAGGAATCTGATTTGTAGCTTCAGCAAAGATATTATGAGATGTTGAGATAACTCTCTTTTTGTGTTGACGTTGTGACTGAACCGCGCAGAGAAACACAAAATTACGTCCAGATGCCATCAAAGCTTCCAAACTATTAACTCGCTGTGATAAAGAATCTTATCAAACCCAAATTAATTTCCTTCTTAAATGGATCAGGAACGTCCTCGTATGAGGACAGAGCCGGAGAAGGAAGACGTTCCTAATTGAATTTCTATTCAGAGGGGAAACGCTTGGCAAAGAGTTCCATTTTGTTTTTTAATTTATGTTCAACTTCAGGCTTGTTATTGTGTCACTAAGTTCTAATAGGAATTCTAGTTTTGAATATTTTTCTCATTCACTCAGTTCCCTCTGTTGGAAAATGGTTTCATTATAAGCTCAACTTCTCTGCCTGCCTGCCACCAGCACCACTATCCTCATTAGCAGCCTCTTTACTGCATTCCAGTGCACACTTCCCCAATATCCTATTCTCTGTCTCCCTCTCTCTCTGTCTCTCTTCCATTTTCTCCCTGCACTTCCCTTTTGGAGGCTTTCCTCTGCCAGCGCATGCTTCTTCTGATTACAGCCGGTGGCACAGGGATAGAGGAGGAGGCTCCAGTGACAGTGGAGGGAAAGTGAGCAAGAGCGATTTACTGCAGTCAAACGCACAATCAACCAGTTGAGGGTCGAGAAACGAAACAAAGGCACAAAGCAAAGCTGACGCATATGTTGGGAAGTTTTCCTTGCTTCACTCCGAGCAGGAATGATTTGTGACTTCCGCAAATTTTTCACAGTGAGATAATTGGTCTCAATACGTTTGGAGTTGCTAGAACACAAAAGCAAACTGCTGGAAGGAAACATGCCGGATGCTAGTTATCACACTGGGATACTTTTAGCTCCGCTGTCCCACTTCCATCCAGCAGTGAGACCTTCCGTCTGCAGCGCCGCATGGCGGGGCTCATATTCAGGGCAGGGGGGATTATTTCAGGAACAATGTCACGTGGGAGCAGACCCGAGTGTTGGAAATGATATATTACACAGTAAAGATTGGCAGGGGGCAAATGAGAGATTGTCAGGTGCACAGGAGCGTCGTCGGGAAAAGCGAGACGCCGTTGCTTCAAATCCGTCCCATCCAATTTTTCATCGCAGCCTTGCTAAGCGTAAAGTTCCCCAAGGGACCGCAACACCCGGCAGTGTTGAGGCAGTTTATGATCCACAGAGGCCAATAGCTCTGACACCTCATTGGCTGCCACTGTTGCTCGGGGGGGTCTGGGGACTGATGTGTTGCACCTGTAAGGCTCATGGGTGAACTCCCACACTCCCTCATACATTTTGATGAGGCGAATGCAGAACTTCATTTACTTCTTCTCCATTTCTACACCTGCAAGTCTCCAGACCACTTACGGTTCAAAATGAAGCCCGGTTATGTGGAGTGTGTGAGCTGAACAAAAGGCAGTAAAGGTCCAATGAGAGTCACAGGAGGAAGTAACTATACAGTAGTAATGGATCAGATTGTTCCTGGAGCTCAATGGTATCCATCTCCTCCCTCCA
Organism: Genypterus blacodes; assembly: GCF_046128005.1. NCBI lineage: Eukaryota > Metazoa > Chordata > Actinopteri > Ophidiiformes > Ophidiidae > Genypterus > Genypterus blacodes. The sequence goes on from NW_027466836.1 coordinate 659,425, forward strand.
CATCCAAGGCTCCCCATGGAAAAAAACATGTAAAAATCCCCAAATCGGCTCCATGTGCTGCGTCCTATTTTAACTGTGGACCCCCTCCTCCTCCTCCTCCTCCTCCTTCTCCTCCTTCTCCTATGCCAGATCAAGGCTGTGGTTTCCATTGATTTTTTCAGAGGACTGACCAGATCTTGTAATTACTGCGGTTTCTGGTGTTGGGTTGGCGTGTGTGTGTGTGTGTGTGTGTGGAAGTCTAAAATACTCCAGTGGCCTTTGGATGAAACCCAGAAGATCTCCTGAAGTTCAGCTTTTTCCGAAACTGGCACTGTATTAGTCTTGGATGTCAAGGTCAAGAGAAAAGTTTGGTGTTCTTCACTGGAGCCAACAGGAACATTATATTTCACGTACTCTGGCTGCTGGCTTCAGTTTGGGTTTTGCTTGTTTCTTGAAGAACTCACAGAATGCTGGATGTGCTTTAGACCTTTTGACATTGACCTCAATGCTGTCATGGACCTAAAAAAAGAGCAATCCAGCACCGCAGCCGTCAAGAGAGCGATAAAGTGGAGAGAGCAGAGACGAAGGAGGAGAGATTGCTCAATTGGGAGACATTGGGTCGTGTTCCTCCAGCGTGTTTGACTAATGCATTTATTATAATTACAATAAAAACTGCAGTAAAAACAAAAGATGCTGTAACTATTAAGGCATAAAATCAAATGTTGACGCTTTGAGCTGAATGACTTCATCCCAACGCAGCGCTACATTAGTTCAGAGCCCGAGCACTTGGTTCAGGATGGTATCTTGAGGTGCCCATTACCTCCACTATTATTCATCAGCTAATGAGGTATTTGCATGTTTTTCTCTCCAGTCAAACGCAGACAAACATATTTCACATCACGTTTTCCCTCTGTGACAATTAAACTAATTACATCTCTTCACGCAAATGAACAAGGAGTTTAGTCCCGACTCAGGTACTCATAGGCACGCCGCTTTACTGTAAAGACGGTGACCCCTGAGATGTCATCAGGGTCTGTTTCGCTAACTTTGCAGAAAAGCTAGCAGTAGAATTAAGGTCCATCTTTAAAGTATAACGCCGATTTCTTTGGGGTCGACTGCTGGGGTAAATAGAAACCTCATCGCCCTACGAACTTACTTCTCCTGCTGAAGCGTCTAAGTTCCTCCGCATGTCTCTCCAGTCTTCTTATCATCAGATGGCGTGAAACGTGTTCATTATCCTGCAGGTCTGTGGGGCTTCAGCTTCCTTTATCTTCTATCATCTGTGAGTACAGAAGCTCAGTCTGAACCTTTATCTTCAGCACAACTGTGAAGGGAAACCGGTCTGATAAGGAATTGCTGCCTTCAGGAGAGACAACAAACGGTGCTTCTGCTTTTATATGATATTTTGTATGAATATCTAACTGAGCTTATTTATTTGGAGCTTTTGAGCTTTTAGGATAAGAAGGAAATCTGTGTTTGTTGCTTGTTTGTTTGTTTCCTTTCTTGTGAGGAATATTTGGGTAAATTGGTTGGTTATTATTATTTTTTCATGTTATGCCTGTCGACCACTATGACTGTGGTGTTTCTTATACCATCATCTTCATCATCTTCCATTCTGTTTCCCCACTGTGAATATGAATCAGCTGGAAATTGGAGCCTCGTTTGCACCGCAGGAAGCAAGAACCGTGTTCGGAAGCATTTTGAGTTCCTACTCGAGGGGAGGAATTGGGAAATTGTTCAGGAACTGCTGGGTGGATCAATTATAATCCCTGTGATCCCAGTAAAGCAACCACAATAATAACAAAAGAACAAAATATGGATTCTTAAAGGCCCAAAGGCTAATAGTTGAGTCGTTGTTACTTCACACCGTGAGCTGTTGTGCAGTTCACACGCACGCACGCACGCACGCACGCACGCACGCACGCACGCACGCACGCACGCACACACACTCTGTTGGTTATGCAGCCACACACTCCGCTTCACTCTCAGCCAACACAGCATCACAGCTTCATCCACAGGAGGTGCAGCCCAGGAAAATAATTGACAGGCATTAGCATACACACACACACACACACACACACACACACACACACACACACACACACACACACACACACACACACACACACACACACACACACACACACACACACACACACACACACACACACACACACACACAGGCATACGCAATTGATCTGTACACATCCTACACACCCACACACACACGCATGGAGACGAGCTGCCTGTCGCACCGACACCATTTCATTCCCCCCCCGGGCTAAGACTGTGAACTTTGACCCAATTTACCAGGCTACAGCTGTGTCAGTTAGCAAAGCGGGCATGAGTTTGACTGGAGCTGCTTTTCTTGCAGGGCGGACACTCTCACACACACACACTCACACACACACACACACACACACTCACACTCACACTCTCTCACACACACACACACACACACACACACACACACACACACACACACACACACACACACACACACACACACACACACACACACACACACACACACTGCTGCTGCATGTCTCCGGCTCAGGGGAGAAGTAGCTGATTCACAATGCAGCTGCTCTTTTTTTAGCGTGCAGCGGTTTGCATCGCTGTAGGTCCCGAAGAGCAGTTTTGTCGATCTGATGGTGCAATACACACAAACACACACACACACACACACACACACACACACACACACACACACACACACACACATCAGCGTCCTCCCCGTTTACCCTCCGGTCCTCCTCGTCTTCGCTCAGATAGCCACTCAGTTGTCAGTCTGAGCTGTTAATTTGGTGCGTTGGCCTGCTTTCCACTGTAACAGCTGATCGTCTGCACTCTGCTCAGCTGGAGGGGGAAACCTTTAGTCTGAGGAGGAACAAACTCTCAACTTTAAAGCCTTGTAGGGGTGAAAAGTTAGTTTGACAGGTGAGGAGGTGGATCACTTTTGGATGTGGGGCACAATAAGACACACACACACACACACACACACACACACACACACACACACACACACACACAGATTCATAGGCAAACACGTGCGTACAAACATAACTCGTCCAAGTTTTACGGGGAAGGAAAGTGTGGTTGATGTGTGCACATTTATATATACTGTATGTGTGTGTGTGTGTGTGCGCGCGCGTTTGAGGCCAGTTGCCGCCACTTCTCAGTGTGTGATCTCACGCACTAAACCTCCAAGCCTATAAATTACATAGAAGATCCATAAATACACTCCTGTATGTGTTCCTGCAGCTTGTTTGGTCTTGGCACCTACACACACACACACACACACACACACACACACACACACACACGTTTGAGCGTAACAAGAGCCAGCGGCCGTAAAAACAAAACCCAGAGGAGAAATAATGAGAAACATCTCTCATCTTAATGTTAATAATTCACTGTTTGGCTGTCACACTGATGCATGTGAGTGTGTTGCTATCCACTCACGGACACATGCACACACACGTTCAGGATTATTCCGGGCGTGTGCGCGACAGCAGATCTATCACGTCATCAAGCATGCAGACGCCTGGTGTGTGTGTTGTGGTCGCTGGCGTGTTTTTGATGTGTGTGTGTGTGTGTGTGTGTGTGTGTGTGTGTGTGTGTGTGCGACTTCACCATTGTAACTTGTGGAATGAATGTCACCGCAGGGACGCCGGGCGTGTGTTATTCAACCCTTGTGTGTGTGTGTGTGGCTTTGGCGTGTTGCATCGCCACATCACTGCCCACACAGAGGCGGGACTTCAAAAGAGCATTTGGGGGCTCCTCCCCCCTGAGCGGAGCCACTGGATCCTCTCCCTCTTAATGTAAACTCCACTTATAGGGGCCACCATCCTAATTGCCTTCAAAAGCCTCCAGTGTCGAGATCTTTCAACCTGAGCTCTTCTTGTTCTTTAGTGTGCGAGCTCTGCCTCCTTCCCCTGTGGAGTGAACATCAAATATGCTGTTTGGTGGTTGAGCTCAACCAAATGTTCTGCAGAAACCCACTGTTGGTGCCATGCTGCTCTGTGCTGCTCTGTGCTGCTCTGCTCTGCTCTGCCTCTGCCTCTGCCTCTGCTCTTTTCCTCTCTTCTCTGCTCTGCTCTTCTCTTCTCTGCTCTGTGAGACTTTGGGGACGCTGCAAACGATTCCTGACCCTGCACACGTAGAAGCTCCGAGGCATTAAAGTCTGATTGCTTGTTTGAAAGTTAAATAAGTTCCACTGAGTGCTTGTATGCGAATGCACAGTTACACAAAGCGTGTGTGTGTTTGTGTGATCCTGCTTGAGACGCAGGCAGAGGAACACGCTGACACACAACGTTACAATGGAAATGTAGAATTCAGCATTTTCACTTTGACAGTAAACAACCGACTCTATTTGAGTGTTAAATGAGAAACACAAATCTCCTGCTGATCTCGACTCCACCGCCTCAGGAAACATGAGACCAGCACACACACACACACACACACACACACACCAGACGCAGCATGAAATATACATTTTATATATACAGTAAAGTGTTTCAGTATGTCCCAGCTTATATTTATAACTCTGCTGCTTCTCTTTGTTGCCTCCTCACAGTGGAGCTCCAACAAATCTTCTTCTTCTCCCTCCCATTTTTTGCAGCTTCTTTATGTTTTAGTCTTTGTGGCTTCGCTGCTCAACATCTGATGTGATGTTTATGAGAGAAATTCATAAAAATGGTTCACACATGTTCGTTTTTCACGTTTCTGTGGAGGAAAATAACTGCATCGTCATGACTCCCTGCTCTCCACGCCCACTGGCGACCTCACAGGCACAGAGCTACACTTCACTGCTCCTCCGGGTGCCGTCCTCCTACAGAACGCAGAGGGTGTGTGTGTGTGTGTGTGTGTGTGTGTGTGTGTGTGTGTGTGTGTGTGTGTGTTCGCTCGCTTCCCGCACCGTCGCCGTTTGAATTAACTTCCTTGATTAGCGAGTCACCTTCCGTCCCTCCATCCCTGCCCCTGTCACGGCTCCACGTTTAACAGGATTCAACCAATGACAGCAGCCATTTAACAAAGGACGGCCAGGTCCTTAGCGCCGACAGTGGAGGATATTGAGCTTGTGGCGAAGTCGGTCTCTCCCTCTCTTACTCTCACTCTCACTCTCTACCTCCCTCTCTCTCTCTCTCTCTCTCTCACTGTCACGCTCTCTCTCTCTCACACACACTGTCCCGCTCTCTCTCTCTCTCACTCTCACTCTCTACCTCCCTCTCTCTATCACTGTCACACAAACTCTCTCTCTCACTCTCTACCTCCCTCTCTCTCACACTGTCACGCTCTCTCTCACTCTCACTCTCTACCTCCCTCTCTCTCTCAGTCACGCTCTCTCTCTCTCTCTCACTCTCACTCTCTACCTCTCTCTATCTCACTGTCACGCTCTCTCTCACTCTCACTCTCTACCTCTCTCTATCTCACTGTCACGCTCTCTCACTCTCTCTCTCACTCTCACTCTCTACCTCCCTCTCTCTCTCTCACTGTCACGCTCTCTCTCTCTCTCCCTCACTCTCACTCTCACATTCACACACACTCTCACTCTTAGGAATAGTGGTGTCTCTGCTCTCTGTAGGACCAGCTGTCTCTAACCCAGGGATTAACCCATTCCCTTACCAGCCATGTTTTAATCCACACACCCTATCTCTCTCTGCCGCCCATCGCTTGGCGTGAGTCGGATGAATTGAGTTGTATTTATATCTGAAGAGTTAAACGGCTCTATGATGAAGCGCCGACTCACCCCGGTGTTAAAATAATCACATCCAGCAGAATGAGAGCTCTGAGCGAGTCAGACATGTGTCCCATTATAAGCACATTATATCCAGATGAAAGGACTTGTTGCCGGCGGTAACTGTGCTGCGTTTGTTCTGTGAGCCATCTGCTTGCGACAAAGCGGCGTCTTAAACCAACAGGCTGATATGGCGTGCTGCTGCTTTCTCCCTTTTGTTCGCCGCCGTCACCGCCGTCCACCACGTGCGATGTGACACACTCTGTGCATTGAAACAGCAATGTAGAATGAAAGACGAGTCGGAGCAGAGAGACGAATTATGATTCAGTGATTCCGCCGCTTCCCCATTTGTGTTTTCAATACTCATTCGCTGTATGGTTCCGCTTGGTTGGTTGAACTTTGTGCCATGTGCTTCTCATTCAGGCAATATGAGCTCATGAATATCAGGGGGGAGCGACAGCTTGCACGCTCCTCAATTGTCTCCTGCTTTGCCATGGACATGATGTGAGGAAACTGAGAAAGTGTTCTCGTCGCACAGCAGAATCTCAGCATTTGTTTCCCATCAGAACTCTCAGAACGTATGTGGCATTATCCGTACAAATGTCTGGCCTTATTTTGAAATAAGGGCCCCAGATTTTCATGGTCCACAGTCCAGCACTAAAAGTAAATTCAAACGTGGCTTGTTTATGGTGTAGGGCTGCAGCGGTGCACTCTGGGTGTTTTCATAGCTGGCGGCGGGCGGCACAGCCAGGGTGCACAAGGGACGCTGGGGGGTGTGAGGAGGAATCGATCACCACATCCAGAGACGCACAGAGAGCTGTTAGGAGCTGGCAGCCATCATGGCAGCTCCAACATATACACAGGACGAATAATGATGTCATCCTATCAGAATAACAATAATAATCTCTATAGAAGCTTTCATACAAAGTGAATGTGCTTTGACATTTGATAGGTTAAAGAAATAAATACACACATTTAAACCGAGAGAGAGAGAGAATCCTTAAGATAAATGAAGGCAAATAAAGGAACAATCTAACTGAAGCGTTTGATTTTCTAATTCGGGATCGAAAAGCAGAATTCGTCCTGTATTGTTGTTCACATTGGTTTCATGCACACACCAGATCTTCACACTGGGGTTGAGAATAATACAGATAGAATAAAGTTGCACTTCATCCGTCTCCAATGGACTCACCAGAAGACCAAAGCAGGTCAGGGGACCAGGTGAGGTCATCTACCCAGCAGATAACACACTTGTCCACACACACACAGAGACAGACCGATGTGAATGCGTCCCTCCTTCCGTTTCCATCGGACTCTGGGGAAAGAGAAGAAAGTCTGTTGCATTAGTGATGATTTGCTCTCCGGCGTCCTTTTGTACGCCGACATAAAAGCTTATATGTATCATCTCTGTTGCCAACTTCTTATTAGGTAATGACTGCAATTTATCAAATTCTAAGTGGGAGAGCGCTGTGGTAAGTGGAAACATAGAGGAAGTGTGAGTCTGTGTTTGTGTGTGTGTATCGCTCACAATCAGCATTCTTTGCACACACACGGCTGCTTGTGGGTGAACACACGTAGGAAACACAATATCCAAACCTATTTCACACGCGTTCTAACAGGCGTGTAATTGGCGTGTCCGTGTAAATTTAGAAAATAATAGGTTGGTGGTTTGGTATTTCTTTATTTATTGTCTTTATCGAACTCTTCATGCGTTATTTAATGTTGAAAAGAAAAGAACTGTAGCATGGAAAATGAACATTATGCATAAATCCATTTTTAACACTGAGAAATGCACTAAAACCCCAAAGTAGGTCAAATAAAGGGGGCTAAAGCTTGTGGATGAATCCAGCTCAGACCTCAGACTGAGGAGTGTGCAGAACAGTGTGCAGGACAGTGCGCAGTTAGCCTCAGTCAACACTCTGCTCACCCCGAGCTACGCTGCCAGCACATGTTTGCGGCGCGCATACAAAAAACCACTCTGGACGATGCATTAAGCGGAAACTAGGATGAATAAAAAAGTCAGAGTAAGCGCCGACCCCGCCCCAATAAAAACAAAGCTGCTTCACAGGCGGCGAGATATGATCCAAAGTTTTCAATCGGAATCCAGCACAAAGCGGGACGCGTCATAAATAATGCAGGCCGATGCTGCAGCAGCTGAAAACGCTCAAAAGAAAAAGAAACTCCCCTTAAGGATTTTGATGCGTCTTGCAGCATCAGAGGAGGCACAGCTGGGGGTCCAGGCACCAGGACTGGATGGTGCATGTTCACACAGGTTAGGCTGATGGATGTGAACTCCACGCGGCCCTGCTAGGCTGAGCTGAACGCATCACACAAACAACAACAACAACACACGTTTCTGAGTGTGTGTTTGTGTATCTACTGACATGCTGCACACTGTAAGCGTAAGTGTGTGTGTGGGCCAATCTCAAGAAGCGTGGCCTGGTGTTGCGTTTGAGCTCTGTTGGAAATTGCCATATTCAGCTCCCTTTCTCTCTTCCCTGTATGCGCTGCGTTTGTTTACACGTGTACATTTTGCTGCCGTCTTCAACCTCTGACCTCATGTAAATTCATATGCGGGCCTTTTAATGAAAGTGTCAGCGCTTTAGTCCTTTTAGAGTCGATCCAGATGCTCCTTTAGCAGGGGGCAGGTACGCATTCAGGTCATAACTCCTAACAAAGAGGCTTTATGAGGGCGAGAGCGGCCCAACCGTTGCATTTTACAGTTTCTCTATATCATAGTGCAAGATGTGAGTGGGAGGCCTAACTATGGTGGTTAATGAATGCCAGTAAAAGTACTAAATATTACTAAATATTTAAGTCATGACTTTGGGGAGTCTGAAAGATGCTAAACACTTTCTGACGATTCCACTTTTTATTTTTACTTTGTATCTCGGCTGTCAAAAACCGCCAATCCCCGCATTTCCCTGAGACGCAGTCTGCAGTCGGGCAACGCGGATTGACAGAAGGCAGCGCATGAAAGTACCGCAACCCCATCGTTCAAAAGAGCCGACGCTTGAGAAACCTTTCTGACAGCTCAGGTAAACGTCTCCAGTCATGAAGGTTTTATCGGATAGCTTCAAAAAAAGAAGCTCCACGCATCTTTCTGTGAACAGGCAGCTGACAAGTGTGTCATGTGAGCGATGTCATAGCTGAACAGGTGAAGTGTTGTGTGACAGTCGAGGGGCTGCAAGACGTGTCACTTAAATGTCACTATGGTTATTTAGAGTGGACTTGTGCAGACACAGTCACTATAAAGTCCATGTGGAATGTAACATGTAATCATTTGATCTGGTCTTCTTAAAGTGAAACTCTTTCATTTGGACCTGGTACCATGTGGGTTCTGGGAGTGTTCACTTGTTGCGGAACCCCCATCGCTCTTTGTGTGCGATCAAGGAGTTACCTTTGATCAACCGAGTGCTTTGAAGCACTTTGAGAGTCCGATTATAATGAATAGATGGAGTTGTAAGCGTGGCTGAATTAATAACGGTGACATTCAGTGCAGTAACACAGTGACACACTCCAGTGTAGCAGAGAAACCAAGAGAGAAACGTTTCATGATCCCTATTGTGGAGATCAAAAAACAAGTATAAAACTTCTTTATGGCTTCATCCCGACGTTGTACTTGTGATATTTTGCAACAATTGACCTGAAATGTGCAACAAAGATGTAACCTTTAGTCAGTTTATGTTGTTCAGCAATTCACTCTAAAGTGTCAGAGTCTGTGCTCAGTATGAGGTCATCTTTGTTTTGTATATTCCTTCAACAACCTGAACTGATATTGAATTCAACAAAATCCTCAACTTCTCAACCGTTCCGCCCGTCTGCCTGCTCATTAGCTGTTCCATTGTCCCGAGGCCATTTCTCTGAAGCAGACAGAAGTGCAGTGTCAATATTACATAGTGTGTTTTGACCAAGACGAGGAGCTCATTCGTCTTGTTTTCCCCGCATGACCTCAGGTTCCCCAGAAACGCTATACGGGAGGTCGGGTTTCAGTCTCTCTCCGCTTCCTCTCGCCTCCGACAACTTCTGTCTTCCATCAATTCAGCACTTCACTTGGTTGACTCTGTCATCGGGGGACAATCATCTACTTACGAGTGCAACTGAGAGAGGAGGAGCGGAAAGAACTCAAAATAAAGAGATGCTGAAACTTTACCAATGTTTAAGAGAAGCTTTAGTTGATTCATTGATAAACAGAGAAGAAGAAGAATCTTGGAGAATCTGTCCTGTGTGTCGGGGTAGAATGAAGATGAATCGCTCTGCCTCGCTCTAAGTTTCCATTCAGCTTGGGCTTCTTGCTCCCTCTGACATCATGCTTGCACACACACTTGAACCTCTTGGATTATGCATGCAACACATGCTGCTGGTGTGGTGCTCACACGCTGCGTCTATACTGTATCAGTCACTCAAAGCGGGAGCCTGCAGGGTCTCGTACATCTGCCATCAGTCAACTTTACTTCTACGCTCTGTTTTTGCTTGAAGATGGAAAGAAGTTTAGGAAGGATCAGATAAATCACAGAATATCTGGCATGTAGTTTGTAATCTGAGCCACAGCCACGCAGAGCCAACCATGCAGGGTTATAAATCAACTGTATTGAAAATGTTTCTTTATGAGACAAATTATGTTTGTGATCACGTAACGACTCTGCATTTCACCGCCGATGCAATCATTCTTGTCAAAACTTGGAAGTATCCACTTAGGATTCATCCGCCATAGTTGCCATTTTGGGAAATATCACCGATCATTTCCGTTTCCTTCTACGGCGACAAACATTTTGGCGTTCAAACATTGTTGGCCAGAGGTTGCTTGGATGGAAACCCAGTTTTCGAAAAAATGGTTGGACTCATAATAAATCATATGTTGCTTGAAATTTAAGAAGCTATACGAGAAGCTAAAACTCCAGATCTTTACAGCAAACGCAGCTGCCACATGCCGGATATCCACATATAAGTGCAAACACAGCAGGTGGCTTTAAACACACCGCAGGCTAATTGCAGGGGCTAACAATATACACGTTAAGTAGTCGTTAAAAATACACCGCATGTAGACGGTAAAAATAACCTCAGTGTGGACGAATGCCGACTCACATCTGCGCTAGTGTTTACGTGTTACCGACTCTTGCTGTCTGTGGATAAAAGCTCCCACTGACAGACACTTGAGTCCACTAATACCACGATAACCTGATGCTGTAACGTATAAATGATGATCCGTGCGAGTGATGATGAAGCTGGTCGCCCTTTTCCTCCAGCAGACGGTTTGCTACTCATTCTTCTAGCAGATGGATCGTTGGTTTTGTTAACATGCCTCCGATGTTTTATAGATCTGATCACAAACCGTGTTATATCTCCAGTATTCTCTGTATAGATTTCCGTCCTCTTTAAGAAGTCTCGAGTATAGAACAGATCCGTCGATGCCTTTTCTGTATGCAGCCGATGCAGTCGGACCTGGAGAGGTGCTTAGGAAATATTAATGAGATCATCTTAGCGAGTAGAGAAGGGAAAGCAGCAGGAGTGAGTGGAGTGTGAGTGTCCTTGCCATCAATGATGGAGTCTTCAGCCCCGCACAGGCCTTTACCTCTGAGTTTTGGGGGAGTTTGGTGCGTTAGCAGGATATACAGAGTGTGCATGAATGATGCTCTAGCTCAGGTGCTCCTCTGCTCTAGATACACAAATGAAATGAAACTGCATCACTGATCTGTTGGCGTCTATGAGTCGGTTTTAAAGGTGAAATATTGTCTTTAAAAGTAATTAGAGGTGAAGCAGCTGAACTACTTCGACCCTGTTTGATTTCATCACCAGATCCACTGCATCACCTCGGCGCTCTGCGTGTGTGACGTCTGCACTGGCCTGGAGGGGAAGTCGGCGGTGGCCTTTCATCGTCTCTTTCTGAAGCTTCACCTCCTTTATTAAAAACATAACTTCCACCACTAGCGGCCATTCTCTCAAAGGTTCCGTTGTTAGATCGGTTTCCAGCTCTCCCACTTCTCTTCTCACTGCCTATTTGAAACCAGAGGCTTGAAACTTGCTTGAGATAATCTGCTTTACGCTTTATGTCTTGCAGCAGTACAGTCGTATAAGTGCCGATTCATTTGAAAAGTTTTCATTGAATCCCGCAACAGTGACGCAACTTTGACAAGGATGACAGTGGACACGAGCTTCAGTGTGATGGATCACCTGTCTCAGGAAGTTTAGCAGAGTAGTGAAATTAATGAAACATATGGCTGCCTGGGAGGCAAGGAATCAACATAAAGCCTGAGATGTTCCCTGGAAAGTTTATTTTTGACGCAAAGGGACATGAATAAATACAACAATTTACAACAATGAAAACGCATTACATAAAAATAAGAATAGAGTGAGAAAATGTGTTCGAAATTATGAAATCCAACTCCAAATCCAACTTAAACGTATGAGACGTTTGAACCAAAGTGTTTCATTGACTGAATTGCCGTGTTTAAAGTTTTCCTGTGTCGTTCTCCTTCTACTGTCCGTCGCACAGTTGAGGTACAGAAGTCCGTCTTTCCTTCCTCACGTCCTCCATCGGACTGGCTCCAGTAGCTCCTCCATCACAAACAGCTTCCATTGGCTCAAATCTCCCTAATATAAGTCTTCAAGTAAACAGTTCCTCTGAAAAAAGGTGATAAACTTCCGAGCGCTTGGCAGGGTGATAGCATCTTTCCTCCCTGGGTGTTTTGGGAGGAAACCATTATTTTTTTATTTTGGGAGAAATCCGTCTGGCTGACGGAGGAGATTTTCCGATGATTAATGGGACGTGGGGGGGACGAGGATTTATAGACGCCGTCTGGACAAGGCGGCCATTCCTCTGCATTTTTGTTGTGTTTTGCTGTATTCCGGAACATGGTATCATATAATTAGATCACAATTGTTATGTTGTCCATATAGAAGAAATGAAGTAAGCAGTCCCATCACTCTTCCTCCTCCTCCTCCTCCTCACTCATCGCTCTCTTCGTCTTTAACCACCCTGCAGCTGTCCGGCTTAAAGCCCCTTCAGCCCCGTGTCCTCTTCGCTGCTTCATCACCTTTTAAGAGACAGCGAAGTTAAAGCGCTGACCTTGTCCCTTAGGTAGTAAAGAATAATGCAAACACTAAAGTTGCTAGTGAAACCTCGCAGACCTTTGAGACGCTGAGAGGTCGCCGGGGTTACAAGCCTCCCGGTGACTCGTTTCTTTGTCAATAAGTCAGAAGTTGCAGCTGTTCGCCAGGGGAGCACAGAGGGAGGTTTTGTGGCAGAGAAGAAGTTGACGCCCAAGGAAGGACGGAACAGATTCTTCTTTTTATAGAGGACGTGGTGACTGCAGGGTGACCTTTGACCTCTAGGGGAATCGGAGAGGAGAATTTGTCCCCTTTGACAGGATGTGTTGTATGAAGTTGGAATGACTTTAATCTGCAGCAGGGAATGTCTGCCATAAATACAGAATGCTCTGTCTGAGGGGTCCCGCTCTATATCCGTCTCTGGCTTTAGGTCTCCCTTTGTGCTCTGGTCGCTGATCATGCCTGTCCATCTATGTCTCAGCGTCCACACTCAGTTCTGTTCCTCTATTCCAAGCTGAAATTGGAGTTTTGACCCTGTTTCTTCCACCATGTTTGTCTGTTAGCGGGGCTCTCTGAAAACGTTCAGATTCCTGGTGGCCTAAGGGTGGCGCTCTAATCGCTACTTTTATGTTTTGACATATAACATTAAACATAACATTTAACCAGATTTTCCATTTTGATATTTTTCTTTTTTGGATGATTTGCCGAGTGGATTTGTTGTTCGCTTGATTAAAACTGAATGTAACAGAGATAATTGCTGAGTGTTTGATCAACTGTTCTATTATTGCTTCCATTGATGTTTTCAAGTGCAAGCGCCTCTTAAAGAATAAAGGTGTCAGAGTGTACGTACCCATCTACGACACAAAAACATTGACACAGATCCAAAAACACCACGCAAATGAAAAGCCTTGTGAAATTGAAAATGCAGTCACCATTATACTTCTGCCTTCGACATCTGCTTGTGTGTGTGTGTGTGTGTGTGTGTGTGTGTGTCTGTGTCTGTATGTGCTAGCGTGGGAGAAGACACCGTACCCCAAGGACGGCAGAACTAATAGAGAAAAATGCACCGGAGTCTCCACCTAACAACACATTTGTTCAGAAGTCACATGATAAATGAGCAATTTCACGCCGTTTGGCCGTGACTTCTCCCCTCTGAGTGTGTGTGTGCGTGTGTGTAGTATGTGTACATGTACAGCTACCCAGTGAAGGCCTTTGTGCAGGTACCACTTGCCTGCCTGTAGCGAATCGTTGTACATGTCTCTCCCTGGGGTTGGCAGTTTAACGCTCTTACATCACGGCCGTTATTATCGGCGCCCCATGTGACAGAACGTCCTTGTTAATCTGACGGCTCAGTGCTTGGACATGCCGCACATGTTGGCACAGAGATGCAGCACAACTCTTAAACATCTTCTTAAACACGTCGCGTAAATAGTTGTGTGTGTGTACAGACAACAGAAACAGGAAGTTGGTTTATGTGTGTGTGTGTGTTTGGAAACGTTTTCAGGTTAATCAGCCCGATGCTGCAACAGGCAGAATAAATCTGAAACTGAAGTAAGCAAGTGCAGAGTGTAACAGAATCCTGCAGAGAATGTGTGTGTGTGTGTGTGTGTGTGTGTGTGTGTGTGTGTGTGTGTGTGTGTGTGTGTGTGTGTGTGTGTGTGTGTGTGTGTGTGTGTGTGTGTGTGTGTGTGTGTGTGTGTGTGTGTGTGTGTGTGTGTGTGTGTGTGTGTGTGTGTGTTAGATTATTCATGCTGCTCATGCATCACTTAAACACTAACTCGTGTCTCTCATGTGATGTGTGAAATCACAGACTGTTTGATGTTTAAAGGCTGTACAACACCAGGCTCCCCTAAGGAGGAGCGGATCTAAAGACTTAGGAGACTCCGGCCTGTCAGAGGGCGTTCAGTCTCTCTGCCTCTGAGTCTTTCTCCGTCCTGACTGAGGTATGAGCTGTAGAGGTCTCTCGCAGCGGTGCACAATCACTGTTGTCAGATTGATGACGTGGTTTGTGAGTCTTGACAGTGCAGAAAAAATGACCTTGCTCTGTGACCACACACACACACACACATAGACAGCGCGTCTAAAACCAAGTATTCACTCACATGCTGCACATCTGCAGACACACCAGCCTGCTGACAGCCTGGTGTGTGTGCAGGACAGAAGAGATGGATGAGCACTTTAACTAAACTCAGTAAATGAATGAAATGGAAAATACAATTACACTTTGGGACAGGGACGACTCAGAACTTGAAAGGACACCCGAAGCAAAGTTATGCCAAGAAAACGTAGGAGATCATGTTAATCCAAACAGCTCTGACAGATGGAGACCACACTTACTCTAATCTCCATAATCTGCACAGTAATCAAAGCACAATGGAGATGCTGAGATGAAGTGACTGAAGGATCCACGTCGTTCCTCTTCAGTTCAGTCTTCAATTTCTACTCTTCAGTCGGAAATCTCACTTCCTGATTGGATTGTCGATTTTGTCGTCGCCTATTTGGCAGAACTTGTTCTCTCACCTTGACTTGGAACTTTTTTTCCTTTTATTCACACACAGTTTGGAGCTTTGAGGCCGCACGTTGATGTTGACAAAAGTGTTTTTCCTTCTGACTTCGCCTCAGAGCTGAAATGATTTCACACACAAACACGCGTCTCATTACCAAGTCACTTTCTTTTCCACAAGCACAAATCTGAACAATGTTTATGCCAAGTTTGGAGGCGATTGGAGGAATTGTGCTCTTTGACACACACACGCAGACACACACACACACACACACACACGCTCTCAGACTTTAAATATGAAGCTGAAGATGCAGGCGTGTATGTTCTCACGGCAACAGTCAGACTGCGTGCTGACTGGTTGAACTTTTATTGTAGCTTTCATTGCTGTTGTAGCTGCTCTGCTTTTAATTAAACAAGATGATTCGATTAAAGATGTTATGAGATTCATAATTTTGCTAATCTGATCAATTCTGATGTATTTTCCTGCTCTAATACGCCGTGTAGATGATATTTTTTGCGCTATGACTCATTTCTCCTCCACATTTCTGTCACGTAGCCGTTGGAAACGACACAATAGCAGTCAGAGTGAGTCCGTCCTTCAGTTCTGCAACATAAATCTCGCATTACAGCAACAGAAGAGCACAGAAATTGTGGTTATTGAGACAAACTGCTCACTCACGGCGGCAGCAGAGGCTTCACTAAACGTGTTGTGTATTATACAATTTCCCATTTGGGATATGGAATATGCTAATGCAGTATTGTTTAGCACTGTGAGGTTGTTTAGTGTGTCAAATAAGACTGAACGCCTCGGCCGTCCTCATACTGCAGCTGACGAGGGAGGGGAAACTCTAGCAGGCAGCTTCTTCTTCTTCTGTCATCTTTCTTATGTTTTATGGAACATATTGGATTATTATACAATTATTTTCTTCCCGTGGCCAAATATCCTTCAGTGTGCTGACGTATCAGTCAGTCAGGAGAGAGACATCGCCGTTTGAACCCGAAGCTGAGCTCAGCATAACGCAGGTCGACCACAATCCCAAACGCTTTTGACCCCAAAGACCACAATCGTGTTTTCTTATATTTGTGCTGATGTCAGATTTCTGAATCAGCTGTTTTACGTCTTTCTAGCTTTTCCAATCGTTCCCCTTTCGTATTGCCGCACAGTTGTCACTTTGACATGTGGCCTTGTCGTCAGTTTTCACATCCCTGCTGTTTCTTTTCCCTATTTTCAACCAAGATTTTGAGTATATGGTGCCAACATAATGCTTTTATCATAACCCTTGTGTTCTTCCACTGTACTGAGCACAGAATTTAATAGTAGAAACTGATATTTACAGATATTTAAGTCTTATTTATCATAAGTGCTCACCTGCTCTCCTTATAGAGAATAGCTCTATCCTAACATACTATGTTGTGATTTAAATCTGTGTGTTTGCGACATTATTCCTCTGAGGATCAGATGTTTTATTTCATTTATTAGCTGATCCGTCACAGTTCAAGCTTGTTATTTTTTACTTTGTACAGATTTTGCAGTAAGCTAGATCAAAACTGGATTTCAACTCCGAAAACGCTTCCGGCTTTGCACAACGACGAGCTCCTGATAAGCTCAAGAGTTCCATGAAAAAGGAATAAAGAAACTTGCTATTTGTATTTATCTTATAATAGGATTTCACCTGGATTTTGCCCTTGTTGTCTTTTCCAAGTTAGATTTTATACCCAAACTGTGCCAAAGTCTTTGATGTAAACAATCAAAGACAACATGATTACAAGCGGTGCTATATTTGTGTTCAGAGTGGTAGATGTTTGTGTTCAGTGGACACAGATGGGGTGTAATTTTAGCATACGTCTGTAAGCGGTTGTGTCTGAGTGTAACATGTAACATACACACACACACTATAAACTCTCTCACAGACTGTAAACACGAACAGGTGTCAGAGCCCCTCAGCAGCTTGGAATACTCAGAGCCCCCCTGAAATGCCTGGAATGACTCCTGATCTCCTGGTCTGCCGTTTGTTCCCCCCCCCCCCCTCTTGACAGGACTGGCTGAGTAAGTTTGGCTACCTCCCGCCCCCCGACCCGGTGACTGGGCAGCTCCAGACCAAGGAGGCCCTGACCAAGGCCATCAAAGCCATGCAGAAGTTCGGAGGGCTGAAGGAGACCGGAGTGTTAGGTATGTGGCTATGTGTGTGTGTTTGGAGGGGGGGGGGGTCATGGATAGATTATGGGGCGAACCCGAGAGCTCAGGGCTCAGCCGGAGCCGCGATGTGCGATGATGCTGTCACTAACTTTGGACAGACGGGTCGGAGCAGCGGTTTGGAACGATTTGGATCAAACTGAATTTATGTGTCGTCGCCCAACAAGAAGACGCGTCGGCACCAACATGTCAACATCAGGCACCCAGTCACATTTCAGATCAATGGTAATTTGTAATCTAACTTTTAGCTGGAAGGTTTGACTCGGCTGTCATTGCAGAGTAACAGCTGTGACTCTTTCTCTTCATTGGAGGCTGTATGATCTCTTTTATCATACAACTTAAAATTTACTTAAAGCTGATCATTTGGTTAGTTTTAGTATGCTGTTTCTAGCTTGGACCAGATGGATTTTGATAGATTTTCCCTCTGATTTCGCCTCACCTAGCTGCCACTGTTCATAACGGCGTGCGGCTTTGAAAACACTTTCGGTAATAAAAGCTGAACGGAAAAATTGGTGGCAATTTGCGCACACAAGCTGCTTAGCGAGTGCCAGAGTGCCAGAGTGACTCAAAGTAAACAACAAACCAAAGAACTTTTCAGATGTTTCCTTCTCAAACAGATGTTGAACTGCAGATAGACTCTATGTGCAGATATTCTATATTGATTTAGAGCACATAAGATGGATTCACGTTGGAGCTAAGTTGAGTCTTCCCAGCTGTAAAAACAGTAATTGTGACTCCTCATCTTCGTCTCTTCTCTCTTCCCTCTTCAGACCAGGCCACTGTGGGCCTGATGAAGACTCCCAGGTGTTCTCTGCCAGATGTGTCCGACACGGAGGTGGCGGCGGGTCGCAGGAGACGAAGCCCCAGCCCTCAGAATAAGTGGGATAAGAGGCATCTGTCCTGGAGGTACGCTGAGATTTCCTACCGCATGTAATGACAATGAAAAAATGTCAAAGAAAATGGAAGCGGAATGATGCAGCAGTGGCGTTTTCTCTGAGTGCCTCACGTCTCCGACACACCGTCCTTCTTTGTAGTAAATGCGTGTGCGGGAGAGGAATAAATCATTTCTGTAGACTGTAAATTATTTCTCGACTTCGCAAGTATAATCAGCGATGGTCCTTGGCTGAGGCATCGTAGACAATTTGCTTTGAGTGGTGAGAGAGAGTGGACGGACGCAGGTTTGTCTGTGTGTCTGAGTGCATGTGTGTGTTTGTGTGTGTATACGTGATGGATTGAAATGCTCGTGTTTTGCATTGTGATGAAAGTGGGGTCTTTGGACTTAGTTTCAGTTTTTCACTCCTATTAATATAAGAGAGAGAGAGGGAGAGAGAGACTCAATATTGGTCCAATGTTTAACCTGTGTGGTAATGTGTCATGAATTATTCAGTAACTCTACATTCTCAGTATTTGCTCTCCACTGGTTTTGCCTTTTTCTTTGAGTCTATCCTCACTTGCATTTGTTCTTCTTTCATAGGCTTTGTAAGATCTCTTAAACTTTATGAACGGGCATGTTGTTGTCTTTGTAATCCAACCAGATGAATCATCAAGTTGGTATTAGTGCACACACAAAGGGAAGAAGGGGATCTAAAATAGCAGCAAATTGGGGATAAAGGCACACAGTTTCACTTTCTTTTTTGCTATTCAAGGAAAAAGGGGTTTCGGTCACTGTCAACGTGTCTGACCGCCACTTTGGAAGCCTACAGCACCGTTTACACGCCTCCCGCTGAGTGTAACACTATGCTCATGCTGCTACACTTCACAGTTTGTGTTTCACCACCGTTTCAAATGATATCAACTCATCTGAGCCTGATTTATTTCTTTCTGCCCAGTCTGATTCCGATCGATACCGCCTGCCTCAGCATCAGTCTAATTCAGTTCATCTCGTCAGCGCAAACCCGGGCAACTCCAAGTCATAAATCAGCACATTTTCCACGTCTTTCCCTCTGTCTCTCTCTCTCTCTCTCCTCCTGATAAATTAGATTAGAGGACAATTTCTAGTGGCAGAAATCTTTTAGTTTCTGGATCAATTCTGACTGGGGAGGAAGAGCGTTGGATCAAATTGTTGCGCTGGTTAGAGGGAACTTAAACAAAAGACAAGCACAGCACAAAGACAAATCGCTTTATACGCTTTATAAGGGATGTAATATTCTTAAAGATCACAGAGCCTCACTGGTCGTTTGTCTTTGTGAAGTAATGCGGCCATGTTAAGCGCAGCTGGACCATCTGTCACTGATATGGCAAGAGTGTGTTCGACAGGAGAGGAGGAGGCACAGAAACATATGGCTGATCTGTGCGGATTTGCACACGCACGCTGAGGAAATAATGACAAGATCTAAGCTTGTGTACGTGTGTGTGTGTTTGTGTGTGTGTGTGCCTGTGTGATGGAAGCAGAGAGGAAAAAGCAGAAAACCAACCAATACACTCATATGTTCACATTCAAAGCAACACGCAACCGACATATTAGAGCAGATAGGCGTGTTTTTGCGTTTTGCACTGGATATGACTTAAACTGCACAGCACAGCAGCATGAAGTCATTGTAAGAATCATTGGAAACCTTAACTATCTCATAGTGTGTGTAGGAATTAGCGTCTCTTCCATCTCTGACTCTTTGCACAGGAGTTTTTAACCTTGTCCTGGTTCTTTATAGGTTGATGTGTATTTATAGATTTGCATTTTTCTCCATCAGGTCACTTTGTGCCTCCGTTGATTTGATTTCATTTGGTGGGAAAAAACAAACACAAAACACATTAAAGCCCACTAGACCCAAACAAACACACTCTTAATGTGAAGGCTAGACACCCAGAGACACACAGAGGCTCTGACCAGACAGTCATTAAGGACAACGTGGCAGGGAGGACGGATGGAGCGCGGCAACCTGCTGAGGAAGAACACACCGAGGAGGCAAACAGATCTGAGGTGGGACAGCAGGAAAGGGAAACAGAAGGAAAACAGGTCATCAGGGCCACGAAGAATCACAGCGAGAGGCATTGCTGGCTGATGGGATTGGGGGGGAGCAGGAGGAGGAGGAGGGGAGCGAGGAGGATGTGGTAGTCAAAGCACCGGCACCTTTACTTTCTTACCATCATCTTCTTCGCTGATGATGTCCACGTCTTCACCTTTAAAAAAAACAAAACAATGGACGGCCGCTCTGGGAACTATCTGTCAGAGATTCATGGGGGGAAATCTGAGACTTTTGTTGTGGTCAGCACTTCGCTCGGATGGGGGGTCCTCTGATCGGTCTCGGCTGACTCGCAGGTGGCAGCGGTCCAGCTCCAGGCTGCAGAGGAGCCATTGTGAGCCGAGGAACATCTGCTTCTGGGGACCTGCGTGCACATCACTGTGAGCACCTGATGTTTTATGGTTTACCTCTCTCTCTCTCTCTCTCTCTTACTCGCTCTTTCCTCTCTCTCATACTCCGCTGCCAACCCTCTCCTGCCAATCACACGGCTCGCTTCTTTTTGTTGCCTGACCCCGAGGTGGTCTGTCTGTTCTTTCCGGTCCAGGCAGAAAGCTTTGCACCCTCAGCGCCGAGCTTTCGGAGGCGCCAAGCTCAGTAAACACACCTCCAAACGTCTTTGGTCCATATTCAGACAGGATCTCCTGCCAGGACCCCAGGTGGTGAATTGATTGTTCTTGTGGGTGATGTGTCGGCCTAAATTTAGGATTTTGTCTGGGTTTTGTCAATAGAAGAACAGAGCAAACTTACACCCATCTGAGTTTATCTGGAGAGCATTTAGACACGTACCAGCAGCTGCAGCGTGTACAGTATCTACACGTATGTATATCTAATAGTCCTCTGTGTTCTGTCATTGACTCACAGGGTTATTTGTCGGATCTGTATTGTGGCGGTATGGAGCTGATTTCTAAACATCTCCTTGTACACCCACTCACATCCAGCTTGCTGCACCTTTGTTCTGTTCCTTTCGCTTTCAGCAACCGAGGCCCCCGTGCCGGTGAATAGGGTAGAACGCTGCCTCGTAAGTGTTCATTCAAAAGAGCAGAATCCGGAGTCTACATATTGTGTCAAAGGAGAATGGAAACGCACAAATGGGCCTTGGATCGA
Source organism: Genypterus blacodes (assembly GCF_046128005.1). Taxonomy (NCBI): domain Eukaryota; kingdom Metazoa; phylum Chordata; class Actinopteri; order Ophidiiformes; family Ophidiidae; genus Genypterus; species Genypterus blacodes. Next base: position 680,952 of record NW_027466836.1, read on the forward strand.
GGCGGAGGCATTTTTGTCATGACACTGTGTGTACTTGTTATTCGGAGGAGTGAGATGGTGTTTCTACTGGACTGAATACTTCAAGTACTGGTACCACAATACTCCTACTGCTATTTCTACTATAGACTATAGTAGACAAGGCAATATGTGTACATAATACATAATGATATACTGAGAATATGCGTGACGGTACAGCAGAATTCATATATCACTGACAGAACACACAGACAGAGCAGTAGAGGAGCAGTTTATGATTGATGATTAAAGCAGCCGCTGTGTTCAGATCATTACTGTCCTATAGATTTTCACTGGACTGAGGCAATGTGAGACAACTTGACATTAAAGATTCTATAATGACTAAAACAAACGTGCACTCCCTCATCAATTAGCTGTAGAAACATATTAGATAGATGGATGGATAGATGGATAGATAGATGGAGCTTTATTTGCCATCCTCTCTAATGGTTTCAGAGACATAAACACTCTGTTCTGGCGCAGTGGGCGAGTCTATTTTGTGGCGGATTTGCATTTATTTTCCCCCGAAAAAACTGCAAACTAAGCAACACCTCCCAAAACTAATGTTCACGTCCATTTAATAGCCGTCCTTCTCTTAAACTAAACGGAAAGGAAATAAGGGAAACTAATGGCTGAGCCGATTCACTGTCTGAGGCACAAGGATCTTAAAGGAGCAGGCTTCACTTTTAACCACATGATCTCCTGTATACACACACAGGAGAGTTCATTAGAAAACAATCAGACATTTGGGAACAAAGTGAAAGTTACATCCCGCCTGCTCAGTGGTGCAGTTTGAGCTTTGATGTCAGCATTTATTTACCTCGATTTTCCGTCCAAACGCTCAAGTCTCCGATCGGTGAAGCAGGTTCAGGTGCAGCTTCTGATGACTCCGTACTCTAAAATCTGCCCTGTGCAGCTAAACACTCTGCAGGCTCACTGACGCACTGTTACATTTACTCACTCACCATATTGAACTTTTGCTTTGCTAGCGGGATTTGACCATAAAAGCTGAACCGCTGCCGGGTGTCGACGGCGTCAGAAGCGACGTGTGACTCTGGACATTGACCTGAACTGGTGGACTGGGTGACTGTGATTCTGTCCTCACATCGCCCCCTAGTGGAGATATTATTTACTCCTCCAAATTCATGGAAAGTAAACCATTGGTGTTGCAGCCGTGTATGTAAATGTGGAGTCAATATTAGAATTAAATAAACAATGTATATCATCAGTAGAATGCAATATTTCTGCAAAGTCTTGAGCATTAAATCTTAAAAGTTTAAAGTTGAATTGGTGTCACATGGGCAGTAAGTCCAGACTTCTTGAGGGCGAGATTAACAGGGTCAGTGAACGTCTCGTCTGACAGAGCGCCTGATAAATGCATAATCAATAAGGTTGTTAAAATCAGTGTGTGAGATTGACACCCGGGCAAGGCGGCGTGTGTGTTCCCTCACGTTAATCAAATTAAAGCAGGCACATCAGGGAAATCAGCATCCAGTTCATTTTTTATTCACCTGAAGTCGCCGTTTGTAAACACAAGCCCATTCTCTCTGCGGTTCATTTGCGATGTTCAACGTCGATGCGCTGACCTTGGCTGGCACACACACACACGCACACACACACACACACACACACACACACACACACACACACACACACACACACACACACACACACACACACACACACACACACACACACACACACACACACACACACACACACACACACACACACACACACACACGCATGGGGACAAAAACACGGCGACACACACAGGTCAGGCGCATGTATGTGCTGTGCTTACAGACAAAAACCTGCGTTCCACCACTCTGTCCTTGTCCCTTACCAGCTTACTCTCATATTTGGAACGCCCACACACACTCTCTCGCACACCCACACACACACCAACCTTGAAGCACTCGCGGTGACCTTGGCTAACTGTGCTTTGCAGTCAGTGTCAAGCAGTCACGCCTGTATGAATAAATGCATTTCAAAGGTTTGGGTAAATATCTGTGATAATGTAAATGATTCACACTGCAGATATGCCAAACAGGAAATGGGATTCGATTAGATTTCAGTGACATCCTGCTTCATAATTAGCATATCAATAAGGAAAAGCAATATTTTGGGAGAGGGAAATACAAACTCTGGAGCAGATGCTGATGTCAGCCATGTGGGTGACATAAACACGTGTGATTGATTGTTAATTAGCCGCCCTAATGAGCTCGTGTGCCTCATCGGTTATGTTTGAAATGAACTCGTCTTGTTTTGCAGAATCAATGCAGCAGAGATCAGTCATGAATGTGTTTTTATGGTGGGCGATACGAGGGGTGAAGGTGCCATCTCGCTGACTTATCCCCCGAACCCCCTCACACACACACACACACACACACACACACACACACACACACACACACACACACACACACACACACACACACACAGGGCTGCTGCAGATTCCCTGCTAGAGTATGAAGTGAATGAGAGAGGAGAGTTGGCGGTGCTGCTTCTTAAATGCATCTGTGCGTCGGGAGTGTTAAAGCAGTAGTAAGAATAGATTGAAGTGACAGTGGATTTATGGAGTGTGACCGAGTGTGTTCTGTCACCATCCGCCTCCATACAGTTTAAGTTTGCAGCCACGGCCAAACTCGGGGAACGACTCTCCTCCTCTCCTCTCCTCTCCCCTCCTCTCCTCTCCTAACCACTCTCCGCCTCTCCTCCTGGTTTGAATCCAGCTCAGGCCTTCTGGAGTGGAGGTTCACTTTCCTTTCTTCTGTTCATACAGACGTACACATTGGTTCCCATGGAATCTTAAACTTGTCTGTAGCTAAGAATGAACAACACTGCCAATTTAAGATAAAATGAGATAAGATGAACTTTATTCGTCCTGAGGGAATTCACCTCAAGTGCAATAAGACGTTCAAGATTTCCTGTCTCCAGATGTAACCTGCTTTCCACCCAGTGGGAAAAAGGGATAAGCAGGTATAAAATTTCAGGTTTTGGTAAAAATTCGAACTGACTTTGACTCAGGATCAATCCCCTTCTAAGTTCTCGTAGGTGTTTCTGGTTTGGGAGAGTTCTGACATTTGGAGGGAGCTTGGAGGAGAGCCACTGCTCCTTTGGCATTGAGGGGGGTGCAGCCATCCAATCAGGATGCCTCTTGGATGCATTGCGAAGGGAGGAATTCCAGGAGGCCACGGGGCAAATCCAGAACACGCTGGAGGGATTACGTATTCCATCTGCTCGGGGAACGACTTGGCAATCCCAGAGAGACGAGCGGCAGGAAGCTGAGAGGGAAGACGGATTTTTTTGGGCTACTTTGCTCTGCGTGCTGACTCCGCAAGCACCGATCCGTTTGAGCAGCGGGGAATTGATTACCCGTGTTTTGGAAGATGTTTTAGCGCGATCCAGAGCCTATGATGTGCGTGGATGCGTTATACTGCATATAAAGCGAGAAATCAGTAAGAAATGTAAGGACGTGAGACAGAGGAGGAGACGTGAGGAAGATGAGAAATGGATAAAGAGGTCGAGTCTCTCTGTTTGTGTCCAACAGCAGCTAAGGGAGAGAAATTGCGGCAAAGACATGAGCGATGATGATGGATGGATTGGAGGAGGACAAAGAAAATGAAATATGAAGGAGAGAGAGAGAGAGAGAGAGAGAGAGAGAGAGAGCATGAGAGCATGAGAGCATTTCTAACCTATTGTGGACGTGTTTGCGAGCAACAAAGCGTGAAATTCAAAAACTGATGGAATCACAGAAAAATATGCAAACGGGATCTTGGGCTCTCACTCTGGAGTCTGCAGGCAGGATCAGCCCACACACACACACACACACACACACACACACACACACACACACACACACACACACACACACACAGCCAATTGTATTACTGTACTTAAAGTCCATTTCTTCCTCTGCTGCTGTCGCTCCGGTGCGTAATGTGAGCGTTTGTTTTATGCAATGTAGTTTAACTTACGTGTCCCGATACAGAATTAAAAAGATAAAAGTCTCCTGAAGGGTCTGATGTGTGTATAATGTGTGTGTGTGTGGGTGCGGGTGTGCAGTGTTGCAGTCCTAGTGTCCATTACATTACATTACATTACATTACGATCATTTGGCAGACGCTTTTATCCAAAGCGACTTACATTACATCATATTACCACCCTTCGCAGAGGGGGGAGCAATTGAGGGTTCGGTGCCTTGCTCAGGGGCACCTCGGCAGGGACTCGAACCGGCAACCCTCCGGTTCTCAAGCGGAAGCTCTACCCACTCGACTACTGCCTCCAGTTGTTGTTTCTGTTGTTTGGAGGCCTACAGACTCTGAGCAGATAAGTCCTTCTTCCTGAGATCTTCTGAGGTTTTCACGGTGGCTCAGGTAATGAGGCAGTTTGGAGGTGAAGTGTGTAACGTCTGAGAGAAAGAGGCTTGTGTGTCACGAGGAGAAGTTAGTGTTTAGGTTCTATAAACATCTTCTTGGCTAAAGGCAGCGAGTTACAGCTTGGTGCAGGCTGACAGGTGTAAAATGATCTCTGCTCAGGTCTGAAGGTGCTGCAGGCAGAAAGAGGAGAGGAGAGGAGAGGAGGACAGGAGAGAGGGGAGGAGAGGGGAAAGGAAGGGAGGAGCGTCCTGCTCCTTATCAAGCAGAGACTCGCCTGTCTGTGGTTCAGCTTCATTTGACTTCATTTAAAATCAGGCCAGTTGTTTTGGAAAATATAATTGCTTAGAGGAGTTTATGGTTCTTATCCAGCTGTGAGATGATCCAGCCTGAAGCTTCCAGATCTCACAGGGACAAAGCAAGGATCTCGTGTTGACCCTCTTCCTCTTCCTCTCCAGAGTGAGGACCTTCCCTAAGGAGTCGGCCGTGCTGGGTCGAGACACCGTTCGGGCCCTGATGCATTACGCTCTGAAGGTCTGGAGCGACATCGCGCCCCTCAACTTCCACGAGGTGGCGGGCAGCGACGCAGACATTCAGATCGACTTCACTAAAGCAGATCACAATGATGGATACCCGTTCGACGGCCCCGGCGGCACCGTGGCTCACGCCTTCTTCCCCGGCGAGAGGTTCACAGCCGGGGACACACACTTTGATGATGACGAGGCCTGGACCTTCAGATCCCCAGGTGAGGAAAGAAAGTCTGCTTGGCCCTTCATGTTGTTCCTCAGTGATGTTATTGGTTCTGTTTAATTAAATTAGGAAAATCTTGAGTTTTAAACCAGCAATTGCTTTGAATAGCAGCGAGAACTCTGCGTCATACACATTGTTGTAAAGTGTACATAAGGCGTAAACACTATTGTTCGATGCTGGTCAGAAAAACTGCTCAATCAAGTGTGACCCTCAGCCCTGGGACAGATTGGTGGACGGGGCTTAGAAACGTGTTTATGTGTTCTAAATGTCCACACTGATATTGAGAAGCCTGTCATCACAGAGAGCATGATGAATCATATAAAGGAGATAATGGAGCGGCTGTGACTTTGGGGCATAGAACACACACACACACACACATACACATGACTGTGAGCTCTGACACGCTGATGGAAAAGTTCCAAGCGCTGTCAGACTTTCTGCCCGCTGCTCTCCAGACTCCATCAGACCATCAGACAGGCTCTCCTTGTAAAAGAGACGGAAAGACGACGAGGGAATGAAGAATGAATTTGACCAAAATCTCTCTTCTAAAAACCCCAAAGTGCTCCAAAAGTAATGAGTTTCCTTCTTCTTTATATCCCAAACTAGAACGCTGACTGTGGTTAGGGCCCAAGCTGTGCTCACACCCTTTGTTCCTGCTCCAAATTCTATAATTAATATTTAATTTGTTAGAACTATGAATATAACATATAATGGAGGAATTAGTAAAGCAGCGGCTGAATGTTACCACCAGATTATTAAGCTTATTAAGACTGAAGACCTCAGCCACCCCAATACAGCAGATACATTTATACGTTTATAGTATGAAGTAAATAGACTAATATACTGTTTGTCTACCAGAGGTGGAAAGAGCGTCCGGAGCGGAAATGTGCCTCGTGAAATTTGCTCCAAGCCCCAAAAGCAACAACCCACATGTCTGTGCTTTAACCCTCCTGGAGGACTCGGAGTCTGTTCTTGGTTTTAATTCCAGAAACTCACTTGAGCAGAACAGATAAACATCAAGATTCTGTTTTTCAGTTTGAAGACCCCTGAGAAATATTGAAGGATTGAACTCTTCACAGTTCTGTCCTCCTTTGTTGTGATGCGATCAGGTGTTAAGGCGTGGATCTGGTACACACTTATGTAGAGAAGGAAGGATTTACAGGTCCAAGTGCAGCTGTGTGGACTTGAGTTCGGTTAAATTGGAACGAAACGGCCGAGATGCAGATTCTGTTTTCGCTGCCGTTTCCGTCGATCTTTCCCGATTTGCAGTTTACACGTGTTCAAACGTCCGAGTGCAAAAATCAAAGTCAATTACAGGAAGAAGACGAAGCGCCCGTGAAACTCTTAACATGATGATTTGTGAAGATTACCTCAATTTTGACGGCGGCAGCGAACGAATCGAGCGATCGTGTAATGGAAATAGATGAAATCGGCGGGACTCCGCTCGTCTGGATTTCTTAATTTGGAGGTTTCTTACATTACATTACATTACGATCATTTGGCAGATGCTTTTATCCAAAGCGACTTACATTACATTACCACCCTTCGCAGAGGGGGGAGCAATTGAGGGTTCGGTGCCTTGCTCAGGGGCACCTCGGCAGGGGCTCGAACCGGCAACCCTCCGGTTCCCAAGCGGAAGCTCTACCCACTGAGCCACTGCCTCTTCACTCGGCTGAAGTGCACCTTTGTAGTTTGAATACACACACACACACACACACACACACACACACACACACACACACACACACACACACACACACACACACACACACACACACACACACACACGCACACACACAACTGAGCCTCCTGCTTCTTGTTGCCCTTTACTAAGATGTGATTGTTAGATATAGGCCGTATTCGTGCACTAATGAAGTTTTTGATGGGGCTGGTAGTTTCAGCGGGTCTACCCGGGTGCCCCTGAGCAAGGTCACATTTAAGCATCTCCACTGGCATCTTCAGCTTCAGCTCTGACAGCCTTCTGCATGTCTCAGACTCTGACTCATCCTCATGTTTGTAAAAAAGGCATCAAAGGCTCAAACGGAGGAGCAAACTTACGAGCACCGCACTTTGATCCGCCTGTCGGATGAAGACCAGAGGAGAAACGCACGTTTGTCTGCAGATACAAACAGCCAATCGAATTAAAACAGCTGAGCAGAGATGTTGGTCTGCAGTCCAAACTCATTCAGAGCTACGACGCAGCAGCTCTGGAATCTTAATTTGAGGACTAATTCAGACTGGTGTTCCTCTTCTTTACGGGCCGGCCTGGAGAAACGTGTTCATCTGGCTTTAATCCGGACGTTCACACTTTCTAATCCGCTCATATTTCCTCCCACGTCTCACTAAAGCGCTGACCCCAGCAGCTCCCAGTTCTTGTAAAAGTCGAGCAGGTTTGAAACGACTCGGGCGACCTCCACCATTCTGCCAGCGCGTCGGCGAACGCTCGTATTTTACTTTTTATTCAACCGCAGCCGTGGGGATATTGTACAGCGAGGGAGAGAGAAGGAGAGAGAGGGAGAAAGAGAGAGAGAGAGAGAGAGAGCAGCCAAGGCCCTTAAGTTTAAAGGATCCAACACGATAAACCTTAACTCTGTCCTTTATTAAAAATGGCGGTCAGAGATGAATCATTTGTACTTTAAATCTTTAAATACTCTTCTCCTCCTGCAGTGATATGACGGTAATACGATACGTCAACAGGATTAACAGTCCTCTACTGTTACGCCGCTGATTTGCTTCATTTAGCTTCACGAGGAAGCAGGAGAGAACGCTTAGGATCCATGATTGATGCACGATGTAATCAGATTTTACAATATTCACACGGTGGCATTTCGCAGACTCAATTTGCGTGCGTGCGTGCGTGCGTGCGTGTGTGTGTGTGTGTGTCTTCTCTCCTTGTTTCCCGGCCTGTACACCGTATATAACCCCTCCCTCCTGGCACGGCGGTGCTGGTACTTTGTGATTTGCGGCTGCTGACTCCGCCTCCTCTCGCTGCCAAACTCTCGCCCGCCTGCATCATCTTGTTTCCCTCTTTTCTTATTTACTCTCTTATCTCATTACAGTCGTGTGTGTGTGTGTGTGTGTGTGTGTGTGTGTGTGTTATTGTCCGTTTCATCATCCTGGCTCCTGTTCCTGTTTCGTGCTGAAAGGAATTTTCGTTGAACAGATCAGACCTCTAGCTCTCTCGCTATCTCTCTCTCATTCTCCCCCACCCTCTCTCACTCCCCCCCTCCCCCCTCTCTCTCCTTCCTCTCTCTCTCTCTCCCTCTTTCTCCCTCTCTCTCTGTCTCGCTCTCTCTTCCTCCCCCCTCTCTCTCCCCCCCTTTCTCTCCCTCTCTCTCATTCTCCCCCTCTCTCTCTCTCACCCCCCGTCTCTCCTTCCTCTCTCTCTCTCTCACTCCCCCCCTCTCTCCCTCCTCTCTCTCTCCTTTCTCTCTCTCTCTCTCTCTCTTTCTCCCTCTCTCTGTCTCTCTCCCCCTCTCTCTCCCTCCCCCCTCTCGTGTTGATTAAACACCGCTGTAATTTCTCCAGGTCACACTCTGCTGGAGACACTTTTCTGCCGCCTCACAGCCGCTCTGGCACCATCATCATCATCATCATCATCATCATCATCATTTCTGTCTGTCGGGGTCGTCTCTTTAAACTTGTGTTCTTCTTGAGGGTAGAAATTCAATTCTTGCCTGGAACTATTCCCCGTATACACACACACACGCACACACACACACACACACACACACAGGTTTATCAGCTCTTTGAGCAGCGTGCAGATATCTGTTGATATTATCATTTCTATGTCAGTTCTTAAAGAGCAATCGCGACAAAACCAAGCAAGTGCGGAGCTGTGAGCTTGTTAGATCAGGTCAAGAAGTCATAGAAGTGTTTGTTGGTGCTTGGAACAGATCCTCCAAGGTCACATCACCATTCAAACACGGGAGAAGCCTGGTGGTACGGACGAGCGCAGCAAGACTCCTGATTTTTCGCTCTATTGACCTCAGAATCAACTGCAGACCTCATTAGCCACCAATCGATAATGACTCTAAAGAAAACATCCAAAAGGGCAAACGGATCATTTTCAGGCCTTTTGTCTGGGGAAATGATGTGACCCATTTTGCAAACTAGTTTCGCTACCGTGTAGTTTGATTGACAGCTCCGGCGTCATTCTGAGTGCAGCAGAGGTGGATCTGTGTGAGCTCAAAGGATGGCAGGAGTGTGATTTGTGTTTGTGCTCTGACAGGTGGCCTGATTACTGCCAAGTGAAAGGAAAAGCCTCGCTAAGTAATGTCACTGTGTGTGTGTGTGTGTCTCTCCTCTGCCAAGCCTGCCTAGAAGTAAAAGGGGTTAAAATGATGACAGATACACACCGTCAACAATGCAAACACCAGCGCCGTATGGAAACAGATGGTGGAGGAAATTAGTACACAACGCAACAACGCCGCCGCCATATTTGCAGCACCGCCGTGCCGACTTTCGCCGCACAGTTTCACACACAAATGCTCAGTTGGAAAAGTGAAAGTGCTTACTGTTGCCATTTCTGCATTTTACCTCCAGAATACCAAGCAGCAATAAGGAGAAAGTCACATTTATCATCCTTCCCTTTTACTTTACTTCCCTATATAACTTTCTGATACTTTTACTGCTAATACTCGTTGAAATTTGAAAGATTTGGCTGAATGGCGATGGAGATGCAGGCGGGGAAATATATTTTCGTGGGAAAACGAGTGTGAATGAGGCGGCGCTGAGGATGTGGAGTGGATAGAAAAATGTCCTCCGCTGAGCCGTGCGATCCGTTCCGCCGCCACGTTCTCTCGGGGCGTCACCTCGCGCTTTTCCGTCGCGCTCTGCACAAAGTCGGAAGCTGATGAATCATGTCGGCCGGGTAAGAAGTGAAGAAGTGGAGTGCAGACCTGGAGGCCTTTGGCGCGCTGCCTGCTTAGAAAAGAAGAAACATAACTCAGTAAAATACTCTGGCGTGTACTTGGAGAGGATGAAGATGCAGTCGAGTTATTTTTAGTCGCTTTATTAATGATTGGAACCTTTTGATCTCTGCATAATCCTACAACTCTTTACTGAGTGGGCAGCCAGTGAAGTCAAGTGCCCTGCATCTGGAAAGGTCTCATTTTCTGTTCACGGTACGGCTTTTAAGGATTCTCATCAACAACTGCAGAGATATAAATATATAAATACAGAGCTTCGGCTTTGCCTGTTGTTGGTGTTTGAGGGGATAAATGTTGGAGTAGAGGCTGTTTGCTGGAGTAATAGGCTCATTGTGATGGTGTGTGTGTGTGTGTGTGTGTGTGTGTGTGTGTGTGTGTGTGTGTGTGTGTGTGTGTGTGTGTGTGTGTGTGTGTGTGTGTGTGTGTGTGTGTGTGTGTGATGCAGATATTGCCATTATTGATTTTATTCCAAGAGAGCTCCTGAGATCATTTCAGTCTATTTCGCTGCATAAAGATCAACCAATCCAAGCAGCAGTTTGTCTGCTCGCACAAATCCTCCAAAACCATTAAGAAAACACAGGTTCATGGAGGAATTTGGGTGATTTAGGTCCAGCTTAGGGAGGAATCCTGTTGCAGATCAACTGGTTGGGAACAACACTCGGATTTTGTCTATTTTGTCTAACTATGGAAAAACGGGAATTCTCATAAATTCGCACCAACACCATTGTTGTTTCCTCCAAATCCTTTATCTCACAATTACTCCCAAGTCCTTCAAGTGTTATAAGGGATAAGAAAAAAAGGAAAGTAAGGAATAATTAAACTTGATTATGTTGATTTTAAGAACATTGGCCTTTTCCCTTCCAAGATAGAAACCAAGGTGACCAGATGGAAAGAGAAGAAGAATCAGGACAGCCAGTAGAATAAATCGGTGTTAAATCACTTCTCCTTTCACGTGTGCGTCAAATATGATGATTTATTTTGTCGTGAACACTTTACAAAGAGCGTCCATCTTGATTTTTTCATACACTCGCTGCCATCGGTAAACAAAGCATCAGCGATCCAAAGTACTTAACATTACTTTCCTGTCACCGCCCTGTCAGGAATCGCTCTTAGCAACAACACAGAGAAGAGCGACAGAATGCAGCGAAAGAGAACAATGTCAGAGAGAGAGAGAGAGAGGAGAGAGAGAGACTAATCACACCTGTGTTTGGCCCTCTTGCAGCCTTTTCACAATGAGCACTTTAAAGGGTTCATTTGAAGTCAATCAAATTCTACACTCTGTGTAATTATGCCGACACGTAACATCTCCCAGGTGGGACGTTTTGGACAAACGCTTAAAAATCTCAACTGTCTGCATTTTAATGGGGACATCCAGGTTGCTGTAAATGACCCCTAATGGTGGTGGGGTCTTTGTGCTCAGTGTGAGTAAATGTGTGTGAGCAGATTCCGACAATAAAGAGACACAAAGAAAAGCAGGAAACTAGCAGATGCAGAAAAGTGATTCAGGGCCGGGCGCACACGGCTGAACGGACGCCACGGGCTCGTTCCTTTAACCTGTGATATGTGACCATTAGCCACGATGTCGCCCGTAATCAGCCCGTGCAGCTTTTATGAGGCTCGTTATTCTTTTAAAAAAGGTCATAACGCCGCCTGATAAAGATTAAGACGTGGACACGCATCACCCGCTGCGCCGTAAACACATCAAAGAAGCGGAGGAGCTAATGCGGTGACACGGTGTCTATAAGAGTCAGCGTCGGGCCTCATCAGGTCCGGCGGTGCTGCTGTAACCAAGGAAAGGTTCTTAACGACCTCATTAAACTTGTAATCGATGCATCCTGAGCCTCTCCTTCTTCTTCTTCTTCTTCTTCTTCTGCGGTTACCTGTAGCTCCGTTTTGCACAGGTGGTTGAAGAAATCCGTGTAAACATCATTTAAGCCAGCAGGATGTGATTTTAATGAATAGAAGTGATGGTGTATGTATGAAATAGTGTTTTTATATTTGCTTTTTCTATCTCCTTATATTGCTTTTGTCCTTAAGAGTGAAAATCCATCCGTTTCATCACTTTCTGGTCTTTTTCCTACGTGAAGTCAGGAGTGAAGTCAGATACAAATGTGTTCAACGTTGCCTCCGATTGTATTCATGTCACATTTAACCTTGAAAGTAACAGGCAGAATGTATTAGACATATACACACAAATTTAATTTAGCTTTTATTGCATTATTCATAAACTTGGGTCTGTTGTATTCATAGCACAGGGATCCAGAGGTGTCGGTTTAAAGGCCTCACACACCTGCTTAGTCTGAGTCCGGACCCAACATACCTGGAACCATTCTACATTCTGTAACATGGTTGACTTGGAGCATCGGTTGAAGGCTTTTAGGTAGAGTTCAGGGTTTGAAGAAGCTCTCTGGCCTGATGGAAAGTGGACATTGTGTGATGTTTCCCTCTCACTGCTTGTAGAGCCTCCAGTGCCATGTGAGGCCCTGTGATCCTCTACGCTTCCCTAAATCCTTGATCCACTCTCACGCTGGGATCCCTGTGAGGCTTGGCCCAGGGCATCTTTCACTTTTAATAAGCAGAGCCACGGTGGTTTGAGTCGTGCTAAATAGAAAAACAAAAACAGCATATGGTTGAAACGATAGCGGGAATGATGAGGAGCAGATCCACGGTCCGGACCGCCACTCAGCATCATTCAACGCAGTAAGAATAGAGATCTTTACTTTGAATACAAGGAAACTGGGACCTGGTCAAAGTGGAGCAGCTCAGGAGTTAAAAAGTGTCAATGTATGCAAATCCAAAATGCTATGCGTATATAATAATCCATATAATCCCGATTCATAATTGTTGTTCAACCATTTGAATCCTGATGAACTTCACTGTTGTATAAGTGTAGTGCAGCACAAATCATTCTGTGTCATTTGTGTTAAAGTGGATTGATTCATACTCAGTGGAGCCTAAGCTGAGTTCACTGTGAGAGCTCCCACACACACACACACACACACACAGGTAATGAAAGGCCGCCACATCACAAAGATGCACATGAAATGTGAAATGAGTGGAGCCGCTCTGGGCTGTGCTGCTCTCTCGTTCTCTTCACACCCACGGTACATCGTCCTTATTAAAGTTTAAAGTTTCATCCGAGCGCTCCAGGCTGTGTTTTGTAGAATCACACTACATCCAGGCTGGAGACACTGACTATAATGTAATATAACATATTTACTACATATCAAAGTTATACATTTTATATAACATCTTATACGGCCGGATATCGACAAGAAGACACAATTCTCTCTCTCTCTCTCTCTCTCCCCCACCACCCTTCTTTTTTGTTGTTGCCTTTTGGCCGCCGGCGTTTAAATCAATGAATCTCATCCATCCACCCACATCTCTCAGCCTCGACTTTGTCTGCGGGCTCGGGAGTGTTTTCGCCGTCGAGCCTTCAGACGGACTGGAAATGTCACGACACGGTCCCTACTTTGTTCCGAGTCCCTCTCCTCTCTCTTTTTATTCCTCCTTTCATCCGCAGTTACGCTCTGCGCCGCGTGCCGGAGTAAGATTAGAGTTGGCATTTGGCTCGCGAGCGTCCCAGGTGTTGCAAGCATGACTGCACGTTTGCCATTGTCCTTTGTCTTTGACGGGCAACAACATTGAAATCTTCCCCCCAAGCCAACCGGAGTTAAACCAGAATTCCGACTTGAGCTTATTCCCACTGAGGAACTCTCAACTTGGCTGTAATGCTCAGACTCACACTTCAGCAAATTCAAATCTCTGAGCCTCTGTTTCTGTCCTGCTTGGAAGAGAGAGAGACTGAGAAAGACAGGAAGGTTTCAGAAGGCTTCTCCTGTTCTTTTTTTTCTTCGACTGTCCAGGGAGATGTGCTTTAATAGCCCGCAGCCTCTTTTGGTGGCTTTCTGAACTCAGATTTTGACTGGCAGCCTAAGGGCTCGCTCAGTATCGCCATTATCTCACCGTGCCACGGCACCGAGAGCCCCGCGGTGCTGTCTGCCGCCCCTATCGACTCACACTATATAGAGTTCAGCTGTTAAAAAGAGCCCAAATCCGAACAGGCTGTAGGTTACAGAGTTAGAGTTGTTTTTATTCTGTACACGAGTCGCAGCAGCCAGATGATCTCAAGCGAAAACAACAGAGGAGCTAACGATTATAGCCAAGAGACTGGAGGAGCTGAGCCATCTTATTAAATTGGAAACTTGTTATTGTCGCATTCTGCCTCCTTTGATAATAACTACATTACTCCTGTTTGCATTACCTCCTGCTGGCCTATATTTGCTCTTAGATCTTGGTGTGGGCGGTGATCAGGGGTGAACTAAAACCTTTAATGTGCAGACACGTGGGTGGATCAGGGGCAGATCACAGCACTCGCAGTTGGATTGTGTTTACCTGCAAACACAATCCAGTCTCAAGTCCTAGATCTTGTCACTGCATGAGGCGCTGCTACTGCTTGGGTCCAATCAGCTCAGACCAACTCCGACGAGCGACATGTAGCAGATGTAAACATTCATCGGGAGCGTTGGTCCCATAAATCTTCCAGCAGATGAGGCCAGAGTGGCGTGCATATGTCAATGTAAGCCAGAGCCTGGAATGCTGGGTAGTCTGATTCTGGAATAAGAAACCTGGTAACGTTGCCTAAGTGAGTCCATGATGGAGCGAGTGTGTTTGAGCAAAAGCACAGCTGATGCCATGAAAGGCGGCGCGGTCGAGCTCCCGGCCCAGGTTCCGTCTCTTCTTCCTCTCCCCTCCCCCCGGCTCATTTCTGACTTTGCAGGCCTGTTGAAGTCACATAGGAAACAGACGATCATAAACTTCTTTTATACACAGAGAGGTTTTTCAGATTTTGCCTTAAACGTTGTCATAGTAACCTAAAATATCCCATATTTGGTCTGTCATAATCCCAGGAAGTCTGAAGAAACATGCGTTTGTTGATCTGTCTGGAACAATATTTAACTCATTTCCCCACTAAAGCTGACAGCTGTCACCAATTTAATGTACTTGAGCTGGCGGCAGTTTGCTGCTGTGTGATGCCAGAATGTTTATGAATGCAAACACAATATCTGGGAATCATCTGAATAAACCCAACACACACAATTCTGGGACAGAAGCCCTCAAAACTTTTCTGCCAATGTTCTGCTATAGCCGTGTGAAGGAG